>NC_047113.1:102355901-102660514 GCF_902500255.1 Thalassophryne amazonica
TCCGTTTTCCGAATTGATGCGATGTGAGTGTGTGGCGGCCACTGCAACAGGAGTGGCGCCGCCGCTAGCTTGGGGGGAACAGGGACCTGCCGCAGCTAAAACCGTGCAGCCCCCGGAGGGGAGAAGGGGTGTCATGAGTGGTGGCTGGGATGGGGTGTGTGATGGGGGGGAGGAGGGGAGGTAGGAGGCAACATGGAGTATGCTTCAGTCTTTGTCCATGTGTGAGTCTAGCAGTCAATGTTCCCCAAGGTCATAGAAATTCGACTGGAGGAAAACAGTGGGGCATTTTGTCCTTCAGAGGCTGATAAGCCTGCCGCATTTGTGGTTGAGCAGTGAAAACACTTTTACAGCTTCACATGAACAAACCAGATCCCAAATTATGAATATTTCCCTGGTCTCTGAAATCTTCTTCATCTTCCCCTTCCTCCAAGATGTTATCCAACTTGCATCTGAGTTCAAGGGTTAACGTAGTCTGAGAATGCATCGTCTTGCCCAACCCATTAATCATGACAGACAAGTGCGGGGTCATGGTTTTGGTGGCAACCGTCTTGCCAATTTTCCGGTAGGTCAGGGCAGCACATAAGCCAATAAGTACCAGCCCTCCTACTATGAAACCAAATATGAATAAATCCTCAACGTCCTCCACAGAGAATGGCGCAAAGCATGCGACATGCCACGTCTCCCAGGCTTGACGGCTTGACATAGCCCACAGGGTAAGTTCCATCTTGGCACGCAGGGTCTCCGCCCCTGATCTTCTTGTGGAAAAAAATGATGTCAATAGTGTTCAGAGACCAGCTGATCAATTCCATGGTTAATCCAATATAGTTTTGAAGAATTTACAGTCTGGTGAAGTAGGGACTTTGAAGGTTGGAGCAGAGATAGAGGAGAGAGGAGGAGATGCGACCGCCCGGAGTCCCAAACTGAAAAAAAAAAAAAAAAAAAAAAAAAAAAAAAAAAAAATATATATATATATATATATATATATATGGTCATGGTCATGATCAGTCTTTATACATAAAATCTTGTCTATATATGTTTAAAGGTTTAACCCAGATTGCTCATTATGTCAACAAATGAAGTTTTCGAAGTTTTAAAAAAAAAAAACATTCATTTGAAGTGAGTTTAATGTAATCAGGTAATAAATTCCATTCCTTCATACCCCTAAATATGATTGTCTTCATGGCATTAGTTCTAGCTATAGGTAGCGTAAAGTTTCCCACCACAGTATGTCTGGTTATGTATCTATGATTTTCTAAACTAAAAGAAAAATTCCTAAACAAAATACAAGGTAACTTACAATAATCTTTCTCGTAAAAATGATCAGTAAATATAAAAGTCTGTCTTTGATTAACAGCCAGTTTAACTTTCTATGCATTGTGATGATATTTGTCCTATAACTGCACTTAAGTGCTTTATGAGCAGCCCTATTTTGAATAATCTGTAATTTATTAATCATTTCTCCAGTGGCATTTGACCAAACTGCTGGGCAATAGTCCAGGTATACTAATAGTAATGATTTAAAAGCATAATCTGTTGTAGTACAACTCAGAAACCTTGCATGTCTTCTCATAATTGATATACCCTGCCCATTTTTTCAAAAATATTATTTACGAGGTCTGTTAGAAAACTATCCGACCTTTTTATTTTTTTTAAAAACTATATGGATTTGAATCATGTGCGCTTGCATCAGCCAAGCTTGAACCTTCGTGCGCATGCGTGAGTTTTTTCACGCCTGTCGGTTGCGTCATTCGCCTGTGGGCAGGCTTTGAGTGAGCACTGGTCCACCCCCCTCATCAGATTTTCATTGTCAGCAAAAAATGGCTGAGCGATTGGAGCAGCGCTGAATCAAATTTTTCCTGAAACTGTGAGAGACAGCCAGGTGGAAACCATTCAGAAGATTCAGACGGCTTTCAGTGAAGATACTCTGGGCGTCACACAGATTAAGGATCATTACAACCAGATTAAAGACAGTCCACAGCGGCGCAGGGCACGCCGCGCTCCGAGCAGCCATCAACAGGCTGAAACGACCAGATCACTCGTCCTCACTGCCACTACCAGAGAAATTGTGGAAGAGGTGTACATCAGCACTTTTGCGGCACATTCCACTGTTACAGGAGATTTTGTAATGAAAGACGTGCGGAGGAATTCGCGCGTCGGGACGGAGCCGCTAATGTCGCACAACAAAAAGCACATCCGTGTTGGAAACCATTCGGAAGATTCAGACGGCTTTCAGTGGCTTTTCAGTCGAGTGAGTATCCAAGAAATTGTGTAACAGCTGGGCATGTCACAACTTGTCCTGTGAGACTTCCAACACGGACGTGCTTTTTGTTGTGCGCCATGAGCAGCTCCGTGGACATGTATTACAAGTAAAGTTGAGGTTTATTATATGGCTAAAACATGAGCAATACAATCCGCTGCTAGTTTGAGAAGCCTACTGTCAAGACCATCAACACCTGGGGGCTTGTCTTTACAGGATTTCAGGAATTCCTGTACCTTATTTGTACTTACTTTTTTCAAATTTAAACCAGATATTTTTATTATTCATAATTTTATTTCTTATCAATAGATAGGATTTAACATTACTTGGATTAGGCATATTTTCTCTTGATTTGTCTAGTTTGCTTATAAAATATTCATTAATATAATTAGCAGTATCTACAGGCTTTGTTTAAATTTACTATTTACCTCAATAAAGGACGGATTGAGTCTGTTTTTCTTACTTTTCAGCTGATTTAAAACATTCCATATCTTTTTATTATCAGTTCCTGCTTTCTGAACTCGATCCTCAAAAAAGATTTTCTTTTTATTAAGTTTAGTGACAGAGTTCCTCATTTTGCGATAAATGTCCCAGTCAGATTTATTTCCTGTTTATAATTGCTGTCTTTTTCATCTGATCTCTCATTTTAATAGTCTTTAATTTTGTCATCCAACCAGGGTGTGACAATATTCCTGACAGTAAACTTCTTCAAAGGAGCATGAATTTCAACTAAAGGCAGGAAGAAGCTATTAAATCTTGAAAGTTTCAGGATTATGAATAGATAACACCTCAGACCAGTGAATGCCTTTCACAACATCAACGAATTTCTCATTATTTAACATTTTATATGACCTCTTGAATATTACTGTGGGTGCAGGTCTACCTACCGTCATGGCTAATACAATTATGATCAGGTTATGATCACTACAGGCAATGGGAACAGAAATAACCAGCAAAAATCTATTTAAGCATAAAAATTCAAAAAGAAAAAATAATATAGCACCTTCAACTGCACCACAGACTAAAACAGTTAAATGTGGTCTATTAAACATTAGGTCTCTCTCTTCTAAGTCCCTGTTGGTAAATGATATAATAATTGATCAATGTATTGATTTATTCTGCGTTACAGAAACCTGGTTACAGCAGGATGAATATGTTAGTTTAAATAAGTCAACACCCCCGAGTCACACTAACTGTCAGAATGCTCGTAGCACGGGCCGGGGCGGAGGATTAGCAGCAATCTTCCATTCCAGCTTATTAATTAATCAAAAACCCAGACAGAGCTTTAATTCATTTGAAAGCTTGTCTCTTAGTCTTGTCCATCCAAATTGGAAGTCCCAAAAACCAGTTTTATTTGTTATTATCTATCGTCCACCTGGTCGTTACTGTGAGTTTCTCTGTGAATTTTCAGACCTTTTGTCTGACTTAGTGCTTAGCTCAGATAAGATAATTATAGTGGGCGATTTTAACATCCACACAGATGCTGAGAATGACAGCCTCAACACTGCATTTAATCTATTATTAGACTCTATTGGCTTTGCTCAAAAAGTAAATGAGTCCACCCACCACTTTAATCATATCTTAGATCTTGTTCTGACTTATGGTATGGAAATAGAAGATTTAACAGTATTCCCTGAAAACTCCCTTCTGTCTGATCATTTTTTAATAACATTTACATTTACCCTGATGGACTACCCTGCAGTGGGGAATAAGTTTCATTACACTAGACATCTTTCAGAAAGCGCTGTAACTAGGTTTAAGGATATGATTCCTTCTTTATGTTCTCTAATGTCATATACCAACACAGAGCAGAGTAGCTACCTAAACTCTGTAAGGGAGTTAGAGTATCTCGTCAATAGTTTTACATCCTCATTGAAGACAACTTTGGATGCTGTAGCTCCTCTGAAAAAGAGAGCTTTAAATCAGAAGTGTCTGACTCCATGGTATAACTCACAAACTCGTAGCTTAAAGCAGATAACCCGTAAGTTGGAGAGGAAATGGCGTCTCACTAATTTAGAAGATCTTCACTTAGCCTGGAAAAAGAGTTTGTTGCTCTATAAAAAAAAGCCCTCCGTAAAGCTAGGACATCTTTCTACTCATCACTAATTGAAGAAAATAAGAACAACTCCAGGTTTCTTTTCAGCACTGTAGCCAGGCTGACAAAGAGTCAGAGCTCTATTGAGCTGAGTATTCCATTAACTTTAACTAGTAATGACTTCATGACTTTCTTTGCTAACAAAATTTTGACTATTAGAGAAAAAATTACTCATAACCATCCCAAAGATGTATCGTTATCTTTGGCTGCTTTCAGTGATGCCGGTATTTGGTTAGACTCTTTCTCTCCGATTGTTCTGTCTGAGTTATTTTCATTAGTTACTTCATCCAAACCATCAACATGTTTATTAGACCCCATTCCTGCCAGGCTGCTCAAGGAAGTCCTACCATTATTTAATGCTTCAATCTTAAATATGATCAATCTATCTTTGTTAGTTGGCTATGTACCACAGGCTTTTAAGGTGGCAGTAATTAAACCATTAGAGAGGGTAGTTGTAAAACAGCTAACTGATCACCTGCAGAGGAATGGTCTATTTGAAGAGTTTCAGTCAGGTTTTAGAATTCATCATAGTACAGAAACAGCATTAGTGAAGGTTACAAATGATCTTCTTATGGCTTCGGACAGTGGACTTATCTCTGTGCTTGTTCTGTTGGACCTCAGTGCTGCTTTTGATACTGTTGACCATAAAATTTTATTACAGAGATTAGAGCATGTCATAGGTATTAAAGGCACTGCGCTGCGGTGGTTTGAATCATATTTGTCTAATAGATTACAGTTTGTTCATGTAAATGGGGAATCTTCACAGACTAAAGTTAATTATGGAGTTCCACAAGGTTCTGTGCTAGGACCAATTTTATTCACTTTATACATGCTTCCCTTAGGCAGTATTATTAGACGGTATTGCTTAAATTTTCATTGTTACGCAGATGATACCCAGCTTTATCTATCCATGAAGCCAGAGGATACACACCAATTAGCTAAACTGCAGGATTGTCTTACAGACATAAAGACATGGATGACCTCTAATTTCCTGCTTTTAAACTCAGATAAAACTGAAGTTATTGTACTTGGCCCCACAAATCTTAGAAGCATGGTGTCTAACCAGATCTTTACTCTGGATGGCATTTCCCTGACCTCTAGTAATACTGTGAGAAATCTTGGAGTCATTTTTGATCAGGATATGTCATTCAAAGCGCATATTAAACAAATATGTAGGACTGCCTTTTTGCATTTACGCAATATCTCTAAAATCAGAAAGGTCTTGTCTCAGAGTGATGCTGAAAAACTAATTCATGCATTTATTTCCTCTAGGCTGGACTATTGTAATTCATTATTATCAGGTTGTCCTAAAAGTTCCCTAAAAAGCCTTCAGTTGGTTCAGAATGCTGCAGCTAGAGTACTGACGGGGACTAGCAGGAGAGAGCATATCTCACCCGTGTTGGCCTCTCTTCATTGCCTGACGGCGATCTGCGCTTCGAGGCGGCAGCGTCTCGCCGTTTCAAGTTGAAAACTTCCATATTTCAGGCTCTGTTGACGCAGTAAGTCGTCAGAGAACAGAGAACTTGAGAGAAATTGATAATTAAGCCTAAAAATATTGAGAGAGAGAGAGAGAGAGAGCGAGAGAGAGAGAGAGAAATAAATGAGCCATCTCAATGTCACTTTTTAAATTTGCTCCCCTGTTCTGTGTCTCCCTACCTTTTCTGCCAGCAGTGGTCATATATATATATATATAGAGCAGCCTGTGAGCAGGACTTATGTTTCTTTTGTCCTTTATTTCACAATTATGACAAGAGTTTTTGTAGTGAGCAACAGCCCCACAGCAGCAGGTAGCGGAGTTTTTTATCTCTTTTTATTTTACGTGCGCGCGCGAGCGAATCGTCTGTTGAGAATATGTTGTTAATTAACTACACAGATGTATAAAGCAAATGGTGACTGGTTTCTAAACACAATTATGACAGAGGTTTTTTTTGGGGGGAAAGAGCGAGCTGCAGCCTCAGCAGCAAGCAGCGGCGTTTCTTTCCTTCTTTTTCTTTTTTTTTTTACGTGCGCGCACGAGCGAATCGTCTGTTGAGAATATGTTGTTAATTAACTACACAGATGTATAAAGCAAATGGTGACTGGTTTCTAAACACAATTATGACAGAGGTTTTTTTGGGGGGGAAAGAGCGAGCTGCAGCCTCAGCAGCAAGCAGCGGCGTTTCTTTCCTTCTTTTTCTTTTTTTTTTTTACGTGCGCGCACGAGCGAATCGTCTGTCCAGAATATTTTATTAATTAACTTCACAGATGTATAATAAAACAAATGGTGACTGGTTTCTAAACATAATTATGACAGAGTTTTGGGGGGAAGAGCAAGCTGCAGTCCACAGCAGGCAGCAGTTTCTTTCTTCTTCTTTTTTTTTACGTGCGCACACGAGCGAATCGTCTGTCCAGAATATTTTATTAATTAACTTCACAGATGTATAATAAAACAAATGGTGACTGGTTTCTAAACATAATTATGACAGAGTTTTGGGGGGAAGAGCAAGCTGCAGTCCACAGCAGGCAGCAGTTTCTTTCTTTTGTTTTTATTGTTGTTTACATGTGCGCTCGTGAACGGGACAGGAAGTCCTCAAACTGGGTCCCGCAGAGGAGGAAAGACTGCTGAAAGCAGCCGTCATCCAGACGCAGCTCCTGCAGCAAATATACTGCAGGAAAAATACTCTCTGTATTGGGAGCTTTCCACAGCAGCTCGCTCCGTGTGATCAAGGACCGTCATGTTAACTTGACTCTGACAACCGGAGCAAGAGAGCGGAATGGAAACTCCTCCTATTTGATGACGCACCGGGGCGAAATTTCGCAGCAAAAGCAGAGCGACACACCGGGCGAAGGAGACGCGTCCGTCGTCACGTGACCCACGCAAATTTGTAGCGTCTGATCGCGCCCGGTGTGAACGCGGCATAAGACAACTCATTGTATACACTGAAGGCTAAATGTATGCTGTTCTCCATTAATTCAGAAATTTACCTCAGCACCTCCATCCGTATGTGGGTGGCACAAGACTGGTCTGGCCTGACTCTGGGTGACTTTTTTCCCTCACCGTGTGCGCGTGTCGGCGTGGCGCCGCTTATTCGTGCCACAAGAACCCCCCTCCCCCCTGCAGGAGAAGGCACATGCTGCTGCTGCCTGTGCGTCTCCCCCCGTAGCTGCTCTCTTTCTATGCGGGGGGAGCCACAGCCGCAACCGCAACTGGATTATGTTCCTGGGAGCGTGTGAAACAAACACGCATGAAAAAAAAAGAACGACAAAAAGAACGGCTCCCGCGCAGCCGCGACTCGGCTCCCTTCGTTCATATTAAAGAGCTGTTCAACAGAATCGGCTCGTTCGTGAACGTCACAACACTATTCTCCACTACTCCACAGTTTGTAAGTAATTTATTGTTTTTTTTTTTGTTTTTGTTTTTTTGCACTTCACTGAAGAATGATTGCCTTAGTTTTTTCCTTGAAGCCTCATGTCCTGGATTCCTTTTCCCTGAGTGGATGAAAATTCTATTTTTGTTGTTCCTACCCTTCACCAGTTCCAGTTTTTCTCACCACTGGCCTGTGTGTTTTATCAATAATCAACAGATCATTAATTTCTGGCTGTATCCCTCAGTATTTTAAGCAGGCTGTTCTTCACTCTCCTTTAAAAAAGCCGAATGCTGACCCTTCTCTTTCCCAGAATTTTAGGCCAAGTTCAAAACTGCCTTTATCCCCAAAATTTTAGAAAAAGTGGTGGCCAAACAACTTAACGATGTTTTAGCTCAAAATAATATTCTTGACAAGTTTCATTCTGGGTTCTGTCACTTGCATTCTACTGAAAAACTCGTCTTAGAGTTTCAAATGATATATTTTAAAGCTCAGAGATGCAGGTGAATATTCGGTACTTGTACCTTTGGCTCTGTCTGCAGCTTACGACACTGTTGATCATGTTGTTTTAATTGAAAGATTAAGGACATGGGTGGGCATTTCTGGGTCAGCTTTAGATTTATTTATTAATTTTTAAATCCTATCTCTTAATTTAATTTAATCATCTTATAATGTGCCAAATCACAATAAAAGCTGTCTCAAGGCGCTTCACACAGAACAATTCAATATAAAATTAAATAAATAATTAAAAATGAATAAAACTCCAAATACATAATTAAAAAACAGAAGTAAAAGTATAAAACAGATAAAGATAAAAACTATTCATAAGAAAGAGAATAAAAATGGGTTTAGGTCTTGACTTAAAATTGTCCACAGACTGCCTCACGGTCACAGGAAGACTATTCCACAGGGTGGGTGCATGATGAGAAAAAGCTCTTTGACCCGCTGACTTCTTCTTCACCCTGGAAACACAGAGAAGTCACGCATCCTGCGACCACAAAACTTGGGCCAGCACATAAGGTTCCACCAGATCAGCCAGATAAGACAGCACCAGTCCATGAACAACTTTATAAGTCAATAACAAAACCTTAAAATCTGCTGTCACAAAGACAGGGAGCCAGTGTAAAGATGCCAAAATGGGTGTGACATGTTCAGACCTTTTGCTATGTGCCAAAAGTCTGGCGGCAGCGTTCTGAAGCAACTGAAGACCCCTAATGCTGGACTGCAGTAACCCTGAAAATAGAACATTACAATAATCTAGTCTAGAAAAACCACAACCATGAATCAGGGTCTCAGCATCAGCCATAGACAGGATGGGGCAGATCCTCGCTATATTTCGCTGATGGAAAAAAGCAATCCTAGTAACATCCCTGATGTGGAGGTCCCAGACAACGTGGGATCAAAAATTACTCCAGGGTTCCTCACTTTGTCTGTATGATGTATGACACACAAACCCAGGCCGAGCACCAGCTGGTCAAACTGATGCCGATGTCTCGCTGGACCAAGAACCGTCATTTCAGTCTTATCACAGTTTAAAAGTAGTAAGTTACTAGACATCCAGCTTCTCACTGATAGATGACAGTCCTCCAGGGATTTTATGGGAATGAGATTTCCCGCAGTTATCAGCATGTACAACTGAGTATCATCAGCATAACAATGAAAGCCAATCCCAAAACTCTGCAGTATATGCCCAAGGGGTGCTACATACAGGGAGAAAAGCAAGGGGCCTAAAACGGATCCCTGTGGAACCCCAAATTTCATATCACTAAAGTTAGAGATAGTGTTATTATACAAACCACATTGAGAACGACTGGACAGGTATGACATCAACCATGCAAGAGTACTTCCAGTAATCCCACAAAGATTCTCCAACCTATTGAGCAAAATATGATGATCCATGGTATCAAATGCAGCACTGAGAGCTAACAACACCAAAACCGTAGTGGTGTCTGAGTCCATTGCTCACAGAACATCATTCACTACATTAGTGAGTGCTGTCTCTGTGGAGTGATATTAGAAACATGGTGTCTAACCAGATCCTTACTCTGGATGGCATTACCCTGACCTCTAGTAATACTGTGAGAAATCTTGGAGTAATTTTTGATCAGGATATGTCATTCAAAGCGCATATTAAACAAATATGTAGGACTGCTTTTTTGCATTTACGCAATATCTCTAAAATCAGAAAGGTCTTGTCTCAGAGTGATGCTGAAAAAGTAATTCATGCATTTATTTCCTCTAGGCTGGACTATTGTAATTCATTATTATCAGGTTGTCCTAAAAGTTCCCTGAAAAGCCTTCAGTTAATTCAAAATGCTGCAGCTAGAGTACTAACGGGGACTAGAAGGAGAGAGCATATCTCATCCATATTGGCCTCTCTTCATTGGCTTCCTGTTAATTCTAGAATAGAATTTAAAATTCTTCTTCTTACTTATAAGGTTTTGAATAATCAGGTCCCATCTTATCTTAGGGACCTCATAGTACCATATCACCCCAATAGAGCGCTTCGCTCTCAGACTGCAGGCTTACTTGTAGTTCCTAGGGTTTGTAAGAGTAGAATGGGAGGCAGAGCCTTCAGCTTTCAGGCTCCTCTCCTGTGGAACCAGCTCCCAATTCGGATCAGGGAGACAGACACCCTCTCTACTTTTAAGATTAGGCTTTAAACTTTCCTTTTTGCTAAAGCTTATAGTTAGGGCTGGATCAGGTGACCCTGAACCATCCCTTAGTTATGCTGCTATAGACTTAGACTGCTGGGGGGTTCCCATGATGCACTGAGTGTTTTTTTTTTCTCTTTTTGCTCTGTATGCACCACTCTGCATTTAATCATTAGTGATTGATGTCTTTTTCCTGGTTCTCTCCCTCAGCCCCAACCAGTCCCAGCAGAAGACTGCCCCTCCCTGAGCCTGGTTCTGCTGGAGGTTTCTTCCTGTTAAAAGGGAGTTTTTCCTTCCCACTGTAGCCAAGTGCTTGCTCACAGGGGGTCGTTTTGACCGTTGGAGTTTTACGTAATTATTGTATGGCCTTTCCTTACAATATAAAGCGCCTTGGGGCAACTGTTTGTTGTGATTTGGTGCTATATAAATAAAATTGATTGATTGATAGATATTTCCTAAAAGCAGACTGCAACGGCTCAAAAAGATCATTCTCAGTGAGGTGGTCTACAAGCTGCCATGAAACCACCTTTTCTAAAATTTTGGAACAGAATGATGGATTTGATATCGGCCTGTAATTTTTCAATACACTAGGGTCAAGATTAGATTTCTTAAGTAATGGTTTAATCACTGCAGATTTAAAACATTTTGGAACAGATCCAGAGGTTAATGACAGATTGATAATTTCCAGCACAGTCGGCCCAAGAGTGGGTCACAGGTCCTTAAACTGTTTTGTTGGTATGGGATCAAATAAACAGGTTGTGCTTTTTGTAGACACCACGAGTTTTGTCAGCATGCCTAATGAAATACTATTAAATTCTGTAAATCTAGGTAACACCTCAGTGGTAGTGCCCACCTCCATAGCAATTTTTAATGTCTGGGCCGAGGCGTGCTGAGATATGCTCAGTCTAATAGCTTTGATTTTCTTCTCGAAATAATCTAAGAAATCCTGCCCTGAAAAGGGAGAATGACTAATAGGTGGCTGCCCGTTAATGAGAAATGCTACTCTGTCAAACAAGAACTCTGAGTTATGTTTGCTTTTACTGATCAAATCAGAGTAATAGGCCCGCTTTGTGGCCAGTAGTGCATGCTTGTAATCTGAAATAGCTTCTTGCCACACAAGGCGGAACATCTCTAATTTGGAACTACACCATTTCCGTTCCAAACCTCTAGCCTTCTGCCTGAGGTTACGCAAGTAACCATTGAACCAAGGTGAGTGTTGTGTGGGCCGCTGAAGAGGAGGTACTGCTGGCCCACCACCACCAGAGGGCGCCCTGTCTGGAGTGCGGGCTCCAGGCACCAGAGGGCGCTGCCGCCTCACAGGAGCAGCCGGGGTGACAGCTGTCACTTATCACCTACAACAGCTGTCATCAATCATCTGATCAGCAGTGGTATATCAGCAGGACGACATCTCCACCTCTTTGCCGAGATATCGCTCTACCTAGAAGGTACCGTACTCAGCTGATTGTGTTGTCTTTTTGACAGTAACCCTTTATTACTTTTGTGCATTTAATAGCAGACATTCTTCCAACGAGAGGTGGAGGTGGTTTTCCCGCCATACGGATTGCTGGGTGCAAACGCACCCACATTTAACTGTTTTTGTTCCTCGCCAGTAGTACCAGATCCGACACACGGAGGCAGTGGCCACCTGGGAGTTCGGGACTTGGCGGCTCCAGTATTCCCGGGGTTCGGTGGCGGAGGAAATCGTGTGGTTCCGGTTCTGCTTTGGACAGACGTCTCTTATCTTCGAGCCTGCCCACGTGACACATTCTTGTGAATTGACTTCTTTGTCTATTGTTGTGATCCGTTGTGTTTGTTGTGCTTATTCACAACAGTAAAGTGTTGTTATTTGACTTCCTCCATTGTCCGTTCATTTGCGCCCCCTGTTGTCGGTCCGTGTTCCTACACTTTCACAACAGGATATCTTGGCCAACATCATGGACCCAGAGGGGCGTCAACCGGCTGTTGAATGGCCAATGGAAGAGCAGGGCGCACAGGCGTCTGCAGGAGGAATGATCGGTGAGTTGCAGCGAATCCTCACCGTTTTTACGGCTCGGCTGGATCTAATGACCGAGCAAAACGTCCTCCTTAACCGCAGGGTGGAGGCTCTCGCCGCGCAGGTGGAAGCGCACCCTCAGGGCGCTGCTGCAGCTCCCCCTCCTGTCGATCCTGTGCGCAACAGTGACGTTCCACAGGTCGTTCAACGACCCCTCCCACCTTCCCCTGAAGCATACATAAGCCCTCCAGAGCCGTACGGGGGTTGAGTGGAGACATGCGTGGACTTTCTTATGCAGTGTTTGCTCGTCTTCGCACAACGTCCCGTCATGTACGCGACTGATGCTAGTAAGATAGCTTATGTAATTAATCTGCTTCGCGGCGAGGCACGCGCTTGGGCTACAGCGCTCTGGGAGCAAAATTCACGGCTCCTTCTGATGTATGATGGGTTTGTGAGGGAGTTCAGAACAGTGTTCGATCACCCAAATAGAGGAGAGACCGCTTCCGCCGTGCTGCTGTCAATGAGACAGGGGCACCGGAGCGCAGCTGCTTATGCAGTCGACTTCCGCATCGCGGCTGCGAGGTCCGGCTGGAATAGCACTGCCCTCCGTGCCGCCTTCGTAAACGGACTGTCGTTGGTCCTGAAGGAGCACCTGGTGGCCAAGGATGAACCGCGGGATTTAGACGGGCTTATTGATCTCGTTATACGATTAGACAATCGGTTAGAAGAACGCCGTCAGGAACGAGACGAAGGGCGTGGCCGGGCACGCGCCGTCCCTCTCCCTTCCGGTTCCGACCGAGTTCCGCCCTCCCCATGCTCCACGGCCTCTACGCTCCGTGTGGTTACAGCTCCCCCTGCTGATGAAGCTATGGACACGAGCAGGGCCACATTTAGGCCACCAGATAGACAGAGGAGGCTGGTCCGCGGAGCGTGCTTTGTTTGTGGCTCAATAGAGCATCAAGTGAGGGACTGCCCCAAGCGGTTAAACACCAACGCCCGCCCCTAGAAACTGGGTTAGGGGTGGGCCAAAACATTCACGTGGGACATACCCATATTGCCACACGACTCCCAGTGACAATCCTTTATGAGGATTTAACCCTGAAGGCCCCAGCACTGGTGGACACGGGCTCTGAAGGGAATCTGCTAGACAGCAGATGGGCCAGGGAGGCAGGGCTCCCTCTGGTGGCGCTTATCTCGCCTGTGCAGGTGCGGGCACTAGATGGCTCCCTACTCCCTCTAATCACACATAAGACACCACCAGTAACTCTGGTGGTGTCAGGAAACCACCGGGAGGAGATCGAGTTTTTTGTGACTCCTGCCACCTCCCATGTGATTCTCGGGTTCCCTTGGATGTTAAAACACAATCCCCAGATCGATTGGCCGTCCGGGGTAGTGGCTCAGTGGAGCGAGACCTGCCATCGGGTATGTTTAGGTTCCTCGGTTCCTCCCGGTTCCCAGGCTAAGGAGGAGGTCAGAGTCCCGCCCAATCTTGGGACGGTGCCGGTGGAGTACCATGACCTTGTGGATGTGTTCAGTAAGGATCTGGCGCTCACCCTTCCCCCCCACCGTCCGTACGATTGTGCCATTGATTTGGTTCCAGGCGTTGAGTTCCCGTCCAGCAGGCTGTACAACCTCTCACGACCTGAGCGCGAATCAATGGAGACCTACATCTGGGACTCTTTAGCCGCCGGGTTGATCCGGAATTCCACCTCCCCGATGGGTGCAGGTTTCTTTTTTGTGGGTAAAAAAGACGGCGGACTTCGTCCATGCATTGATTATAGGTGGCTGAACGAAATCACGGTTCGTAATCGATACCCGTTGCCCTTGTTGGATTCAGTGTTCACGCCCCTGCATGGAGCCCAGATATTCACTAAGCTAGATCTTAGAAATGCATATCACCTGGTTCGGATCTGGAAGGGAGACGAGTGGAAGACGGCATTTAACACCCCCTTAGGTCACTTTGAGTACCTGGTCATGCCGTTCGGCCTCACAAACGCCCCCGCGACGTTCCAAGCATTAGTTAATGATGTCTTGCGGGATTTCCTGCACCGATTCGTCTTCGTATATCTAGACGATATACTCATCTTTTCTCCGGATCCTGAGACTCATGTCCGGCATGTACATCAGGTCCTGCAGCGGTTGTTGGAGAACCGGCTGTTTGTGAAGGGCGAGAAGTGTGAGTTTCACCGCACCTCTTTGTCCTTCCTGGGGTTTATCATCTCCCCCAACTCCGTCGCTCCTGATCCGGCCAAGGTTGCGGCGGTGAGAGACTGGCCCCAACCCACCAGCCGTAGGAAGCTGCAACAGTTCCTCGGCTTTGCGAATTTCTACAGGAGGTTCATTAAGGGCTACAGTCAGGTAGTTAGCCCCCTGACAGCCCTGACCTCTCCAAAAGTTCCCTTCACCTGGTCGGATCGGTGTGATGCCGCGTTCAAGGAGTTGAAACGGCGCTTCTCGTCTGCACCTGTTCTGGTGCAGCCCGATCCTAGTCGCCAGTTTGTGGTTGAAGTGGACGCCTCGGACTCAGGGATAGGAGCCGTGCTATCTCAGAGCGGGAAGGCCGATAAGGTCCTTCACCCATGTGCCTATTTTTCCCGCAGGTTGACCCCGGCCGAACGGAACTATGACGTCGGCAATCGAGAACTCCTTGCGGTGAAAGAGGCTCTTGAAGAGTGGAGACATCTGTTGGAGGGAACGTCCGTGCCATTCACGGTTTTCACTGACCACCGGAACCTGGAGTATATCAGGACTGCCAAGCGGCTGAACCCCAGGCAAGCCCGCTGGTCACTGTTCTTCGGCCGTTTTGACTTCTGGATCACCTACCGTCCCGGGACCAAAAACCAGAGATCGGATGCCTTGTCCCGGGTGCATGAAGACGAAGTCAAAACGGAGTTGTCGGATCCACCAGAACCTATCATCCCGGAGTCCACTATCGTGGCCACCCTCACCTGGGACGTAGAGAAAACCATCCGGGAGGCCCTGGCACGGAGCCCGGATCCCGGAACTGGGCCGAAGAACAGACTTTATGTCCCACCAGAGGCCAGGGCTGCAGTCCTGGACTTCTGTCACGGCTCCAAGTTCTCCTGTCATCCAGGGGTGCGTAGGACCGTGGCAGTTGTCCGGCAGCGCTTCTGGTGGGCGTCCCTGGAGGCCGACGTCCGGGATTATATCCAGGCCTGCACCACCTGCGCCAGGGGCAAGGCTGACCACCGCAGGGCATCGGGACTGCTCCAGCCAATGCCTGTGCCTCATCACCCCTGGTCCCACATCGGCCTGGATTTTGTCACGGGACTCCCGCCGTCCCAGGGCAACACCACCATCCTCACGATAGTGGACCGATTCTCCAAGGCGGCCCACTTCGTGGCCCTCCCGAAGCTCCCGACTGCCCAGGAGACAGCGGACCTCCTGGTCCACCACGTCGTCTGGCTGCATGGGATTCCAACAGACATCGTCTCCGATCGCGGTCCCCAGTTCTCCTCGCAAGTCTGGAGGAGCTTCTGCCGGGAACTGGGGGCCACGGTGAGTCCCTCGTCCGGGTATCATCCTCAGACCAACGGACAAGCAGAACGGGTAAATCAGGAGGTGGAACAGGCCTTGCGCTGCATGACGGCCGCGCACCCGGCGGCCTGGAGTACCCATTTGGCCTGGATCGAGTATGCCCATAACAGCCAGGTGTCTTCAGCCACCGGCCTCTCCCCTTTTGAGGTGTGTCTGGGGTATCAGCCCCCGTTGTTTCCAGTGGTTGAGGGAGAGGTTGGTGTGCCCTCGGTCCAGGCCCACCTGCGGAAGTGCCGTCGGGTGTGGCGCGCCACCCGTTCTGCTTTGCTAAAGGCCCGGACGAGGGCAAAAGCCCATGCAGACCGTCGGCGGCCCCCGGCCCCTGCGTATCGGCCAGGGCAGGAGGTGTGGTTGTCCACAAAGGACATTCCCCTGAAAGTGGACTCCCCCAAACTACAGGACCGTTACATCGGCCCCTTCAAAATCCTTAAGGTAATCAGTCCAGCTTCAGCTTCCGGCCTCACTGCGGATCCATCCTGTTTTCCATGTGTCCCGGATAAAGCCGCATCACACCTCACCCCTCTGTGCTCCGGGTCCGGCGCCGCCTCCTGCCCGGATCATCGATGGCGAGCCGGCTTGGACAGTGCGCCGGCTCTTGGATGTCCGTAGGATGGGCCGGGGCTTCCAGTATTTGGTGGACTGGGAGGGGTACGGACCCGAAGAACGCTCCTGGGTGAAGAGGAGCTTCATCCTGGACCCGGCCCTCCTGGCCGATTTCTACCACCGCCACCCGGACAAGCCTGGTCGGGCGCCAGGAGGCGCCCGTTGAGGGGGGGGTCCTGTTGTGTGGGCCGCTGAAGAGGAGGTACTGCTGGCCCACCACCACCAGAGGGTGCCCTGTCTGAAAGTGCGGGCTCCAGGCACCAGAGGGCGCTGCCGCCTCACAGGAGCAGCCGGGGTGACAGCTGTCACTTATCACCTACAACAGCTGTCACCAATCATCTGATCAGCAGTGGTATATCAGCAGGACGACATCTCCACCTCTTTGCCGAGATATCGCTCTACCTAGAAGGTACCGTACTCAGCTGATTGTGTTGTCTTTTTGACAGTAACCCTTTATTACTTTTGTGCGTTTAATAGCAGACATTCTTCCAACGAGAGGTGGAGGTGGTTTTCCCGCCATACGGATTGCTGGGTGCAAACGCACCCACATTTAACTGTTTTTGTTCGTCGCCAGCAGTACCAGATCCGACACGCGGAGGCAGTGGCCACCTGGGAGTTTGGGACTTGGCGGCTCCAGTATTCCCGGGGTTCGGTGGCGGAGGAAATTGTGTGGTTCCGGTTCTGCTTTGGACAGACGTCTCTTATCTTCGAGCCTGCCCACGTGACACATTCTTGTGAATTGACTTCTTTGTCTATTGTTGTGATCTGTTGTGTTTGTTGTGCTTATTCACAACAGTAAAGTGTTGTTATTTGACTTCCTCCATTGTCCGTTCATTTGCGCCCCCTGTTGTGGGTCCGTGTTCCTACACTTTCACAACAGTGAGTGTGCCTTCGGAGGGTGTGGCCTTAAAAGAGGAGGCGCAATCTTATCAAGTCTAGCTTTAAGTGCTGAATTTAAAGTATTCACAAGGCTGTCTACTCATTTAGCATTCTCCAAAGTTGAAGTTAAAATATCAGGTAGTCTAGCCTTGAGTTCAGTCATAGTTGAGGTTTTAATATGATGCCGCAGTAGTAGACAAGGTTGTTGTTCCACGAAACGCGGCAGCGTAAATGTAAACCTGATAAGTGAGTGGTCTGAGACCATAGATGAGAGAGAAAGATGTTATTTGTGACAGCAAACCCACGTGCAAGAACCAGATCCAGGTTATTTCCACTAATGTGTGTGGAGTCCTGAAGGCATTGCTGGAATCCTAACGCATCCACAATTTGCATAAATGATTTGCTAAGGGGATCAGAGGGCTTATTTATATGAATGTTAAAGTCACCAATGATCAAAATATTATCTGCACTAGTTGACAAACTACAGATGAATGCACCAAATTCATCTAAGAAATCAGAGTATGGGCCAGGGGCCCTATAAACAGTCACAAATAACATAGCTGAGTTTCAGTTTTATGACCCTGACAGGACTTAGCATCATGGGCATAACGGAGAGTCAGATGCTCAAATGAATTATATTTGTGACCCCATCACCTAATAAAGAAAACCTAGATTTATAAATAAAAGCAACACCCACACCTTGCTTCACACCACAAGACATGTGACTAAATGTATACAGCGGTGGGCAGGCCTCATTCAAAGGAAGGACAGTTGTGGGTTTGAGCCAGGTTTCACATAAGCCAGTCATATCTAAATGGTGATCAATAATTAGATCAATAATCAACAAAGATTTCAAGGACAATGATCTGATGTTAATGAGACCTAGGGTAAGGACCTCAGTGGGGATGACAGACTGACTGTTTGGAACCGACGAAGCAAGCCCACGTTCCAAGAGCGCCACTGGTGCACGTCAATCCGGCGAAGACATGGACGGCCAGGCCAACAGTCCTCAGAGCCAACCAGAGGCACCACACAGGCTTTGAACGGATCCACAAGGCGCCAGGGCAGGACAGATCCCACCAGAATTCTGTGCACAGCTCGTTCAGACGCCAAACAGCAAGCCAAACAGAGCTTCATCTTCACCAGCCGGCCACTTCATCTCCCACAGCGATGACTGCACTTTCGGCCGAAAGGCAGTGCAGGATCCCGGGCACACAAAAGCCGGTAGCGCCGCTAAAAATGGGGGCGGAAACTTCTGTCCACCCACCGATAACTGCACTGCACCCCAAACCAGGGGCTGGAGATCCAGCAGCGTTTGGGTATCATACACCTGCAGTGACTGATTCAAAAACAGCATAAGTTAAAAACAATAAAATAACCAACAGACTGGAGAACAGCATACGAGCAGCCAGACACAATGGTGCCATCTTGGCACTCCCTCCAAAAGACTCTCTGTAAAAGTTTTTTCAGTTGCTGCAGCTAAATATACATCCTCTTCTGGCATCCCGTCTTGTGGTGTGCCCCAAGGTTCTGTTCTGGGACCTATTCTATTTGCATTGTACTTCCTACACACTGGACACATTTTGAGTTCTTTTAATGTCTCATATCATTGTTATGCAGATGACCTAAAAGTTTCTGTGATATCTGTTCTATAAAACTGTATTAATGCCATTAATGCCATGAGGAGTTTGTTCCCTCAGTGATTAAGAACCTTGGCTCTCTGTTCTCATTTGTTCACTTAGCAGTCAGAAATCCGGGTGTTACATTTGACCAGGCTCTCAAATTTGACACACACAATCATGTGCAATCATGCTTCATGTTCAGATGACTGGTGTTAATGCTACCTCCCTCGAGGTAACAAAAGGCATTCCTCAAGGCTCAGTCTTGGGACCCATCTTGTTCACACTTTATACTACTGACCTCATCTACAAACCTATCAAATGCCTTCTCCCATCTTTATGCTGATGACACAGTAATAGTGCAGCAAATAACTGAAACCATACTTCACATGCACCAAATCTAGCACAAATTCTCCTTCGACATTGTTTTTTTGGAAAAAAAAAAAAGAAAGAAAAAAAAAAACAACGGGTCACTTGAATTTTCAATAGGCGGCCACATAGGGGACAATTGAAGAATTACACAGGGGTTAAAATATAAAAATGCTCCAATCATATTCAAAACTATACCACATTTACACTAGCATTCCCTACTAATTAACCGTTAACTGGTTATGCAATGTCTTGTCATGTCAATGATTGTTGTGTTTGTATCTTGCTGCTGATGTTGTAATCAGTTGTTTTGTTTCTTTGAATATGTCTTGCTTATTTATTTATTTATTTATTTATTTATTTATTTTTAACTATGTATAGCACTTTGGTCAGTGTAAACTGTGTTTAAATGTGCTTTAGAAATAAATTTTACTTACTTACTTTTTACATTACTTGTCTGATCATAAAGATTCCAAAAAGGTATAGTTTGGACTAGGGATGTCCCAATCAGGTTTTTTTTGGCCCCGATCCGATTCCAAGTCATCTGATTTTGAGTATCTGCCGATACCGAGTCTTTAAAAAACTGAATGAACAATGAACAAATACTAAATATATAATAATTTCATTTTAATCACCTTATTTTATTATTTATCACTTAAACAGTGCTCTTCTCCTTGAAGTAGCTTGAACAATCAAGTAATAATCTACCAGACTTAAAAAATGTACAAATTTCCATGTTATTTTATTTGTCTAAAAATAAATGTCCAAGGTTCCTTATGTTAAACAAGAAATTATCTAATCTGAATTAACAGGTGGTTTTAATTTATAGATGAAAGGTTTATAAAGAACCATTTATTGATTTAGCTATTTTAATTACAAGTGTTCTAAACTTTTTTAAACAGTAATCAGAAATTTTGAGGTAACAAAAAAAAAAAACATTTCCAAGGATTTTTCTTCAGACACGTGGTTTCTGCACTGATCTGTGGTTCAAATCCCTGGACTGGAAAATCACTAAGGGCCCTTGGGCAAGGTCTTTAATCCCCTATTGCTCCTGGTGTGTAGTGAGCACCTTGTATGGCAGCACCCTGAAATCGGGGTGAATGTGAGACATAATTGTAAAGCACTTTGAGCGTCTGATGCAGATGGAAAAGCGCTTTATAAATGCAGTCCATTTACCATTTGTACAGATCAGTGGTTTCTGCCACTAGTCTTCCGTGTTTTGGCCCGACGCATCGTTCCTATTGGACAGTGCGAAGCTATGTCACAGCTCAGAGCGTCGAAAGTTCAAAAGTCAACTTGAAAAGTAAAAGGGAAAAAAAAAACACTTTATCAGTGTTCAACAAGTTCAGAGCAATGCAGTGAACATGAATGAAGATGGAAGCTCTTTAAGACGCGCTACTAAATATGATGAGTGCGCACGTCGCTCGTGCGCACACCATCTCTCGCTCCATTTTGCAGACAAACGATCACAGGACAATTTGTTTTTTCTCTTTTTGTTAATCAGATGACAGATCATCGTCCTGAGGATTTGCAAGAGTTTCAGTGGAAAAGTATCCATCATCGTCTTGTCATTCCATCGAGGCATCAGGCTGAGTGCGTAAACACACAAACAGCAGTTCTGCAAAAGAAACTTTGCGCGCATAACTCCCCCCACCTGTGTCCGGTTGAACTTATGTTATTTCTTTTGTTCAATTAAAAAAAAGATTGGGTTGAACTTTGACCGCGACAGCCTGCTGACAAGTGGCAATGCGCGCTCCCGTCAGAAGCGTCACGTCAAAAGCGGAGCTAAAGCGACGCTTCTGACGCCTCTAAAAAGCAACGCGTCACACGCCTCTGACACTTCTGACAGGTGAAAGGCCCATTAATCTGCAATAATGAGCCTGAAATAGCGCTGATCAAAATAATGAGGATAAACCTATAACGGATTCCTGATCGGGATGCAACGTCCGATTTCGATCAAGTCTGAAACCATGTGATCGGGCCCGATTTCCGATCATGTGATCGGATCGGGACATCCCTAGTTTGGACTATCTATGACTGAATGTTATGGAGTTATGGGGTTAAAACAAACAAAAAAAAACTTCTGAATGTGACAAAGGTCAATTTCAGTTTGTACTGGGGTCAAAAGTTAAAGTTGCTCCAAGTAAAAAAAAAGGTGCAAATTGTTGATTGAGCTACTTGTATTAATAAATGGAATACAGCCCCAATTCCAATGAAGTTGGGACATTGTGAAAAATGTAAATAAAAACAAAATACAATGATTTGCAAATCCTCTTCAACCTATATTCAATTGAATGCACCACAAAGAAAAGATCATTAATGTTCAAACTGATAGACGTTTTTGGTTTTGTGCAAATATTTGCTCATTTGAAATAGATGCCTGCAACACATTTCAAAAAAGTTGGGACGGGGCAACAAAAGACTGGGAAAGTTGATGAATGCTCAAAGAATACCTGTTTGGAACATTCAACAGGTGAACAGTTTAATTGGAAACAGGTGAGTGTCATGATTGGGTATAAAAGGAGCATCCCCAAAAGGCTCAGCCATTCACAAGCAAAGATGGAACAACTGCATGAAAAAATAGTCCAACAGTTTAACAAGCAGATCAATCATGCCTTTATTTCTTCAATTCTTGATTACTGTAATTGGCTGTTCCCTAGCCTCAGTACGTATTCATTTGATGGCCTGCAAATAGTCCAGAATGCGGTTGCAAGTCTCCTTACAAGGTCATCTAAGTAGTCTCATGTAACACCCATTCTGTCCCTTTTGCATTGGCTCCCAGTTCAGTTTAGACTGCAATTTAAAATACTGGTGATCACTTTTAGAGCTCTGCACAGTCAAATGCCACTTTACATCAGTGAAGTCTTGCACCCTTATGTGACAAGCAGGTCTCCGAGGTCCAGAACCTGTTGGTTGTACCAAGGTCAAGGCTGAAGACCAAAGGAGACTGTGTGTGTTTATCTGAGGTTGTGGCTCCCAAACTGTAGAATGCACTGCCACTGCCAATGCAATGCACTGCAACGTTCTGTGAACTCTGTTGGAACTTAGAAGCTCAAGACCCATTTGTACCGGCTGGTTTTTAACTAGTTTTTTATGTTATTGCTGATTTTAGTTTCTGTTTTTTGTTTGTTTGTTTGTTTTTTTCTGTGTTTCTCAAATTGCTGTAAAGCTGTAAAACACTTTCTGATTTTATCTTGAAAGGTGCTATACAAATAAACTTTACTTACTTACATTCTCAGCGGGACAAGTGAGGAATTGTGGGTCACAGTCAGGTTAGGGCAGGGGTGGGCAACGAGACCCAAGACACTGCAGGTTTTCCTTGCAACCTCAGTCACCTCAGCAGGTGAGTTTGCTGATTAGCTTCTCGACTGAACATAAACACTTGACCATCAATGAAATCCCCTGGTGAGGTGACTGGTAGAAAGGGAAACCTGCAGTGTCTTGGCACTTCATGGCACATGATTGCCACTCTTGTGTTCGTGGCTGCGTCTATAAGTGAGTGAGTTAGACTATTTTTAGGCAAGCATATAAACAGTCTACCAAGTCCACGCAGACATGGATGCTGTTTGTGGCAACTGCACTGATCACACCTGAATGTTGTGAAACTTTTGTCAGTCCATCTTATTAACATTCTCCCTCTTTTGCACATAGAATTCAATATGGGTAAATTAAGATGTGAGCCTGGCCCCCAAATGTATAGATCATAATATGTATATTATTTTAGCAATTTTTATTAATTATCAAAAACAAAAAATACTCGTACAAATGGTGGGAAATGCTTGTATTTTATTTTGTTTTATCAGAAAAAAATCATTATATTTAGGTTATCCATTACTTAATTCTGAAAAGAGGCCGCCATCTAGTGGACTCAGAGAAAAGAGCAATGGCTTTTTGAGGCCTTACATAACTATCACTACAAAAGTGATATAAAATATAGGGGCCCCATCACACTTAGTTCGAATGAGTACGAGCCAAGCCGAATCAAGTGGAATGTAAAAAAAAAAGTCATGCCACATCTAGGAGGGAATAAGAATTGTGGAACACAGCTGTCAAATATCCAGATTAAGCTCCGATCCACCCCAACTAATTTCAATCAATCAATCAACTTTTTTCTTGTATAGCGCCAAATCACAACAAACAGTTGCCCCAAGGCGCTCCACATTGCAAGGCAAGGCCATACAATAATTATGAAACACAGTCTACGTCTAAAGCAACATAACCAAGGGATGGTCCAGGGTCACCCGATCCAGCCCTAACTATAAGCCTTAGCGAAAAGGAAAGTTTTAAGCCTAATCTTAAAAGTAGAGAGGGTATCTGTCTCCCTGATCTGAATTGGGAGCTGGTTCCACAGGAGAGGAGCCTGAAAGCTGAAGGCTCTGCCTCCCATTCTACTCTTACAAACCCTAGGAACTACAAGTAAGCCCGCAGTCTGAGAGCGAAGCGCTCTAATGGGGTAATATGGTACTATGAGGTCCCTAAGATAAGATGGGACCTGATTATTCAAAACCTTATAAGTAAGAAGAAGAATTTTAAATTCTATTCTAGCATTAACAGGAAGCCAATGAAGGGAGGCCAACACGGGTGAGATATGCTCTCTCCTGCTAGTCCCCGTCAGTACTCTAGCTGCAGCATTCTGAACCAACTGAAGGCTTTTTAGGGAACTTTTAGGACAACCTGATAATAATGAATTACAATAGTCCAGCCTAGAGGAAACAAATGCATGAATTAGTTTTTCAGCATCACTCTGAGACAAGACCTTTCTGATTTTAGAGATATTGCGTAAATGCAAAAAGGCAGTCCTACATATTTGTTTAATATGCGCTTTGAATGACATATCCTGATCAAAAATAACTCCAAGATTTCTCACAGTATTACTAGAGAAAATGCCATCCAGAGTAACGATCTGGTTAGACACCATGCTTCTAAGATTTGTGGGGCCAAGTACAATAAGTTCAGTTTTATCTGAGTTTAAAAGCAGGAAATTAGAGGTCATCCATGTCTTTATGTCTGTAAGACAATCCTGCAGTTTAGCTAATTGGTGCGTATCCTCTGGCTTCATGGATAGATAAAGCTGGGTATCATCTGCGTAACAATGAAAATTTAAGCAATACCGTCTAATAATACTGCCCAAGGGAAGCATGTATAAAGTGAATAAATTGGTCCTAGCACAGAACCTTGTGGAACTCCATAATTAACTTTAGTCTGTGAAGAAGATTCCCCATTTACATGAACAAACTGTAATCTATTAGACAAATATGATTCAAACCACCGCAGCGCAATGCCTTTAATACCTATGACATGCTCTAATCTCTGTAATAAAATTTTATGGTCAACAGTATCAAAAGCAGCACTGAGGTCCAACAGAACAAGCACAGAGATAAGTCCACTGTCCGAAGCCATAAGAAGATCATTTGTAACCTTCACTAATGCTGTTTCTGTACTATGATGAATTCTAAAACCTGACTGAAACTCTTCAAATAGACCATTCCTCTGCAGGTGATCAGTTAGCTGTTTTACAACTACCCTCTCAAGAATCTTTGAGAGAAAGGAAGGTTGGAGATTGGCCTATAATTAGCTAAGATAGCTGGGTCAAGTGATGGCTTTTTAAGTAATGGTTTAATTACTGCCACCTTAAAGGCCTGTGGTACATAACCAACTAACAAAGATAGATTGAACATATTTAAGATTGAAGCATTAAATAATGGTAGGACTTCCTTGAGCAGTCTGGCAGGAATGGGGTCTAATAAGCATGTTGATGGTTTGGATGAAGTAACTAATGAAAATAACTCAGACAGAACAATCGGAGAGAAAGAGTCTAACCAAATACCGGCATCACTGAAAGCAGCCAAAGATAACGATACATCTTTGGGATGGTTATGAGTAATTTTTTCTCTAATAGTCAAAATTTTGTTAGCAAAGAAAGTCATGAAGTCATTACTAGTTAAAGTTAATGGAATACTCAGCTCAATAGAGCTCTGACTCTTTGTCAGCCTGGCTACAGTGCTGAAAAGAAACCTGGGGTTGTTCTTATTTTCTTCAATTAGTGATGAGTAGAAAGATGTCCTAGCTTCACGAAGGGCTTTCTTATAGAGCAACAAACTCTTTTTCCAGGCTAAGTGAAGATCTTCTAAATTAGTGAGACGCCATTTCCTCTCCAACTTACGGGTTATCTGCTTTAAGCTACGAGTTTGTGAGTTATACCACGGAGTCAGACACTTCTGATTTAAAGCTCTCTTTTTCAGAGGAGCTACAGCATCCAAAGTTGTCTTCAATGAGGATGTAAAACTATTGACAAGATACTCTAACTCCCTTACAGAGTTTAGGTAGCTACTCTGCTCTGTGTTGGTATATGACATTAGAGAACATAAAGAAGGAATCATATCCTTAAACCTAGTTACAGCGCTTTCTGAAAGACGTCTAGTGTAATGAAACTTATTCCCCACTGCAGGGTAGTCCATCAGGGTAACTGTAAATGTTATTAAAAAATGATCAGACAAAAGGGAGTTTTCAGGGAATACTGTTAAGTCTTCTATTTCCATACCATAAGTCAGAACAAGATCTAAAATATGATTAAAGTGGTGGGTGGACTCATTTACTTTTTGAGCAAAGCCGATAGAGTCTAATAATAGATTAAATGCAGTGTTGAGGCTGTCATTCTCAGCATCTGTGTGGATGTTAAAATCGCCCACTATAATTATCTTATCTGAGCTAAGCACTAAGTCAGACAAAAGGTCTGAAAATTCACAGAGAAACTCACAGTAACGACCAGGTGGACGATAGATAATAACAAATAAAACTGGTTTTTGGGACTTCCAATTTGGATGGACAAGACTAAGATACAAGCTTTCAAATGAATTAAAGCTCTGTCTAGGTTTTGATTAATTAATAAGCTGGAATGGAAGATTGCTGCTAATCCTCCGCCCCGGCCCGTGCTACGAGCATTCTGACAGTTAGTGTGACTCGGGGGTGTTGACTCATTTAAACTAACATATTCATCCTGCTGTAACCAAGTTTCTGTTAGGCAGAATAACACTGGAACACTATAAGAGTACCTGGACAATTGGCACAATGCACTAAGAACAATAAGAATGCACTTACAAGCCCTATGACTGTGGTCCGATTGTGGTTTGGTGAAATATATTACAGAAGCACTTGTGGTGCATTCAGGCATATTCAACCAGGGTTCGACATGGCTGAAACATGCCAAACATCCCCCCAAATGTGATCAGAATGTTACTAAGGCAGTTTTCACTCTGTCCGATTGTTTAGAATGTGGTCAGATGGCACTTCAACTGCTGTTCAATATGTTTCCACTTTGACTGTGCCCTGAATGTTTTGAACATGAGCAAAACATTCGGGGCAGCCACACAACTTTGTCTGACTGTTTGGACTGTGTTCAGAATGCTGTCTAATGGCTGCTAATGTACATTAACGCCTCTCAAAAGTAGGTTGACTTTTCAATTGGCCACTAGTGTGACGGGGATACAATGTACAAGAAGCCAAAAACCTCAAGTAAACTGTTTCTTGTAACCACTGAAGGCTAAGGTAAGATGCTAACTGTATAGTTGGTCATTTTAAATAGTTTCATAGTATTGGCTGAGGTAAACGTACATCAGTAGAATTGTCATCATGCTAACGGGCCCTTCTTGTGATATTTTCATGTATTCAATCAATCAATCAATCAACTTTTTTTTTATATAGCGCCAAATCACAACAAACAGTTGCCCCAGGCGCTCCACATTGTAAGGCAAGGCCATACAACAATTATGAAAAACCCCAACGGTCAAAACGACCCCCTATGAGCAAGCACTTGGCTACAGTGGGAAGGAAAAACTCCCTTTTAACAGGAAGAAACCTCCAGCAGAACCAGGCTTAGGGAGGGGCAGTCTTCTGCTGAGACTGGTTGGGGCTGAGGGAAAGAACCAGGAAAAAGACATGCTGTGGAGGGGGGCAGAGATCGATCACTAATGATTAAATGCAGAGTGATGCATACGGAGCAAAAAGAGAAAGAAACAGTGCATCATGGGAACCCCCCACAGTCTACGTCTAAAGCAGCATAACCAAGGGATGGTCCAGGGTCACCTGATCCAGCCCTAACTATAAGCCTTAGCGAAAAGGAAAGTTTTAAGCCTAATCTTAAAAGTAGAGAGGGTATCTGTCTCCCTGATCTGAATTGGGAGCTGGTTCCACAGGAGAGGAGCCTGAAAGCTGAAGGCTCTGCCTCCCATTCTACTCTTACAAACCCTAGGAACTACAAGTAAGCCTGCAGTCTGAGAGCGAAGCGCTCTAATGGGGTAATATGGTACTACGAGGTCCCTAAGATAAGATGGGACCTGATTATTCAAAACCTTATAAGTAAGAAGAAGAATTTTAAATTCTATTCTAGAACCAACAGGAAGCCAATGAAGAGAGGCCAACACGGGTGAGATATGCATTATCTATATTATCTATATATCAACGTCAAAAGCAGTTTACTGGCAGTTTAGGCCATAGCTGTGTCCTACCTCAATACTGGACTGAAAACATGCCCCGATTGGCTATTCGAGATGAAATGGGAAGGAACAGCACTCGGAGGAATAAGAGCCTCAAGCAAATAATTGTTCAGTCATGAGAACAAACCCCCTATCTTTTTATATAAATATACAGGAAGATGCCTCAAACAGAGATCTCTTTGAGGCTTAGCATTGACCTAATGTAGGGGGCTTACTGGTTAGCACTGTTGTCTCACAGCAAGAAAGTCAGGGGTTTAATTCCCACCTGTGGAGTTTGTGTTCTCCTCATGTTTGCATGGGTTCTCTCTGGGTGCTCCGCCTTCCTCCCACATCCAAAGACATGCAGGTTAGGTGAATTGGAAACTTTAACACTAAGGGATGTGAGGGCATTTTTTAGACAGTTCACTTACCTGGCATAAAAGTTTTATTATTGCTGTTAACAGCTCTCCCTGCATTCCACAATCAAGTTTTATGTCTCTTTTTTTATCAGGACAACCTGTACTTTCAGAATATATATGCTATATTTGTGTTTTATAAGTGTAATAAAGGTTTACAATCAGAAATAAGAAAGGAAAAGTAAAGTGGTAAAGTAAAGTAAAGTTTTCCACAAACATTCATTCAAAACACGGTAAACTATAATAAACAACTGTTTTGACACTTTATAAACATAATTTGGGCTCTTGTGTGGAAGACTGTACAACAAAAAGGTTCAAACAATAGACACAAATGCACATTTTGAACCAATATATAGAAAATGGTCTGCGCGTTTTGTTTGTCTTCATCTCAAAGCAATTTCTGTCTGCTATTACACACAAGGTCACATCACAAACTTCTCTACTGTGGTTTGGAGGTTCTGTCCTGCTCTGAAAGCAGCTTTCACACTTTGGCCCATTTACACTCAGAGGAGCACCCCCCCCCACCCGCTCCATTGATATGGTAAACAGTGCTTCACACCGGAGCGAGAGAGCTTGCCACAGGCTTATTCAATAACATTCACAGGTAATGAGGAGTGGAGCATCTCTAAAAACTCACACACTCTGTGTTTGAGCACTTGAGATTGTCATCAGAGGTCTCCATCTGCTCACTTTCACTGATGCATTGGAGCAGCCAGATAGATATTGAAACGGGCCAACTAGTAACACAATCACTGCTAAAAATGATCTTTGGTTAATCACGCGAGGTAAATCTACCCTACGATTTGATTTTGGAAAACCATGTGACAGTGAACCAATTCCGATTGGACACTCCCATTGCGCACATCATCACACAGGTTCTATGAGGAGTACAAAGATGGCCAACGGCTGGCTTGAAAGTCCGCGGGGTTAACTTTTCATAATTTATTAAGCTTGGTCTCAGCCGTCGTATACGACAGAGTCGGCCCCAGAGGGTTGAAACTGTCATAGGCATGTGTGCGGGTGTGGATGTGTTTGTTTGTCTATATATGGTCCTGTGACAGGCTGGTGCCCTGTCCCAGGGTGTACTCCACCTTGTGCTGTGACAGAGTAGCATCCTGCCCAGGGTTACACCACCTCGTGCTCTGACTACTGGGATAGGCTCCAGCACCCCACCACCCTTAATTGGACTAAGCAGTTGAAGGTGAGTGTGAGTGTGAACCTCAAACAGGCCAGAGATAACGGGATGGCCGTCTGCTCTAACCATCCTATCATGACAAAACGGAAGGCACAATGCAGTGATAATGTTTCTATGGACAGCAAGGTGAGATATTAACCCAGTTAAGACAATACTCTGAATAACTACTCCGGCATGCAAAAATGGAGCAAGGTATTTTTGAGGCTTGAAAGCCCCAGTTTCTTTGAACATGCTGCTCTATGCAATGGCTAAAATAAGTCCTCTCTGCTGTGCTCAGCTCCCATGCCCTGACTTTTGCTAAATATTACTCACGATCCCAAAAAATTACATCTGAGTACGCACATTTGTGAATCATGATGCACCCCAACTTCACCTGTTCATGCCTTGATTGGTTATCTGCTCTGATTTTACACAAAAGTGAATTATAGACAGTATGCACTTTAATTCAGTGATAACATTCTGTTGAAGTTACTAGCATCTAAAAGGAAATATGATCAGAATATTTTATGTGGAAACACCAGAAATTATGATTAAGAAGGTCATAGTTAAATTATTGCTGTTCATGTAAACATTGACCACGGGGATAGGCAGCAGCCCCCATGATCCTGAACATGAATAAACGAGTTCAGAAAATGAATAAATGTAAATGTAGTCACTGACAAGCACTTTCAGTGACATAACAGAAATGCTGCAACTGCAACAACCATGTATAAATTGTTTGCAATGACAAGGTAACTGAACAGCAAACAATGAAGTGTAGATCATTCTACAAGAAACGGACTGTGTTGCTAAGTTAGTGTAGAATGTTGAGACCCTGTGGTGGGCAGACTACTGAATATCTAAAGTAAATGTACAGTTAATCTATTAACATGAAGAAGCAAATTCAGTTAAGAGAAACAATAAATAAATTAGTCAAAGTACAAGTTACCTTCCCGAAGTGTCACTCAGTGGAAAAAAAGTGGAACAAAAAAGAACTATTTTGTATCTTTCTTTTCCTTGTACACTCAGTGCTACTGTACTATCTACACTGCAGTATGCTGTATAAGACACTCAGCTGAATTCAGATGAACCAGACTGAAAGTCAGAAATAATTGGTCTCCTAAAATGCTGAGTTTCACTCAACAGTAAGGTACGTCATTAATTTCCATTGTTACACACAGAACCAAAAGCAAACTATACTGATACAACTACTACTATTAATACAGAAAATTATACTATTCAAGAATTTCCATACACAGTAATGCTACATAATATTTCACCATAATGAAATACTATTCTGGAATTATGCAATTTAATCATTTGTGCAACTTTGCAATGACAGAGATAAATTATGTGAACTAATTATGGTGATAATGCATTTATTAGTGATAGTATTTGACAGCCCAAACCCTGTGAGTCCTCACTAAATCAATAATAAACAAATAATTGATGATAAAATAAATTAAAAAAATAAATGAATAAATAATAACTGATTACAGGATAGCAACAATCAGTGTTATGCTGTGGTAGTTATGTGCACTTCATCAATGATGGCATGATTTATAGCCCGAATCAGGGTTCTGCCTGACGTTCAATCAGTCCTTCCAAACGGCACAGCATGAACTGAGCTTGAAATGGGGATTTGTTTATAACCTATGAGATTGTTCCCCAGTCTCCTGGTTGAACAGTTTAATCAGGATTTTCTTTGAAGCTGTGCTGGTTGACTGTTCAAGGGTGATAAGCTGCACAAAGCAACAACACAAATGTTATTCCAAGTTTCTACTCTTCACAAGATAGCCATTGTTCTCAATTGTCATTGTGTTATTGTCTCTGTGGAAAATGCAGTCCAGGGTTTTTGTCTGATCACTGGGTGTTGCTGTAAAAAAAGCTGCGATTGAAGCTAACTGAGAAATGAACAGTTACTTTTCTGATGCAAGAGACAGTGCAGTTTGAGATGGTAATATGGTATCCCTAACCATCTGCTGTCAGACCGCAGAGCAGTTCTCCCCAGGCTCTCCATCCCTCTGGCTCTCCCATCTCTCTTACTTGCTTTATTACCACTCACGAGAATGAAGCCAGACATACATACAAGAGTTTTCATTGCTCTTCCATCTGTCAAATGACAAGGTTTAGTATTTGAAAAGCTAAGCTGAAGCCTCACAGCACAGACATTACAGAAAATGGCAAATTATCATTAATTTCTTAACAAAACAGGTACATATGCAAGTGTGCCATGGAGGCTTTGCACATGATGTCACAGGTTACGTGCAGATCAGGGTAACGCAGGGCTGCTGCCATTTTGAAGGTCAGGTTGAGCCAGTCAGAATACTCTTGGCTGTGTAAACAAGCCATGTCAGTCATCCCTCTGGTTTTCACCATTTTTTTTCCGCTATTACACCATGCCAGAGACTTGTGTAGTTCACTGTCACAACACACGTGGACAGGAGAATGTGAGCTTGTACAGGATTCCAGTGGACACAGCTATATATGCTATGGTATTATGACTGTAAGTGCTTTCAAATATTCACTTTACTTCTTAAATTCATTGTTTTTGTGTTTGTTTTGAATCTAGTTGCACACTAGCTTAGAACTGACTGTTTCCTTATTTTGTATATGCGCAACTTTAAATATAATTTTGTTAGTTGTTGCAGCAAGAGGAGGATCCGCCACTACACTCAATGTGAAGACAACTCTCCTACAAGATTGTGATGCCCTTAGGGAGGAGGTTATGGAGCCCAAGGAACCATTAAGAACTTGGGCCCATGCGCACAAAGCAGTCTAAGGCTAAAAATAGCTCTTAGTGACCTTGTTCTAAGAAAAACCTTAGAATTTCTCAAATTCTTAGACATTTTTTAGAAATTTCCCTTAGTAAGATGAAACTTGTGCACACAGCACCTTAGGCCTTAAGACAGCTCCTAAGGTGCCAAACTGGTAAGAGAAGTGAGGGGGACTTTTAAGAAGCCTAAGAGTGTCTTAAGCAGACAAGGTGGTTGGAAAACACAGAGAGGAAAGAGAGAATATTCTCTGTATGTAGGATGGCAGTGAGTCAGTAACACACTACCTGCTTGATCTATGCAATTATTTTATGTTAATTTACTGTCTGAATGTATTTATAAATTGTTTAGGTTCTGTTATCTTATTCACACATCCATCCATCCATCCATTTTCTTCCGCTTTATCCGGAGTCGGGTCGCGGGGGCAGCAGCTCAAGCAAAGCCGCCCAGACCTCCCGATCCACACACACCTCCCCCAGCTCCTCCGGGGGAACCCCAAGGCGTTCCCAAGCCAGCTGAGAGATGTAGTCCCTGCAGCATGTCCTGGGTCTTCCCCGGGGGCCTCCTCCCAATGGGACGTGCCCAGAAGGCCTCTCCAGCGAGGCGTCCAGGGGGCATCCGGAAAAGATGCTCGAGCCACCTCAACTGACTGCTTTCGACGTGGAGGAGCAGCGGCTTGACTCCGACCTCCTCCCGAGTGATCGAGCTCCTCACCCTATCTCTAAGGGAGTGCCCAGCCACGCTGCGGAGGAAACTCATCTCGGCTGATTGTACTCGCAATCTCGTTCTTTCGGTCATGAGCCAAATCTCATGATCATAGGTGAGGATCAGAACGTAGATCGATCGGTAAATCGAGAGCTTTGCTCCCCTACTCAGCTCTCTCTTCACCACGACGGTCCAATACAGCGACCGCAACACTGCAGATGCTGCACCGATCCATCTATCGATCTCACGCTCCATCCGTCCCTCACTCGTGAACAAGACCCTGAGATACGTAAACTCCTCCATTTGAGGCAAGGACACTCCACTGACCTGAAGAGGGCAAAGCACCTTTTTCCGGTCGAGAACCATGGCCTCGGATTTGGAGGTGCTGATTTTCATCCTGGATGCTTCACACTCGGCTGCAAACCGCCCCAGTGCATGCTGAAGGTCCTGATTTGACGAAGCCAACAGAACCACATCGTCCGCAAACAGCAGAGACGAGATTCTGTGGCTCCCAAACCAGACCCCCTCTACACCCTGGCTGCGCCTAGAAATTCTGTCCATAAAATAATGAACAGAACCAGTGACAAAGGGCAGCCCTGGCGGAGGCCAACGTGCACTAGAAACAGGTTTGACTTACTACCGGCAATGCGAACCAAGTTCCTGCTGCGGTCGTACAGGGACCGGATAGCCCTTAGCAAAGGACCCCGGACCCCGTACTCCCAGAGCACTCCCCACAGGGTGCCCCGAGGGACACGGTCGAACACCTTCTCCAGATCCACAAAACACATGTGGACTGGTTGGGCAAACTCCCATGAACCCTCGAGCACCCGATGGAGCATGTAGAACTGGTCCAGTGTGCCGCGACCAGGACGAAAACCACACTGCTCCTCCTGAATCCGTTGGTTTGACCATCGGTCGAATTCTCCTCTCCAGTACTCTGGAATAGACCTTACCAGGGAGGCTGAGGAGTGTGATCCCCCTATAGTTGGAACACACCCTCCGGTCCCCCTTCTTAAACAGAGGGACCACCACCCCGGTCTGCCAATCCAGAGGCACTGTCCCCGATCGCCACGCGATGTTGCAGAGGCGTGTCAGCCAAGACAGCCCCACAACATTCAGAGACTTAAGGTACTCAGGACGGACTTCATTCACCCCAGGAGCCTTGCCACTGAGGAGCTTCTAACCACCTCGGTGACTTCGGCCCTGGGTAATGGATGAGTCCGCCTCTGAGTCCCCAGTCTCTGCTTCCTCTTCGGAAGACATGACGATGGGATTGAGGAGATCCTCAAAGTACTCCTTCCACCGCCCGACAACATCCCCAGTCAGGGTCAACAGCTCCCCACCCGCACCGTAAACAGTGCTGGTGGAGAGCTGCTTCCGCCTCCTGAGGCGTCGGACGGTTTACCAGAATCCCTTCGAGGCCGACCGATAGTCCTCCTCCATAGCCTCCCTGAACTCCTCCCAGACCCGAGTTTTTGCCTCTGCGACTGCACGGGCTGCGGCACGCTTGGCCTGCCGGTACCTGTCAGCTGCCTCTGGGGTCCCACCTAGCAACAAAGATAAGTAGGACTCCTTCTTCAGCTTGACGGCATCCCTTACTTCCGGTGTCCACCACCGGGTTCGGGGATTGCCGCCGCGACAGGCACCAGAGACCTTGTGACCACAGCTACGAGCAGCCGCATCAACAGTGGAGGTGGAGAACATGGTCCATTCGGACTCCATGTCTCCAACCTCCCCCGGGATCTGGGAGAAGCTCTCCCGGAGGTGGGAGTTGAAGACCTCGCTGACAGAGGGTTCCACCAGTCGTTCCCAGCAGACCCTCATGATACGTTTGGGCCTGCCAGGTCTGACCGGCTTCCTACCCTCCCAGCGGATCCAACCCCCCACCAGGTGTTGATCAGTTGACAGCTCTGTCCCTCTCTTCGCTCGAGTGTCCGAGACACGTGGCTGAAGGTCAGATGATACGACTACAAAGTCGATCATCGACCTCCGGCTCAGGGTGTCCTGGTGCCACATGCACTTATGGACACCCTTGTGCTCGAACATGGTGTTCGTGATGGACAAACTGTGACTAGCACAGAAGTCTACAACTGAACACACTCGGGTTCAGATCGGGATGCCGTGCTTCCGATCACCCCCCTCCAGGTCTCACTGTCGCCGCCCACGTGGGTGTTGAAATCCCCCAGGAGCGCTATCTAGTACCCCTCCCAGGGACTCCAGGAAGGTTGGGTACTCTGCACTGCTGCTCGGCCCGTAGGCCGAGACAACGGTGAGAGACCTGTCTCCCTGACCGAAGGCGTAGGGACGCGACCCTCTCGTTCACCGGAGTTGAACTCCAACACTTGGCGACTGAGCTGGGGAGCAATAAGCATGCAACCCCAGCTCTCCGCCTCTCCCTGTGGGCTGACACCAGAAAAAATGAAGCGTCCAGAGCCCAAGCTGTGCGTGGAGGTGAGTCCCGACTATCTCTAGTCGGTATCTCTCAACCTCCCGCACAAGCTCAGGCTCCTTCCCCCCTAGCGAGGTGACAGTCCACGTCCCAACAGTCAGGGGCTGTGAGCACAGACCCGGGCCGCCGGCCACCCACCCTCGACTGCCCAACCCAATTGCCTCTGCACCAGCCCCCATGGCCCCCTCTGCAGGTGGTGACACCCACAGGAAAGTGGGCCCACGTCCACTGCTTTCGGGCTGAGCCCGGCCCGGGCCCCATGGGCTAAGGCCCGACCACCAGGTGCTCGCGTGCGAGCCCCAACCCCGGCCTGGCTCCAGGGTGGGACCCCGGCTACCGCCATACCGGCAACATCATGGTCCTTGATCGTTTTACTGGTCATGGAGGTTCTGAACTGCCCTTAGTCTGACCCTCACCTAGGACCTGTTTGCCTTGGGAGACCCTACAGGGAGCACAAAGCCCCGACAACATAGCTCCTAGGATCATCCGGGAACGCAAACTCCCCACCACGATAAGGTGGCAGCTAGAGGGGGAGTTATTCACACATTAATATTCTTATTTTTATTATTATCATCAGTATTATTGATATTTTATTTTATTACTTCTAAGTTTGTCATTTGATTTTTAAATGGACAACAATGGAAATAAGTGTTTTCACTTTCTTGTGTCATCCATGCAGTTTTAACATTTACAATTATATTATGTACAACCCCAATTCCAATGAAGTTTGACGTTGTGTAAAATGTAACTAAAAACTCAATACAATGATTTGCAAATCTTCTTCAACCTATATTCAATTGAATACAGCACAAAGACAAGATATTTAATGTCAAACTGATGAACTTTATTGTTTCAAGGTCAAGATCAAGGTCAACTTTATTGTTCTATTAGGGAAATTTGTCTTAGGCGTTGCACTACATTATCACTTCACAGGGCAGAGAACAATTTACAAAAGGACACAAATCACAAAAAAACACAAGAATTAAAATCTAGACTAAAATCAGGAAATACTTTACAATAACAGCACAGAGACATTCAACTGTTTAAAGTGCTGAGAAAAGTGCCAGATGCTAAAGTGCTGAAGTTTATTACACATTGTTCTATTGCACTAGTCAGTGTTAATTTCGTTGACGAAATATTTTCGTTTTTTTCGTCATAAATATATTTTTGCGGATGAAAACTGAAAGAAAACGAAAATAAAACTCTTTTTTGAGACGATAACTATAACTAAATTAATTTATATTCACGTCAACGAAAAAAAGACGAGACAGAAATCCAATCAGTAGACAGTTAAGATCATGTAAGATGGGAGAAAGGGCAAAACAACCACTCAACAGATAGAAGAGGTGGGAGCAGACGAGAGGAGAACCAATCAGAGCTTAGCTTATTAACCAGTAACAGGAAGTAAGCCACTGTTTCGACCGCACATGGGAAGACAACGGAGGTAGTTGAAGAGAGTCAAGAGACTATGAGAAACAACGAGACACGAAAACTGTGTCTCGTTGACACAAACTGTCCACGGCCGGCAGAAAAAGAAGGGAAGATTTATGGGCCCATTTCATATTCGACGACAAAGAGAACAAGACAAAGAGTAAAGCATGTGACGCAGTAATCCACGGCAAGAACACGACAAATCTAAAGAGACATCTACAGAACAACCACCTCGAGATATTCTCAAAGGTAAAATCGCTAAGGCATTATATATATAATTGTATATTGACTACAGTGTGCTCACATATTAGTAATAAATGTGATGAACTGAAATGTACTGTCTGGTGGGCTGGTAAATATCCGCATCACCGTGGTCATGTTGGGTTATGCTAACATGTGAACATGTTAATTTGTGTAAATACAAGTGAAAAACACTGATTAACTGATATATTTTTACATTGATAATGCATGAACACGCTATCATTATTTACACACTGACCCAGCATAAAATTATGTCACGTCATCTAACTTGCTTTGAAGAAAATACATTTTTTAACTGTAATGTTAAAATGAAAGCACAAGTCTTAACTTTTTTCTTTTATATTACCCCACAGTGGTGATTGATTTAGTCAACAAAAATTGCTTCCTATTTTAGTCGACTAAAATAGGAAGCAATTTTAGTCTACTAAATTAGACTAAAATTAATCCAAATTGAATGACTCAAACTAGACTAAAATTTAAAATAATTTTAGTCAAAAGACTAAGACTAAACTAAATTAAATTTCTTGTCAAAATTAACACTGGCACTAGTTACTTGCATTGTTTAGCAGTTTGATAGAAACTGGAACAAATGATAATTTGAGATGATTTGTTTTACACTTTGGTATACGAAATCTTCTTCCTGAAGGGAGAAGTTCATACTCTGAGGACAGTGGGTGAGTCTGAGCAGATTTTGTTGCCTGCGTCATAACTGACTGGTTATACAGCTTCTCAATGGACTCATATTTTTTCATACCAATTATATTCGTTGCTGTTTTGTGCATGTTAGACAACCTAGTTTTAAGTTGAACTGTAAGGTTACCAAACCAGGCATGATTCCATATCTAATTAGCTCTCTAAGATAGCTTTGTAAAAGATTAGCATGATCTGATTGCTAACACCATAAGCTTCAGTCGTCTCAAAAAATACATTCTTTGCTGCAGTTTGTTGCACAAATTATGTGTGATTTCCAGTTTAGCAAATTATCGATATGGACCCTTAGATATTTATATGTTGCCGCCTGATTTATAATTTGGTCTGAAATTACTACTGGCTTGTGTGTTGTCACTTGCCTTGGTTCAAAAACCATCTCTTGTGTTTTTGACACATTTAAAATCAGATGGTTTTTATCACACCACTTAATGAAGGTGTCAATCTCATTGTAGCAGACAAAAGGGTCCATGTCCTTATGCAAGAGGCTCACGATTGCTGTGCAAATTTAAAAATAAAATTATTGGGGTGTACTTTCCTGCAGTCATTAGTACAAATTGTAAAAAGTATTGGTGAAAGCACACAGCCTTGTGGAACTCCTGTATTACAGTGTTTGATATCTGATAATGTCTGATTAAGCTTCACTTACTGTGTGCGGTTAGTTAAAAAAGAATAAAACCACTTTATAAGAATTACATTAACATTCATGTCCTTCAGTTTCCTAAAAGTAGGTGGAGTTGCACAGTATTAAAAGCTGAGCTAAAATCGATAAATAAAGTGCAAACATAAGGTTTCGTTCCTTCCAGATGCTTAGAAACAAGGTGCAACATGCATAGAATGGCATCCTCAGTGCTACGCTCATGCTCATAGGCAACTGACATGCATCTAACATGGGCTGTACTTCTGTTTTAAGCAGTGACAAAACTAATCTTTCAAAACATTTTGCAATAATTGGGGTCAAGGCTAAGGCAAAGTCATTGTTTTCTGTAGCACAAGGCTTTTTGGGCACTGGTATTATAATAGACCTCTTCCATAGAGCTGGGACAGTGTCTAATGAATGCTGAAATATAGGACACCATGCTGGTGTCAGTTACTCTGCACAGCTTTGGAGCAGAAAAGCCGGCAGTCCATCAGGGCCAGTGGATTTACCAGTTCTCACAGTACGGAGAAGACACTGGACACTAGGTGGATCCACTTCCAGCCAGTCGCTGGTACTGATTTCTGGTAGTGACTGCATCACTCTATCACACTGCTGAGAAAAGTTATCTTTGTCAAATCTCAAATAGAAATCATTCAACTCATTTGATCTTTGATCTTGATTTGTGCAAATATTTGCTCATTTTGAAATGGATGCCTGCAACACATTTCAAAAAAGCTGGGACAGTGGTATGTTTACCACTGTGTTACATCACCTTTCCTTCTAACAACACTTAATAATTTGGGGTTGTAATCATACATGTGACATATTAGCTCATATCTAAACAAGTAATAGATCAGTCAAAGATGGCATATCAGTGCTTTAGCTCTTCTGTCCTTATTCACAATTTTGGTACAGTCCATACATTTCAAAGTCTTAAGTTTGTTTTTTCACCGTAAACAATCTTTGTGAAAGGTGCAGTGCATACAGAAATTTGTGGTGCAGACTAGCTTATGTCCTTGTCTGTGGCTGGCTCTCCACTGCAGGGTGCTGGTGCCATCTACTTGATTTGTGCACCCGAGGTAGTGGGCTGAGGCCCCCAGGGTATTGTGTAGGCTTTACCAACAGTTCTGGGATTATAACATTCTGAAGGAATGAGCAGACCCTGTTGTAGGATTACTCAAACAATCTACTGTCAGGCAGTATTCTCTGGATGAAGACTATTTAATTTGGGCTCCATACCACAAAGTCACAGTCCTCGGCCTCTACTACATGCAGCTGGATCTGATCGTAGTATGCATGGTTAGCATCAAGTACTGTGGTGCCTCTATCTGTGGTCCTCAAAAAAAAGGTGTGTCATCTATAAATTGGAACCGCATCACAGGCGTGTAGCACTTGGCCTCTGACCTCTGACCTCTGAAGATAATTTCATGAACTATGAGCGATTCCTGAACAGCAAACCTTATTTCCTAAGTGGAGAACATTATTCCCAGAACTGGGAACATTTCTATTTTAAGCCTTCACTGTTAATTGTTAAAGGCTTCCAATGTTACGAGTGCAATCACTCACCATCTCTCTCCTCCATTCTCCTACTTCCTGTTCTTGGCTCTGTGCATCCCAGCTGGTCCCGGCTCCAGAATCCATACACTCCAAGATCTCAGTTCATTTTCAAGACTGGCTCGGGAACCTGCAGCTCCCTATTTTCCATTGCTACTAGTGGGCTGATCTCCATTCTGCAGGCACCCCAGCACAGCATAATTATTTCCTTATTGTAAATAAATATATAGCTCTGTTTCCTTGCTCCCAGTGTTTTGGTCCATAGCCTGTAATGGTCCGGTTCCGTCCAGACCTCTAACCATAACATCTAGTCCTGTTTTTGACCTGCCTGCCCTGTTTTGGACCTTGTTCTCTGCCTAATGCTTTGGATATATTTGTTTGTAATGGCCAGCTGTTTTGTGTACTGAACCCCTACTCGAACAATCATTAACCCTCGTTTGAATCCTACAGACATGAACACAGCAGATTCAGAACCATCTCGTTTGGTACTGTGCACCAAAGGTCAACACCAGGTGCAGCACGAACACAAGCTACATACTCTATCCAGTGGTCTCAGAAAGCGTCCAGATGCCAAGATCTCGTGATGACCTCTCTGAGCCCTCAGGTAGGACAGATCCTGAACCAACTGAATCAACCACACATGGCTCCTCAAGCTGAAGCTACCAGTAACCCACATCCAGTTCTGTCATTGGAGACTCTGCCACCGTGACTTTTGTTCTCAATTCCCCAACAGCAAGTTCTAAAACCTCATACCAAGCTTGTGCCAGCAGAACCAGTGCCACCATGTCCAGGGACAAAGACGAGGAACTCATGCAGCTGGGGCATACTTGGCTTTCAGCAGAGCAGTGCAGTCACAGGTAGCTAGATGGACACTACTTCTATTGTAGTCAAGGGGTCATGGTTGCTTCTCCCAGAATAAGACAACTTTCCGGGTAAGCCAAAATTTGAAATTCCAGCTCAGAACACTGTCTAGGGACAGAATCATGTCTGATGTTTCCTCAGTCTTAGTATCAGTGTTTATTGGTTTTGGTGTGATGCTAATCTGGCCCACCTCTTTTGTCAGGAAGCTGCACCGTCTTAAACCCCCTCTGGAGTTTAAGGCAGTGGATGTTAGTCTTCTGGGTAAAATACCCAACCGAACGTGGTTAGTGCATTTAGTGTTTTCCGAGGAACACCAGTTTCTGGGTTTTGGTGTACGCCATGTTTTAGGAGGAAATCCACACAAGTTGTATATGAGGCCCAGGACTCCAAGTTGATACACTTTTCCCCCAAAGACCTTGGGGAAAAGGGCTGAACAGGAGGCCACCACCAGGTCCTTCCAGCTAGATAACCCAGTAACATGGCCTCTCACTGTTTCTAAGTACCACCCCAATTCCAGTGAAGTTGGGACGTTGTGTAAAATGTAAATAAAAACAGAATGCAATGATTTGCAAATCCTCTTCAACCTATAGTCAATTGAATACACCACAAAGACAAGCCTATTTATGTTCAAACTGATAAACTTTGTTGTTTTCATGCAAATATTTGCTCATTTTGAAATGGATGCCTGCAACACATTTCAAAAAGTTGGGACGGGGCAACAAAAGACTGGGAAAGTTGATGAATGCTCAAAGAACACCTAATTGGAAACAGGTGAGTGTCATGACTGTGTTTAAAAGGTTCATCCCCAAAAGGCTCAACCATTCACAACCAAAGATGAGTTGAGGATCACCACTTTGTGAACAACTGCATTAAAAAGTCCAACAGTTTAAGGACAATGTTTCTCAATGTTCAATTGCAAGGAATTTAGGTCTCTCTCCTCCCAGGGAAACTTACTTCACCACCACTAGCAACAGTTTCCAGAGCTCCTTGACAGTAATCAACAGCTGACCACTCAGGTAACACAGTTATGCACATAATTCACCGCACTCACCGTGCAACTAGCCAAAACCTTCCCCACACCCAGCAACAGTGAAACCCCACCATCAGCCACCATAGTTCACTCGCAGCACCTCCATCAGATTCATGAGTATGTGATCCCGAGCCCTTTTCAGGCAGTTTTGCTACCTATTCTACCTTTTTACTTAAATGATCCATAGTTTTCAACCCAATGGCCCTCAGAATTTCTCATACAACACAGCAAAGTAGTTTATCTTACCTGTTTACTCTGGGGGGAGGCACTGACTTGGATCACTGCTCTGTGGAAGGGCTTCCACCTGATCTTAACGTCATATGACCACTTATGTCATGACGACCCTATTGGAGGGCAAACTGCATCCGAGCGGCTCCTCCGTACCAAACAGGGGTCACGGGGTGATAGGGGTGGCTAGGTTCTCATTTGACTTCCACATCCTACAACCCCTATTCCAATGAAGTTGGGACATTGTGTGAAATGTAAATAAAAACAGAATACAATGATTTGCAAATCCTCTTCAACCTATATTCAATTGAATACACCAGAAAGACAAGATACTTAATGTTGAAACTGATAAACTTTATTGTTTTTGTGCAAATATTTGCTTATTTTGAAATGGATGCCTGCAACATGTTAAAAAAGTTGGGACAGTGGTATCTTTACCACTGTGTTACATAATTTTTCCTACTAACAACACTCAATAAGTGTTTGGGAACTGAGCACACTAATCATGAGTGTCATGACTGGGTATAAAAGGAGCATCCCCAAAAGGCTGAATGAAAAAAGCAGTGATGAGACCCTGAGCCCACCAAACAGGAAACCCTCGTCCCCCTGGCTACGCCTCGATATCCTGTCCATGAATATCACAAACAGGATTGCTGACAAGGTGCAACCCTGGCGGAGGCAAACCTCCACTGGAAACGAGTCCGACTTACTGCCGAGCACCCGAACACAGCTCTCACTTTGCGAGTACAGAGACAGCATGGCCCTGAGAAGGGACCCCCTCACTCTATACCTCTGCAGCACCTCCACATTATCTCCCGGGGTACCCTTTCATACGCCTTCTCCAAGTCCCAAAACACGTAGACTGGGTGGGCATACGCCCAGGCACCCTCCAGGATCCTTGTTAGAGTAAAGAGCTGGTCAATTGTTCCACGACCAGGACGGAACCCACCTTGTTCCTCTTCAATCAGAGGTTCGACGATCAGCCAAACCCTCCTTTCAGCACCCTGGAGTAGACTTTACCAGGGAGGCTGAGTAGTGTGATGCCCCTGTAGTTGGCATACACTCTCTGGTCCCCCTTCTTAAATATGGGGACCAAAACCGCAGTTTGCCACTCCTTAGCCACTGTCCCAGACCTCAAAACAATGTTGAAGAGACGTCTCATCCAAGACAATCCCTCCACACCCAGCGCTTTCAGTATTTCTGAACAGATCTCATCAACCCCCGGGGCCTTGCCACTGTGGAGTTGTTTGACTACCTCAGTGACTTCCACCAGGGAAATTGATGAAAATCCTCCATCAGCTTCCAGCTCTGCCCCTACTATTTAGGGTGCTCCGGTCTGATACAGGCGTTCCTCAAAGTGTTCCTTCCAGTGCTAGATTACATCCTCAGTTAAGATCAACAGAGTCCATCCTTACTGTAGACAGCTTGGATGGTTCCCTGTTTTCCCCTCCTGAGGTGCCTCACGGTCTGCCAGAAGCACTTGGTGCCGACCGAAAGTCCTTCTCTATGGTTACTCTGAACTCCTCCCACACCCACTGCTTTGCCTCCCCCACAGCAGAGGCTTCTGCCCTTCGGGCCTGTTGGTACCTTGCAACTGTCTCTGGAGTCCTCAGAGATAACATATCCTGGAAGAACTCCTTCTTCAGTCGGACGGCTTCCCGACCACCGGTGTCCATCACGGTGCCCAAGGGGTGCGCCCCTTGAAGCACCTAAGACACTCAGGCCACAGCTCCCTGCTGCAGCTTCAGCAATGGAAGCTTTGAACATTGCCCATTCTGGTTCAATGCCCCCAACCTCAACAGGGATGCTCGAAAAGCTCTGCCAGAGGTGTGAGTTGAAGATCTCTCAGACAGTGGGCCCTCCAGACGTTCCCAATTCACCCGCACTATCAATTTGGGCTTATGAATTTAAAGTATTCACAAGGCTGTCTACTCATTTAGCATTCTCCAAAGTTGAAGTTAAAATATCAGGTAGTCTAGCCTTGAGTTCAGTCATAGTTGAGGTTTTAATATGATGCCGCAGTAGTAGACAAGGTTGTTGTTCCACGAAACGCGGCAGCGTAAATGTAAACCTGATAAGTGAGTGGTCTGAGACCATAGATGAGAGAGAAAGATGTTATTTGTGACAGCAAACCCACGTGCAAGAACCAGATCCAGGTTATTTCCACTAATGTGTGTGGAGTCCTGAAGGCATTGCTGGAATCCTAACGCATCCACAATTTGCATAAATGATTTGCTAAGGGGATCAGAGGGCTTATTTATATGAATGTTAAAGTCACCAATGATCAAAATATTATCTGCACTAGTTGACAAACTACAGATGAATGCACCAAATTCATCTAAGAAATCAGAGTATGGGCCAGGGGCCCTATAAACAGTCACAAATAACATAGCTGAGTTTCAGTTTTATGACCCTGACAGGACTTAGCATCATGGGCATAACGGAGAGTCAGATGCTCAAATGAATTATATTTGTGACCCCATCACCTAATAAAGAAAACCTAGATTTATAAATAAAAGCAACACCCACACCTTGCTTCACACCACAAGACATGTGACTAAATGTATACAGCGGTGGGCAGGCCTCATTCAAAGGAAGGACAGTTGTGGGTTTGAGCCAGGTTTCACATAAGCCAGTCATATCTAAATGGTGATCAATAATTAGATCAATAATCAACAAAGATTTCAAGGACAATGATCTGATGTTAATGAGACCTAGGGTAAGGACCTCAGTGGGGATGACAGACTGACTGTTTGGAACCGACGAAGCAAGCCCACGTTCCAAGAGCGCCACTGGTGCACGTCAATCCGGCGAAGACATGGACGGCCAGGCCAACAGTCCTCAGAGCCAACCAGAGGCACCACACAGGCTTTGAACGGATCCACAAGGCGCCAGGGCAGGACAGATCCCACCAGAATTCTGTGCACAGCTCGTTCAGACGCCAAACAGCAAGCCAAACAGAGCTTCATCTTCACCAGCCGGCCACTTCATCTCCCACAGCGATGACTGCACTTTCGGCCGAAAGGCAGTGCAGGATCCCGGGCACACAAAAGCCGGTAGCGCCGCTAAAAATGGGGGCGGAAACTTCTGTCCACCCACCGATAACTGCACTGCACCCCAAACCAGGGGCTGGAGATCCAGCAGCGTTTGGGTATCATACACCTGCAGTGACTGATTCAAAAACAGCATAAGTTAAAAACAATAAAATAACCAACAGACTGGAGAACAGCATACGAGCAGCCAGACACAATGGTGCCATCTTGGCACTCCCTCCAAAAGACTCTCTGTAAAAGTTTTTTCAGTTGCTGCAGCTAAATATACATCCTCTTCTGGCATCCCGTCTTGTGGTGTGCCCCAAGGTTCTGTTCTGGGACCTATTCTATTTGCATTGTACTTCCTACACACTGGACACATTTTGAGTTCTTTTAATGTCTCATATCATTGTTATGCAGATGACCTAAAAGTTTCTGTGATATCTGTTCTATAAAACTGTATTAATGCCATTAATGCCATGAGGAGTTTGTTCCCTCAGTGATTAAGAACCTTGGCTCTCTGTTTCATTTGTTCACTTAGCAGTCAGAAATCCGGGTGTTACATTTGACCAGGCTCTCAAATTTGACACACACAATCATGTGCAATCATGCTTCATGTTCAGATGACTGGTGTTAATGCTACCTCGAGGTAACAAAAGGCATTCCTCAAGGCTCAGTCTTGGGACCCATCTTGTTCACATTATACTACTGACCTCATCTACAAACCTATCAAATGCCTTCTCCCATCTTTATGCTGATGACACAGTAATAGTGCAGCAAATAACTGAAACCATACTTCACATGCACCAAATCTAGCACAAATTCTCCTTCGACATTGTTTTTTTGGAAAAAAAAAAGAAAGAAAAAAAAAAACAACGGGTCACTTGAATTTTCAATAGGCGGCCACATAGGGGACAATTGAAGAATTACACAGGGGTTAAAATATAAAAATGCTCCAATCATATTCAAAACTATACCACATTTACACTAGCATTCCCTATAATTAACCGTTAACTGGTTATGCAATGTCTTGTCATGTCAATGATTGTTGTGTTTGTATCTTGCTGCTGATGTTGTAATCAGTTGTTTTGTTTCTTTGAATATGTCTTGCTATTTATTTATTATTTATTTATTTATTTATTTTTAACTATGTATAGCACTTTGGTCAGTGTAAACTGTGTTTAAATGTGCTTTAGAAATAAATTTTACTTACTTACTTTTTACATTACTTGTCTGATCATAAAGATTCCAAAAAGGTATAGTTTGGACTAGGGATGCCCAATCAGGTTTTTTTTGGCCCCGATCCGATTCCAAGTCATGATTTTGAGTATCTGCCGATACCGAGTCTTTAAAAAACTGAATGAACAATGAACAAATACTAAATATATAATAATTTCATTTTAATCACCTTATTTTATTATTTATCACTTAAACAGTGCTCTTCTCCTTGAAGTAGCTTTGACATCAAGTAATAATCTACCAGACTTAAAAAATGTACAAATTTCCATGTTATTTTAGTTGTCTAAAAATAAATGTCCAAGGGTTCCTTATGTTAAACAAGAATTATCTAATCTGAATTAACAGGTGGTTTTAATTTATAGATGAAAGGTTTATAAAAGAACCATTTATTGAGTTAGCTATTTTAATTACAAGTGTTCTAAACTTTTTAAAAAAGTATCAGAAATTTGAGGTAACAAAAAAAAAAAAACATTTCCAAGGATGTTTCTTCAGACACGTGGTTTTCTGCACTGATCTGTGGTTCAAATCCCTGGACTGGAAAATCACTAAGGGCCCTTGGGCAAGGTCTTTAATCCCCTATTGCTCCTGGTGTGTAGTGAGCACCTTGTATGGCAGCACCCTGAAATCGGGGTGAATGTGAGACATAATTGTAAAGCACTTTGAGCGTCTGATGCAGATGGAAAAGCGCTTTATAAATGCAGTCCATTTACCATTTTGTACAGATCAGTGGTTTCTGCCACTAGTCTTCCGTGTTTTGGCCCGACGCATCGTTCCTATTGGACAGTGCGAAGCTATGTCACAGCTCAGAGCGTCGAAAGTTCAAAAGTCAACTTGAAAAGTAAAAGGGAAAAAAAAAACACTTTATCAGTGTTCAACAGTTCAGAGCAATGCAGTGAACATGAATGAAGATGGAAGCTCTTTAAGACGCGCTACTAAATATGAGGAGTGCGCACAGTCGCTCGTGGCGCACACCATCTCTCGCTCCATTTTGCAGACAAACGATCACAGGACAATTGTTTTTTCTCTTTTTGTTAATCAGATGACAGATCATCGTCCTGAGGATTTGCAAGAGTTTCAGTGGAAAAGTATCCATCATCGCTTGTCCATTCCATCGAGGCATCAGGCTGAGTGCGTAAACACACAAACAGCAGTTCTGCAAAAGAAACTTTGCGCGCATAACTTCCCCCCACCTGTGGGTCCTGTTGAACTTATGTTATTTCTTTGTTCAATTAAAAAAAGATTGGGTTGAACTTTGACCGGACAGCCTGCTGACAAGTGGCAATGCGCGCTCCCGTCAGAAGCGTCACGTCAAAAGCGGAGCTAAAGCGACGCTTCTGACCCTCTAAAAAGCAACGCGTCACACGCCTCTGACACTTCTGACAGGTGAAGGCCCATTAATCTGCAATAATGAGCCTGAAATAGCGCTGATCAAAATAATGAGGATAAACCTATAACGATTCCTGATCGGGATGCAACGTCCGATTTCGATCAGTCTGAAACCATGTGATCGGGCCCGATTTCCGATCATGTGATCGGATCGGGACATCCCTAGTTTGGACTATCTATGACTGAATGTTATGGAGTTATGGGGTTAAAACAAACAAAAAAAAACTTCTGAATGTGACAAAGGTCAATTTCAGTTTGTACTGGGGTCAAAAGTTAAAGTTGCTCCAAGTAAAAAAAAAGGTGCAAATTGTTGATTGAGCTACTTGTATTAATAAATGGAATACAGCCCCAATTCCAATGAAGTTGGGACATTGTGAAAAATGTAATAAAAACAAAAATACAATGATTTGCAAATCCTCTTCAACCTATATTCAATTGAATGCACCACAAAGAAAAGATCATTAATGTTCAAACTGATAGACGTTTTTGGTTTTGTGCAAATATTTGCTCATTTGAAATAGATGCCTGCAACACATTTCAAAAAAGTTGGGACGGGGCAACAAAAGACTGGGAAAGTTGATGAATGCTCAAAGAATACCTGTTTGGAACATTCAACAGGTGAACAGTTTAATTGGAAACAGGTGAGTGTCATGATTGGGTATAAAAGGAGCATCCCCAAAAGGCTCAGCCATTCACAAGCAAGATGGAACAACTGCATGAAAAAATAGTCCAACAGTTTAACAAGCAGATCAATCATGCCTTTATTTCTTCAATTCTTGATTACTGTAATTGGCTGTTCCCTAGCCTCAGTACGTATTCCTTTGATGGCCTGCAAATAGTCCAGAATTGCGGTTGCAAGTCTCCTTACAAGGTCAGCTAGTAGTCTCATGTAACACCCATTCTGTCCCTTTTGCATTGGCTCCCAGTTCAGTTTAGACTGCAATTTAAAATACTGGTGATCACTTTTAGAGCTCTGCACAGTCAATGCCACTTTACATCAGTGAAGTCTTGCACCCTTATGTTACAAGCAGGTCTCCGAGGTCCAGAACCTGTTGGTTGTACCAAGGTCAAGGCTGAAGACCAAAGGAGACTGTGTGTGTTTATCTGAGGTTGTGGCTTCCCAAACTGTAGAATGCACTGCCACTGCCAATGCAATGCACTGCAACGTTCTGTGAACTCTGTTGGAACTTAGAAGCTCAAGACCCATTTGTACCGGCTGGTTTTAACTAGTTTTTTATGTTATTGCTGATTTAGTTTCTGTTTTTTGTTTGTTTGTTTGTTTTTTCTGTGTTTCTCAAATTGCTGTAAAGCTGTAAAACACTTTCTGATTTTATCTTGAAAGGTGCTATACAAATAAACTTTACTTACTTACATTCCTCAGCGGGACAAGTGAGGAATTGTGGGTCACAGTCAGGTTAGGGCAGGGGTGGGCAACGAGACCAAGACACTGCAGGTTTTCCTTGCAACCTCAGTCACCTCAGCAGGTGAGTTTGCTGATTAGCTTCTCGACTGAACATAAACACTTGACCATCAATGAAATCCCCTGGTGAGGTGACTGGTAGAAAGGGAAACCTGCAGTGTCTTGGCACTTCATGGCACATGATTGCCACTCTTGTGTTCGTGGCTGCGTCTATAAGTGAGTGAGTTAGACTATTTTTAGGCAAGCATATAAACAGTCTACCAAGTCCACGCAGACATGGATGCTGTTTGTGGCAACTGCACTGATCACACCTGAATGTTGTGAAACTTTTGTCAGTCCATCTTATTAACATTCTCCCTCTTTTGCACATAGAATTCAATATGGGTAAATTAAGATGTGAGCCTGGCCCCCAAATGTATAGATCATAATATGTATATTATTTTAGCAATTTTATTAATTATCAAAACAAAAATACTCGTACAAATGGTGGGAAATGCTTGTATTTTATTTTGTTTTATCAGAAAAAAATCATTATATTTAGGTTATCCATTACTTAATTCTGAAAAGAGGCCGCCATCTAGTGGACTCAGAGAAAAGAGCAATGGCTTTTTGAGGCCTTACATAACTATCACTACAAAAGTGATATAAAAATATAGGGGCCCCATCACACTTAGTTCGAATGAGTACGAGCCAAGCCGAATCAAGTGGAATGTAAAAAAAAAAGTCATGCCACATCTAGGAGGGAATAAGAAATTGTGGAACACAGCTGTCAAATATCCAGATTAAGCTCCGATCCACCCCAACTAATTTCAATCAATCAATCACTTTTTTCTTGTATAGCGCCAAATCACAACAAACAGTTTGCCCCAAGGCGCTCCACATTGCAAGGCAAGGCCATACAATAATTATGAAACAAGTCTACGTCTAAAGCAACATAACCAAGGGATGGTCCAGGGTCACCCGATCCAGCCCTAACTATAAGCCTTAGCGAAAAGGAAAGTTTTAAGCTAATCTTAAAAGTAGAGAGGGTATCTGTCTCCCTGATCTGAATTGGGAGCTGGTTCCACAGGAGAGGAGCCTGAAAGCTGAGGCTCTGCCTCCCATTCTACTCTTACAAACCCTAGGAACTACAAGTAAGCCCGCAGTCTGAGAGCGAAGCGCTCTAATGGGGTAATATGGTTACTATGAGGTCCCTAAGATAAGATGGGACCTGATTATTCAAAACCTTATAAGTAAGAAGAAGAATTTTAAATTCTATTCTAGCATTAACAGGAAGCCAATGAAGGGAGGCCACACGGGTGAGATATGCTCTCTCCTGCTAGTCCCCGTCAGTACTCTAGCTGCAGCATTCTGAACCAACTGAAGGCTTTTTAGGGAACTTTTAGGACAACCTGATAATAATGAATTACAATAGTCCAGCCTAGAGGAAACAAATGCATGAATTAGTTTTTCAGCATCACTCTGAGACAAGACCTTTCTGATTTTAGAGATATTGCGTAATGCAAAAAGGCAGTCCTACATATTTGTTTAATATGCGCTTTGAATGACATATCCTGATCAAAAATAAACTCCAAGATTCTCACAGTATTACTAGAGAAAATGCCATCCAGAGTAACGATCTGGTTAGACACCATGCTTCTAAGATTTGTGGGGCCAAGTACAATAAGTTCAGTTTTATCTGAGTTTAAAAGCAGGAAATTAGAGGTCATCCATGTCTTTATGTCTGTAAGACAATCCTGCAGTTTAGCTAATTGGTGCGTATCCTCTGGCTTCATGGATAGATAAAGCTGGGTATCATCTGCGTACCATGAAAATTTAAGCAATACCGTCTAATAATACTGCCCAAGGGAAGCATGTATAAAGTGAATAAAATTGGTCCTAGCACAGAACCTTGTGGAACTCCATAATTAACTTTAGTCTGTGAAGAAGATTCCCCATTTACATGAACAAACTGTAATCTATTAGACAAATATGATTCAAACCACCGCAGCGCAATGCCTTTAATACCTATGACATGCTCTAATCTCTGTAATAAAATTTTATGGTCACAGTATCAAAAGCAGCACTGAGGTCCAACAGAACAAGCACAGAGATAGTCCACTGTCCGAAGCCATAAGAAGATCATTTGTAACCTTCACTAATGCTGTTTCTGTACTATGATGAATTCTAAAACCTGACTGAAACTCTTCAAATAGACCATTCCTCTGCAGGTGATCAGTTAGCTGTTTTACAACTACCCTCTCAAGAATCTTTGAGAGAAAAGGAAGGTTGGAGATTGGCCTATAATTAGCTAAGATAGCTGGGTCAAGTGATGGCTTTTTAAGTAATGGTTTAATTACTGCCACCTTAAAGGCCTGTGGTACATAACCAACTAACAAAGATAGATTGAACATATTTAAGATTGAGCATTAAATAATGGTAGGACTTCCTTGAGCAGTCTGGCAGGAATGGGGTCTAATAAGCATGTTGATGGTTTGGATAAGTAACTAATGAAAATAACTCAGACAGAACAATCGGAGAGAAAGAGTCTAACCAAATACCGGCATCACTGAAAGCAGCCAAAGATAACGATACATCTTTGGGATGGTTATGAGTAATTTTTTCTCTAATAGTCAAAATTTTGTTAGCAAAGAAGTCATGAAGTCATTACTAGTTAAAGTTAATGGAATACTCAGCTCATAGAGCTCTGACTCTTTGTCAGCCTGGCTACCAGTGCTGAAAAGAAACCTGGGTTGTTCTATTTTCTTCAATTAGTGATGAGTAGAAAGATGTCCTAGCTTCACGAAGGGCTTTCTTATAGAGCAACAAACTCTTTTTTCCAGGCTAAGTGAAGATCTTCTAAATTAGTGAGACGCCATTTCCTCTCCAACTTACGGGTTATCTGCTTAAGCTACGAGTTTGTGAGTTATACCACGGAGTCAGACACTTCTGATTTAAAGCTCTCTTTTTCAGAGGAGCTACGCATCCAAAGTTGTCTTCATGAGGATGTAAAACTATTGACAAGATACTCTACTCCCTTACAGAGTTTAGGTAGCTACTCTGCTCTGTGTTGGTATATGACATTAAGAACATAAAGAAGGAATCATATCCTTAAACCTAGTTACAGCGCTTTCTGAAAGACGTCTAGTGTAATGAAACTTATTCCCCACTGCAGGGTAGTCCATCAGGGTAAATGTAAATGTTATTAAAAAATGATCAGACAAAAGGGAGTTTTCAGGGAATACTGTTAAGTCTTCTATTTCCATACCATAAGTCAGAACAAGATCTAAAATATGATTAAAGTGGTGGGTGGACTCATTTACTTTTTGAGCAAAGCCGATAGAGTCTAATAATAGATTAAATGCAGTGTTGAGGCTGTCATTCTCAGCATCTGTGTGGATGTTAAAATCGCCCACTATAATTATCTTATCTGAGCTAAGCACTAAGTCAGACAAAAGGTCTGAAAATTCACAGAGAAACTCACAGTAACGACCAGGTGGACGATAGATAATAACAAATAAAACTGGTTTTTGGGACTTCCAATTTGGATGGACAAGACTAAGATACAAGCTTTCAAATGAATTAAAGCTCTGTCTAGGTTTTTGATTAATTAATAAGCTGGAATGGAAGATTGCTGCTAATCCTCCGCCCCGGCCCGTGCTACGAGCATTCTGACAGTTAGTGTGACTCGGGGGTGTTGACTCATTTAAACTAACATATTCATCCTGCTGTAACCAAGTTCTGTTAGGCAGAATAACACTGGAACACTATAAGAGTACCTGGACAATTGGCACAATGCACTAAGAACAATAAGAATGCACTTACAAGCCCTATGACTGTGGTCCGATTGTGGTTTGGTGAAATATATTACAGAAGCACTTGTGGTGCATTCAGGCATATTCAACCAGGGTTCGACATGGCTGAAACATGCCAAACATCCCCCCAAATGTGATCAGAATGTTACTAAGGCAGTTTTCACTCTGTCCGATTGTTTAGAATGTGGTCAGATGGCACTTCAACTGCTGTTCAATATGTTTCCACTTTGACTGTGCCCTGAATGTTTTGAACATGAGCAAAACATTCGGGGCAGCCACACAACTTTGTCTGACTGTTTGGACTGTGTTCAGAATGCTGTCTAATGGCTGCTAATGTACATTAACGCCTCTCAAAAGTAGGTTGAATTTTCAATTGGCCACTAGTGTGACGGGGATACAATGTACAAGAAGCCAAAAACCTCAAAGTAAACTGTTTCTTGTAACCACTGAAGGCTAAGGTAAGATGCTAACTGTATAGTTGGTCATTTTAAATAGTTTCATAGTATTGGCTGAGGTAAACGTACATCAGTAGGAATTGTCATCATGCTAACGGGCCCTTCTTGTGATATTTTCATGTATTCAATCAATCAATCAATCAACTTTTTTTTTATATAGCGCCAAATCACAACAAACAGTTGCCCCAAGGCGCTCCACATTGTAAGGCAAGGCCATACAACAATTATGAAAAACCCCAACGGTCAAAACGACCCCCTATGAGCAAGCACTTGGCTACAGTGGGAAGGAAAAACTCCCTTTTAACAGGAAGAAACCTCCAGCAGAACCAGGCTTAGGGAGGGGCAGTCTTCTGCTGAGACTGGTTGGGGCTGAGGGAAAGAACCAGGAAAAAGACATGCTGTGGAGGGGGGCAGAGATCGATCACTAATGATTAAATGCAGAGTGATGCATACGGAGCAAAAAGAGAAAGAAACAGTGCATCATGGGAACCCCCCACAGTCTACGTCTAAAGCAGCATAACCAAGGGATGTCCAGGGTCACCTGATCCAGCCCTAACTATAAGCCTTAGCGAAAAGGAAAGTTTAAGCCTAATCTTAAAAGTAGAGAGGGTATCTGTCGCCCTGATCTGAATTGGTAGCTGGTTCCACAGGAGAGGAGCCTGAAAGCTGAAGGCTCTGCCTCCCATTCTACTCTTACAAACCCTAGGAAACTACAAGTAAGCCTGCAGTCTGAGAGCGAGCGCTCTAATGGGGTAATATGGTACTACGAGGTCCCTAAGATAGATGGACCTGATTATTCAAAACCTTATAAGTAAGAAGAAGAATTTAAATTCTATTCTAGAACCAACAGGAAGCCAATGAAGAGAGGCCAACACGGGTGAGATATGCATTATCTATATTATCTATATTATATTCAACGTCAAAAAGCAGTTTACTGGCAGTTTAGGCCATAGCTGTGTCCTACCTCAATACTGGACTGAAAACATGCCCCGATTGGCTATTCGAGATGAAATGGGAAGGAACAGCACTCGGAGGAATAAGAGCCTCAAGCATAAATATTGTTCAGTCATGAGAACAAACCCCCTAATCTTTTTTATATAAATATACAGGAAGATGCCTCAAACAGAGATCTCTTTGAGGCTTAGCATTGACCTAATGTAGGGGGCTTACTGGTTAGCACTGTTGTCTCACAGCAAGAAAGTCAGGGGTTTAATTCCCACCTGTGGAGTTTGTGTTCTCCTCATGTTTGCATGGGTTCTCTCTGGTGCTCCGCCTTCCACCCACATCCAAAGACATGCAGGTTAGGTGAATTGGAAACTTTAACACTAAGGGATGTGAGGGCATTTTTAGACAGTTCACTTACCTGGCATAAAAGTTTTATTATTGCTGTTACAGCTCTCCCTGCATTCCACAATCAAGTTTTATGTCTCTTTTTTTATCAGGACAACCTGTACTTTCAGAATATATATGCTATATTTGTGTTTATAAGTGTAATAAAGGTTTACAATCAGAAATAAGAAAGGAAAAAGTAAAGGGTAAAGTAAAGTAAAGTTTTCCACAAACATTCATTCAAAACACGGTAAACTATAATAAACAACTGTTTTGACACTTATAAACATAATTTGGGCTCTTGTGTGGAAGACTGTACAACAAAAAGGTTCAAACAATAGACACAAATGCACATTTTGAACAATATATAGAAAATGGTCTGCGCGTTTTGTTTGTCTTCATCTCAAAGCAATTTCTGTCTGCTATTACACAAAGGTCACATCACAAACTTCTACTGTGTTTTGGAGTGTTCTGTCCTGCTCTGAAAGCAGCTTTCACACTTTGGCCCATTTACACTCAGAGGAGCACCCCCCCCACCCGCTCCATTGATATGGTAAACAGTGCTTCACACCGGAGCGAGAGAGCTTGCCACAGGCTTATTCAATAACATTCACAGGTAATGAGGAGTGGAGCATCTCTAAAACTCACACACTCTGTGTTTGAGCACTTGAGATTGTCATCAGAGGTTCTCCATCTGCTCACTTTCACTGATGCATTGGAGCAGCCAGATAGATATTGAAACGGGCCAACTAGTAACACATCACTGCTAAAAATGATCTTTGGTTAATCACGCGAGGTAAATCTACCCTACGATTGGATTTTGGAAAACCATGTGACAGTGAACCAATTCCGATTGGACACTCACATTGCGCACATCATCACACAGGTTCTATGAGGAGTACAAAGATGGCCAACGGCTGGCTTGAAAGTCCGCGGGGTTAACTTTTCATAATTTATTAAAGCTTGGTCTCAGCCGTCGTATACGACAGAGTCGGCCCCAGAGGGTGAAACTGTCCATAGGCATGTGTGCGGGTGTGGATGTGTTTGTTTGTCTATATATGGTCCTGTGACAGGCTGGTGCCCTGTCCAGGGTGTACTCCACCTTGTGCTGTGACAGAGTAGCATCCTGCCCAGGGTGTACACCACCTCGTGCTCTGACTACTGGGATAGGCTCCAGCACCCCACCACCCTTAATTGGACTAAGCAGTTGAAGGTGAGTGTGAGTGTGAACCTCAAACAGGCCAGAGATAACGGGATGGCCGTCTGCTCTAACCATCCTATCATGACAAAACGGAAGGCACAATGCAGTGATAATGTTTCTATGGACAGCAAGAGTGAGATATTAACCCAGTTAAGACAATACTCTGAATAACTACTCCGGCATGCAAAAATGGAGCAAGGTATTTTTGAGGCTTGAAGCCCCAGTTTCTTTGAACATGCTGCTCTATGCAATGGCTAAAATAAGTCCTCTCTGCTGTGCTCAGCTCACATGCCCTGACTTTTGCTAAATATTACTCACGATCCCAAAAAATTACATCTGATTACGCACATTTTGTGAATCATGATGCACCCCAACTTCACCTGTTGCATGCCTTGATTGGTTATCTGCTCTGATTTTACACAAAAGTGAATTATAGACATGTATGCACTTTAATTCAGTGATAACATTCTGTTGAAGTTACTAGCATCTAAAAGGAAATATGATCAGAATATTTTATGTGGAAACACCAGAAATTATGAATTAAGAAGGTCAATAGTTAAATTATTGCTGTTCATGTAAACATTGACCACGGGGATAGGCAGCAGCCCCCATGATCCTGAACATGAATAAACGAGTTCAGAAAATGAATAAATGTAAATGTAGTCACTGACAGCACTTTCAGTGACATAACAGAAATGCTGCAACTGCAACAACCATGTATAAATTGTTTGCAATGACAAGGTAACTGAACAGCAAACAATGAAGTGTAGATCATTCTACAAGAAACGGACTGTGTTGCTAAGTTAGTGTAGATGTTGAGACCCTGTGGTGGGCAGACTACTGAATATCTAAAGTAAATGTACAGTTAATACTATTAACATGAAGAAGCAAATTCAGTTAAGAGAAACAATAAATAAATTAGTCAAAGTACAAGTTACCTTCCCGAAGTGTCACTCAGTGGAAAAAAAAGTGGAACAAAAAAGAACTATTTGTATCTTTCTTTTCCTTTACACTCAGTGCTACTGTACTATCTACACTGCAGTATGCTGTATAAAGACACTCCAGCTGAATTCAGATGAAACCAGACTGAAAGTCAGAAATAATTGGTCTCCTAAAATGCTGAGTTTCACTCAACAGTAAGGTACGTCATTAATTTTCCATTGTTACACACAGAACCAAAAGCAAAACTATACTGATACAACTACTACTATTAATACAGAAAATTATACTATTCAAGAATTTCCATACACAGTAATGCTACATAATATTTCACCATAATGAAATACTATTCTGGAATTAATGCAATTTAATCATTTGTGCAACTTTGCAATGACAGAGATAAATTATGTGAACTAATTATGGTGATAATGCATTTATTAGTGATAGTATTTGACAGCCCAAACCCTGTGAGTCCTCACTAAATAAATAAATAAACAAATAATTGATGAATAAATAAATTAAAAAATAAATGAATAAATATAACTGATTACGGATAGCAACAAATCAGTGTTATGCTGTGGTAGTTATGTGCACTTCATCAATGATGCATGATTTTATAGCCCGAATCAGGGTTCTGCCTGAACGTTCAATCAGTCCTTCCAACGGCACAGCATGAACTGAGCTTGAAAATGGGGATTTGTTTATACCTATGAGATTGTTCCCCAGTCTCCTGGTTGAACAGTTTAATCAGGATTTTCTTTGAAGCTGTGCTGGTTGACTGTTCAAGGGTGATAAGCTGCACAAAGCAACAACACAAATGTTATTCCAAGTTTCTACTCTTCACAAGATAGCCATTGTTCTCAATTGTCATTGTGTTATTGTCTCTGTGGAAAATGCAGTCCAGGGTTTTTGTCTGATCACTGGGTGTTGCTGTAAAAAAAGCTGCGATTGAAGCTAACTGAGAAATGAACAGTTACTTTTCTGATGCAAGAGACAGTGCAGTTTGAGATGGTAATATGGTATCCCTAACCATCTGCTGTCAGACCGCAGAGCAGTTCTCCCCAGGCTCTCCATCCCTCTGGCTCTCCCATCTCTCTTACTTGCTTTATTACCACTCACGAGAATGAAGCCAGACATACATACAAGAGTTTTCATTTGCTCTTCCATCTGTCAAAATGACAATGTTTAGTATTTGAAAAGCTAAGCTGAAGCCTCACAGCACAGACATTACAGAAAATGGCAAATTATCATTAATTTCTTAACAAAACAGGTACCATATGCAAGTGTGCCATGGAGGCTTTGCACATGATGTCACAGGTTACGTGCAGATCAGGGTAACGCAGGGCTGCTGCCATTTTGAAGGTCAGGTTGAGCCAGTCAGAATACTCTTGGCTGTGTAAACAAGCCATGTCAGTCATCCCTCTGGTTTTCACCATTTTTTTCCGCTATTACACCATGCCAGAGACTTGTGTAGTTCACTGTCACAACACACGTGGACAGGAGAATGTGAGCTTGTACAGGATTCCAGTGGACACAGCTATATATGCTATGGTATTATGACTGTAAGTGCTTTCAAATATTCACTTTACTTCTTAAATTCATTGTTTTTGTGTTTGTTTGAATCTAGTTGCACACTAGCTTAGAACTGACTGTTTCCTTATTTTGTATATGCGCAACTTTAAATATAATTTTGTTAGTTGTTGCAGCAAGAGGAGGATCCGCCACTACACTCATGTGAAGACAACTCTCCTACAAGATTGTGATGCCCTTAGGGAGGAGGTTATGGAGCCCAAGGAAACCATTAAGAACTTGGGCCCATGCGCACAAAGCAGTCTAAGGCTAAAAATAGCTCTTAGTGACCTTGTTCTAAGAAAAACCTTAGAATTTCTCAAATTCTTAGACATTTTTTAGAAATTTCCCTTAGTAAGATGAAACTTGTGCACACAGCACCTTAGGCCTTAAGACAGCTCCTAAGGTGCCAAACTGGTAAGAGAAGTGAGGGGGACTTTTAAGAAGCCTAAGAGTGTCTTAAGCAGACAAGGTGGTTGGAAAACACAGAGAGGAAAGAGAGATATTCTCTGTATGTAGGATGGCAGTGAGTCAGTAACACACTACCTGCTTGATCTATGCAATTATTTTATGTTAATTTACTGTCTGAATGTATTTATAAATTGTTTAGGTTCTTGTTATCTTATTCACACATCCATCCATCCATCCATTTTCTTCCGCTTTATCCGGAGTCGGGTCGCGGGGGCAGCAGCTCAAGCAAAGCCGCCCAGACCTCCCGATCCACACACACCTCCCCCAGCTCCTCCGGGGGAACCCCAAGGCGTTCCCAAGCCAGCTGAGAGATGTAGTCCCTGCAGCATGTCCTGGGTCTTCCCCGGGGCCTCCTCCCAATGGGACGTGCCCAGAAGGCCTCTCCAGCGAGGCGTCCAGGGGGCATCCGGAAAAGATGCTCGAGCCACCTCAACTGACTGCTTTCGACGTGGAGGAGCAGCGGCTTGACTCCGACCTCCTCCCGAGTGATCGAGCTCCTCACCCTATCTCTAAGGGAGTGCCCAGCCACGCTGCGGAGGAAACTCATCTCGGCTGATTGTACTCGCAATCTCGTTCTTTCGGTCATGAGCCAAATCTCATGATCATAGGTGAGGATCAGAACGTAGATCGATCGGTAATCGAGAGCTTTGCTCCCCTACTCAGCTCTCTCTTCACCACGACGGTCCAATACAGCGACCGCAACACTGCAGATGCTGCACCGATCCATCTATCGATCTCACGCTCCATCCGTCCCTCACTCGTGAACAAGACCCTGAGATACGTAAACTCCTCCATTTGAGGCAAGGACACTCCACTGACCTGAAGAGGGCAAAGCACCTTTTTCCGGTCGAGAACCATGGCCTCGGATTTGGAGGTGCTGATTTTCATCCTGGATGCTTCACACTCGGCTGCAAACCGCCCCAGTGCATGCTGAAGGTCCTGATTTGACGAAGCCAACAGAACCACATCGTCCGCAAACAGCAGAGACGAGATTCTGTGGCTCCCAAACCAGACCCCCTCTACACCCTGGCTGCGCCTAGAAATTCTGTCCATAAAAATAATGAACAGAACCAGTGACAAAGGGCAGCCCTGGCGGAGGCCAACGTGCACTAGAAACAGGTTTGACTTACTACCGGCAATGCGAACCAAGTTCCTGCTGCGGTCGTACAGGGACCGGATAGCCCTTAGCAAAGGACCCCGGACCCCGTACTCCCAGAGCACTCCCCACAGGGTGCCCCGAGGGACACGGTCGAACACCTTCTCCAGATCCACAAAACACATGTGGACTGGTTGGGCAAAACTCCCATGAACCCTCGAGCACCCGATGGAGCATGTAGAACTGGTCCAGTGTGCCGCGACCAGGACGAAAACCACACTGCTCCTCCTGAATCCGTTGGTTTGACCATCGGTCGAATTCTCCTCTCCAGTACTCTGGAATAGACCTTACCAGGGAGGCTGAGGAGTGTGATCCCCCTATAGTTGGAACACACCCTCCGGTCCCCCTTCTTAAACAGAGGGACCACCACCCCGGTCTGCCAATCCAGAGGCACTGTCCCCGATCGCCACGCGATGTTGCAGAGGCGTGTCAGCCAAGACAGCCCCACAACATTCAGAGACTTAAGGTACTCAGGACGGACTTCATTCACCCCAGGAGCCTTGCCACTGAGGAGCTTTCTAACCACCTCGGTGACTTCGGCCTGGGTAATGGATGAGTCCGCCTCTGAGTCCCCAGTCTCTGCTTCCTCTTCGGAAGACATGACGATGGGATTGAGGAGATCCTCAAAGTACTCCTTCCACCGCCCGACAACATCCCCAGTCAGGGTCAACAGCTCCCCACCCGCACCGTAAACAGTGCTGGTGGAGAGCTGCTTCCGCCTCCTGAGGCGTCGGACGGTTTACCAGAATCCCTTCGAGGCCGACCGATAGTCCTCCTCCATAGCCTCCCTGAACTCCTCCCAGACCCGAGTTTTTGCCTCTGCGACTGCACGGGCTGCGGCACGCTTGGCCTGCCGGTACCTGTCAGCTGCCTCTGGGGTCCCACCTAGCAACAAAGATAAGTAGGACTCCTTCTTCAGCTTGACGGCATCCCTTACTTCCGGTGTCCACCACCGGGTTCGGGGATTGCCGCCGCGACAGGCACCAGAGACCTTGTGACCACAGCTACGAGCAGCCGCATCAACAGTGGAGGTGGAGAACATGGTCCATTCGGACTCCATGTCTCCAACCTCCCCCGGGATCTGGGAGAAGCTCTCCCGGAGGTGGGAGTTGAAGACCTCGCTGACAGAGGGTTCCACCAGTCGTTCCCAGCAGACCCTCATGATACGTTTGGGCCTGCCAGGTCTGACCGGCTTCCTACCCTCCCAGCGGATCCAACCCCCCACCAGGTGTTGATCAGTTGACAGCTCTGTCCCTCTCTTCGCTCGAGTGTCCGAGACACGTGGCTGAAGGTCAGATGATACGACTACAAAGTCGATCATCGACCTCCGGCTCAGGGTGTCCTGGTGCCACATGCACTTATGGACACCCTTGTGCTCGAACATGGTGTTCGTGATGGACAAACTGTGACTAGCACAGAAGTCTAACAACTGAACACCACTCGGGTTCAGATCGGGGATGCCGTGCTTCCCGATCACCCCCCTCCAGGTCTCACTGTCGCCGCCCACGTGGGTGTTGAAATCCCCCAGGAGCGCTATCTAGTACCCCTCCCAGGGACTCCAGGAAGGTTGGGTACTCTGCACTGCTGCTCGGCCCGTAGGCCGAGACAACGGTGAGAGACCTGTCCCCGACCCGAAGGCGTAGGGACGCGACCCTCTCGTTCACCGGAGTGAACTCCAACACTTGGCGACTGAGCTGGGGAGCAATAAGCAATGCAACCCCAGCTCTCCGCCTCTCCCTGTGGGCGACACCAGAAAAATGAAGCGTCCAGAGCCCAAGCTGTGCGTGGAGGTGAGCCCGACTATCTCTAGTCGGTATCTCTCAACCTCCCGCACAAGCTCAGGCTCCTTCCCCCCTAGCGAGGTGACAGTCCACGTCCCAACAGTCAGGGGCTGTGAGCACAGACCGGGCCGCCGGGCCACCCACCCTCGACTGCCACCCAATTGCCTCTGCACCCGACCCCCATGGCCCCCTCTGCAGGTGGTGAACCCACAGGAAAGTGGGCCCACGTCACTCTTTCGGGCTGAGCCCGGCCGGGCCCCATGGGCTAAGGCCCGACCACCAGGTGCTCGCGTGCGAGCCCCAACCCCAGGCCTGGCTCCAGGGTGGGACCCCGGCTCCGCCATACCGGGCAACATCATGGTCCTTGATCTTTTACTGGTCATGGAGGTTCTGAACTGCCCTTAGTCTGACCCGTCACCTAGGACCTGTTTGCCTTGGGAGACCCTACAGGGAGCACAAAGCCCCCGACAACATAGCTCCTAGGATCATCCGGGAACGCAAACTCCCCCACCACGATAAGGTGGCAGCTAGAGGGGGAGTTATTCACACATTAATATTCTTATTTTTATTATTATCATCAGTATTATTGATATTTTATTTTATTACTTCTAATTTGTCATTTGATTTTTAAATGGACAACAATGGAAATAAGTGTTTTCACTTTCTTGTGTCATCCATGCAGTTTTAACATTTACAATTATATTATGTACAACCCCAATTCCAATGAAGTTTTGACGTTGTGTAAAATGTAACTAAAAACTCAATACAATGATTTGCAAATCTTCTTCAACCTATATTCAATTGAATACAGCACAAAGACAAGATATTTAATGTTCAAACTGATGAACTTTATTGTTTCAAGGTCAAGATCAAGGTCAACTTTATTGTTCTATTAGGGAAATTTGTCTTAGGCGTTGCACTACATTATCACTTCACAGGGCAGAGAACAATTTACAAAAGGACACAAATCACAAAAAAAACACAAGAATTAAAATCTAGACTAAAATCAGGAAATACTTTACAATAACAGCACAGAGACATTCAACTGTTTAAAGTGCTGAGAAAAGTGCCAGATGCTAAAGTGCTGAAGTTTATTACACATTGTTCTATTGCACTAGTCAGTGTTAATTTCGTTGACGAAATATTTTCGTTTTTTTCGTCATAAATATATTTTTGCGGATGAAAACTGAAAGAAAACGAAAATAAAACTCTTTTTTTGAGACGATAACTATAACTAAATTAATTTATATTCACGTCAACGAAAAAAAGACGAGACAGAAATCCAATCAGTAGACAGTTAAGATCATGGTAAGATGGGAGAAACGGCAAAACAACCACTCAACAGATAGAAGAGGTGGGAGCAGACGAGAGGAGAACCAATCAGAGCTTAGCTTATTAACCAGTAACAGGAAGTAAGCCACTGTTTCGACCGCACATGGGAAGACAACGGAGGTAGTTGAAGAGAGTCAAGAGACTATGAGAAAACAACGAGACACGAAAACTGTGTCTCGTTGACACAAACTGTCCACGGCCGGCAGAAAAAGAAGGGAAGATTTATGGGCCCATTTCATATTCGACGACAAAGAGAACAAGACAAAGAGTAAAGCATGTGACGCAGTAATCCACGGCAAGAACACGACAAATCTAAAGAGACATCTACAGAACAACCACCTCGAGATATTCTCAAAGGTAAAATCGCTAAGGCATTATATATATAATTGTATATTGACTACAGTGTGCTCACATATTAGTAATAAATGTGATGAACTGAAATGTACTGTCTGGTGGGCTGGTAAATATCCGCATCACCGTGGTCATGTTGGGTTATGCTAACATGTGAACATGTTAATTTGTGTAAAATACAAGTGAAAAACACTGATTAACTGTATATATTTTTACATTGATAATGCATGAACACGCTATCATTATTTACACACTGACCCAGCATAAAATTATGTCACGTCATCTAACTTGCTTTGAAGAAAATACATTTTTTTAACTGTAATGTTAAAATGAAAGCACAAGTCTTAACTTTTTTCTTTTTTATTACCCCACAGTGGTGATTGATTTAGTCAACAAAAATTGCTTCCTATTTTAGTCGACTAAAATAGGAAGCAATTTTAGTCTACTAAAATTAGACTAAAATTAATCCAAATTGAATGACTCAAACTAGACTAAAATTTAAAATAATTTTAGTCAAAAGACTAAGACTAAAACTAAATTAAAATTTCTTGTCAAAATTAACACTGGCACTAGTTACTTGCATTGTTTAGCAGTTTGATAGAAACTGGAACAAATGATAATTTGAGATGATTTGTTTTACACTTTGGTATACGAAATCTTCTTCCTGAAGGGAGAAGTTCATACTCTGAGGACAGTGGGTGAGTCTGAGCAGATTTTTGTTGCCTGCGTCATAACTGACTGGTTATACAGCTTCTCAATGGACTCATATTTTTTCATACCAATTATATTCGTTGCTGTTTTGTGCATGTTAGACAACCTAGTTTTAAGTTGAACTGTAAGGTTACCAAACCAGGCATGATTCCATATCTAATTAGGCTCTCTAAGATAGCTTTGTAAAAGATTAGCATGATCTGATTGCTAACACCATAAAGCTTCAGTCGTCTCAAAAAATACATTCTTTGCTGCAGTTTGTTGCACAAATTATGTGTGATTTCCAGTTTAGCAAATTATCGATATGGACCCTTAGATATTTATATGTTGCCGCCTGATTTATAATTTGGTCTGAAATTACTACTGGCTTGTGTGTTGTCACTTGCCTTGGTTCAAAAACCATCTCTTGTGTTTTTGACACATTTAAAATCAGATGGTTTTTATCACACCACTTAATGAAGGTGTCAATCTCATTGTAGCAGACAAAAGGGTCCATGTCCTTATGCAAGAGGCTCACGATTGCTGTGCAAATTTAAAAATAAAATTATTGGGGTGTACTTTCCTGCAGTCATTAGTACAAATTGTAAAAAGTATTGGTGAAAGCACACAGCCTTGTGGAACTCCTGTATTACAGTGTTTGATATCTGATAATGTCTGATTAAGCTTCACTTACTGTGTGCGGTTAGTTAAAAAAGAATAAAACCACTTTATAAGAATTACATTAACATTCATGTCCTTCAGTTTCCTAAAAAGTAGGTGGAGTTGCACAGTATTAAAAGCTGAGCTAAAATCGATAAATAAAGTGCAAACATAAGGTTTCGTTCCTTCCAGATGCTTAGAAACAAGGTGCAACATGCATAGAATGGCATCCTCAGTGCTACGCTCATGCTCATAGGCAAACTGACATGCATCTAACATGGGCTGTACTTCTGTTTTAAGCAGTGACAAAACTAATCTTTCAAAACATTTTGCAATAATTGGGGTCAAGGCTAAGGCAAAGTCATTGTTTTCTGTAGCACAAGGCTTTTTGGGCACTGGTATTATAATAGACCTCTTCCATAGAGCTGGGACAGTGTCTAATGAATGCTGAAATATAGGACACCATGCTGGTGTCAGTTACTCTGCACAGCTTTGGAGCAGAAAAGCCGGCAGTCCATCAGGGCCAGTGGATTTACCAGTTCTCACAGTACGGAGAAGACACTGGACACTAGGTGGATCCACTTCCAGCCAGTCGCTGGTACTGATTTCTGGTAGTGACTGCATCACTCTATCACACTGCTGAGAAAAGTTATCTTTGTCAAATCTCAAATAGAAATCATTCAACTCATTTGATCTTTGATCTTGATTTGTGCAAATATTTGCTCATTTTGAAATGGATGCCTGCAACACATTTCAAAAAAGCTGGGACAGTGGTATGTTTACCACTGTGTTACATCACCTTTCCTTCTAACAACACTTAATAATTTGGGGTTGTAATCATACATGTGACATATTAGCTCATATCTAAACAAGTAATAGATCAGTCAAAGATGGCATATCAGTGCTTTAGCTCTTCTGTCCTTATTCACAATTTTGGTACAGTCCATACATTTCAAAGTCTTAAGTTTGTTTTTTCACCGTAAAACAATCTTTGTGAAAGGTGCAGTGCATACAGAAATTTGTGGTGCAGACTAGCTTATTGTCCTTGTCTGTGGCTGGCTCTCCACTGCAGGGTGCTGGTGCCATCTACTTGATTTGTGCACCCGAGGTAGTGGGCTGAGGCCCCCAGGGTATTGTGTAGGCTTTACCAACCAGTTCTGGGATTATACATTTCTGAAGGAATGAGCAGACCCTGTTGTAGGATTACTCAAACAATCTACTGTCAGGCAGTATTCTCTGGATGAAGACTATTTAATTTGGGCTCCATACCACAAAGTCACAGTCCTCGGCCTCTACTACATGCAGCTGGATCTGATCGTAGTATGCATGGTTAGCATCAAGTACTGTGGTGCCTCTATCTGTGGTCCTCAAAAAAAAGGTGTGTCATCTATAAATTGGAACCGCATCACAGGCGTGTAGCACTTGGCCTCTGACCTCTGACCTCTGAAGATAATTCATGAACTATGAGCGATTCCTGAACAGCAAACCTTATTTCCTAAGTGGAGAACATTATTCCCAGAACTGGGAACATTTCTATTTTAAGCCTTCACTGTTAATTGTTAAAGGCTTCCAATGTTACGAGTGCAATCACTCACCATCTCTCTCCTCCATTCTCCTACTTCCTGTTCTTGGCTCTGTGCATCCCAGCTGGTCCCGGCTCCAGAATCCATACACTCCAAGATCTCAGTTCATTTTCAAGACTGGCTCGGGAACCTGCAGCTCCCTATTTTCCATTGCTACTAGTGGGCTGACTCTCCATTCTGCAGGCACCCCCAGCACAGCATAATTATTTTCCTTATTGTAAATAAATATATAGCTCTGTTTCCTTGCTCCCAGTGTTTTGGTCCATAGCCTGTAATGGTCCGGTTCCGTCCAGACCTCTAACCATAACATCTAGTCCTGTTTTTGACCTGCCTGCCCTGTTTTGGACCTTGTTCTCTGCCTAATGCTTTGGATATATTTGTTTGTAATGGCCAGCTGTTTTGTGTACTGAACCCTACTCGAACAATCATTAAACCCTCGTTTGAATCCTACAGACATGAACACAGCAGATTCAGAACCATCTCGTTTGGTACTGTGCACCAAAGGTCAACACCAGGTGCAGCACGAACACAAGCTACATACTCTATCCAGTGGTCTCAGAAAGCTGTCCAGATGCCAAGATCTCGTGATGACCTCTCTGAGCCCTCAGGTAGGACAGATCCTGAACCAACTGAATCAACCACACATGGCTCCTCAAGCTGAAGCTACCAGTAACCCACATCCAGTTCTGTCATTGGAGACTCTGCCACCGTGACTTTTGTTCTCAATTCCCCAACAGCAAGTTCGAAACCTCATACCAAGCTTGTGCCAGCAGAACCAGTGCCACCATGTCCAGGGACAAAGACGAGGAACTCATGCAGCTGGGGCATACTTGGCTTTCAGCAGAGCAGTGCAGTCACAGGTAGCTAGATGGACACTACTTCTATTGTAGTCAAGGGGTCAGGGTTGCTTCTCCCAGAATAAGACAACTTTCCGGGTAAGCCAAAATTTGAAATTCCAGCTCAGAACACTGTCTAGGGACAGAATCATGTCTGATGTTTCCTCAGTCTTAGTATCAGTGTTTATTGGTTTTGGTTGTGATGCTAATCTGGCCCACACTTCTTTTGTCAGGAAGCTGCACCGTCTTAAACCCCCTCTGGAGTTTAAGGCAGTGGATGTTAGTCTTCTGGGTAAAATACCCAACCGAACGTGGTTAGTGCATTTAGTGTTTTCCGAGGAACACCAGTTTCTGGGTTTTGGTGTACGCCATGTTTTAGGAGGAAATCCACACAAGTTGTATATGAGGCCCCAGGACTCCAAGTTGATACACTTTTCCCCCAAAGACCTTGGGGAAAAGGGCTGAACAGGAGGCCACCACCAGGTCCTTCCAGCTATGATAACCCAGTAACATGGCCTCTCACTGTTTCTAAGTACAACCCCAATTCCAGTGAAGTTGGGACGTTGTGTAAAATGTAAATAAAAACAGAATGCAATGATTTGCAAATCCTCTTCAACCTATAGTCAATTGAATACACCACAAAGACAAGCTATTTAATGTTCAAACTGATAAACTTTGTTGTTTTCATGCAAATATTTGCTCATTTTGAAATGGATGCCTGCAACACATTTCAAAAAAGTTGGGACGGGGCAACAAAAGACTGGGAAAGTTGATGAATGCTCAAAGAACACCTAATTGGAAACAGGTGAGTGTCATGACTGTGTTTAAAAGGTTCATCCCCAAAAGGCTCAACCATTCACAACCAAAGATGAGTTGAGGATCACCACTTTGTGAACAACTGCATTAAAAAAGTCCAACAGTTTAAGGACAATGTTTCTCAATGTTCAATTGCAAGGAATTTAGGTCTCTCTCCTCCCAGGGAAACTTACTTCACCACCACTAGCAACAGTTTCCAGAGCTCCTTGACAGTAATCAACAGCTGACCACTCAGGTAACACAGTTATGCACATAATTCACCGCACTCACCGTGCAACTAGCCAAAACCTTCCCCACACCCAGCAACAGTGAAACCCCACCATCAGCCACCATAAGTTCACTCGCAGCACCTCCATCAGATTCATGAGTATGTGATCCCGAGCCCTTTTCAGGCAGTTTTGCTACCTATTCTACCTTTTTACTTAAATGATCCATAGTTTTCAACCCAATGGCCCTCAGAATTTCTCATACAACACAGCAAAGTAGTTTATCTTACCTGTTTACTCTGGGGGGAGGCACTGACTTGGATCACTGCTCTGTGGAAGGGCTTCCACCTGATCTTAACGTCATATGACCACTTATGTCATGACGACCCTATTGGAGGGCAAACTGCATCCGAGCGGCTCCTCCGTACCAAACAGGGGTCACGGGGTGATAGGGGTGGCTAGGTTCTCATTTGACTTCCACATCCTACAACCCCTATTCCAATGAAGTTGGGACATTGTGTGAAATGTAAATAAAAACAGAATACAATGATTTGCAAATCCTCTTCAACCTATATTCAATTGAATACACCAGAAAGACAAGATACTTAATGTTGAAACTGATAAACTTTATTGTTTTTGTGCAAATATTTGCTTATTTTGAAATGGATGCCTGCAACATGTTAAAAAAGTTGGGACAGTGGTATCTTTACCACTGTGTTACATAATTTTTCCTACTAACAACACTCAATAAGTGTTTGGGAACTGAGCACACTAATCATGAGTGTCATGACTGGGTATAAAAGGAGCATCCCCAAAAGGCTGAATGAAAAAGCAGTGATGAGACCCTGAGCCCACCAAACAGGAAACCCTCGTCCCCCTGGCTACGCCTCGATATCCTGTCCATGAATATCACAAACAGGATTGCTGACAAGGTGCAACCCTGGCGGAGGCAAACCTCCACTGGAAACGAGTCCGACTTACTGCCGAGCACCCGAACACAGCTCTCACTTTGCGAGTACAGAGACAGCATGGCCCTGAGAAGGGACCCCCTCACTCTATACCTCTGCAGCACCTCCCACATTATCTCCCGGGGTACCCTTTCATACGCCTTCTCCAAGTCCCAAAACACGTAGACTGGGTGGGCATACGCCCAGGCACCCTCCAGGATCCTTGTTAGAGTAAAGAGCTGGTCAATTGTTCCACGACCAGGACGGAACCCACCTTGTTCCTCTTCAATCAGAGGTTCGACGATCAGCCAAACCCTCCTTTCAGCACCCTGGAGTAGACTTTACCAGGGAGGCTGAGTAGTGTGATGCCCCTGTAGTTGGCATACACTCTCTGGTCCCCCTTCTTAAATATGGGGACCAAAACCGCAGTTTGCCACTCCTTAGCCACTGTCCCAGACCTCAAAACAATGTTGAAGAGACGTCTCATCCAAGACAATCCCTCCACACCCAGCGCTTTCAGTATTTCTGAACAGATCTCATCAACCCCCGGGGCCTTGCCACTGTGGAGTTGTTTGACTACCTCAGTGACTTCCACCAGGGAAATTGATGAAAATCCTCCATCAGCTTCCAGCTCTGCCCCTACTATTTAGGGTGCTCCGGTCTGATACAGGCGTTCCTCAAAGTGTTCCTTCCAGTGCTAGATTACATCCTCAGTTAAGATCAACAGAGTCCCATCCTTACTGTAGACAGCTTGGATGGTTCCCTGTTTTCCCCTCCTGAGGTGCCTCACGGTCTGCCAGAAGCACCTTGGTGCCGACCGAAAGTCCTTCTCTATGGTTACTCTGAACTCCTCCCACACCCACTGCTTTGCCTCCCCCACAGCAGAGGCTTCTGCCCTTCGGGCCTGTTGGTACCTTGCAACTGTCTCTGGAGTCCTCAGAGATAACATATCCTGGAAGAACTCCTTCTTCAGTCGGACGGCTTCCCCGACCACCGGTGTCCATCACGGTGCCCAAGGGGTGCCGCCCCTTGAAGCACCTAAGACACTCAGGCCACAGCTCCCTGCTGCAGCTTCAGCAATGGAAGCTTTGAACATTGCCCATTCTGGTTCAATGCCCCCAACCTCAACAGGGATGCTCGAAAAGCTCTGCCAGAGGTGTGAGTTGAAGATCTCTCAGACAGTGGGCTCCTCCAGACGTTCCCAATTCACCCGCACTATCCATTTGGGCTTACCAGGTCTGTTCAAAGTCCTTCCCCACCCCTTGATCCAACTCACCACCAGATGGTGATCAGTTGACAGCTCTGCCCCTCTCTTCATCCAAGTGTCCAGAACATGCAGTCTCAAATCAGATGATACGATAGCAAAATCGATCATCGATCTTTGGCCTAGGGTCCTCTGGTACCATGTACACTTATGAGCATCCTTATGTTCGAACATGGTGTTCGTTATGGACAGTCCGTGAGTAGCGCAGAAGTCCGATACCAAACGATCATTGGGGTTTAGATCGGGGAAGCCGTTTCTCCCAATCACACCTGGAGAGGTGGATCGTGTACGTTGAAGTCCCCCAGCAGAACAATGGAGTCCCCCACTGGAGCTCCATACAGGACTCCATTCAGGGACTCCAAGAAGGCCGAATACTCCAAAATGCTGTTTGGTGCATATGCACAAACAACAGTCAGACAAGACACGAGGACAACCTTTTCATATTTCTGCATCTCAGTGTTTAAAGTGTTATAATACAGTGATTTAACAGAGAAACGTGTATCCTGCTTCCACTGTCAGTGTGCTGTAATGTGAGCCTTTAAACCATCTGTTCTGAGGTCTGAACCTGCTCAGATGCTGGCTGAATGCTGTTTTGCCTCTATGATTTTTAATTTACTTGTCTTACTGCCCATCATTTACTGACCACTCCTGCTCTACTCTGTCTTGTGTTGTCACATCTGTCCCTCCCCACAAGCCTGTATGTCTCCTCCTCTGCTCTCACACACTTTATGGCTCTTCCCTCCCTTGAGGTGCAACTACCAATTATGATAAAATGAACCGTGACAGCCTGGACATCTGCTGAAGACTGGACTCCACTGAGGGGATTTATTCGGTTATCTGCTAACTGCAGGGAGCACCACAACAATAAACAATGATAAAACTCAGCGTCGTATCAGAGTGGCTAAATGTCATTACAATGTTAAATAAATGAGATTTCCACATTGACAACTGTATGTGTGAAACATGTTGTGGGAATAATCTGACTTCTGTTTGCAGTCACCATCAAGGTCAGCAGGCATCAAACAATAGAGTCTGATCAAAATATGGCTGAGCAATATAAAACAAATAAGGTCAAGAAACAAGAAATGTTTAGGACAAAGTCATTTTTACCAAATATGCAGAAAGTGGCATTAATGATTCAAAGAGAATGAAAATATTTCTGGAGGTAGAATCTATATGCAGAATCACGGAAAAAGCAGTTTTTCAGCTGTGAATTGAGAAGTGTGCAAAATGTCATATTTCACCCTGTTGGGGGCCCTGTGGGTCCTTAGAACAATTAAAGGACAATGAGTGCATGTTTTGTTTCTGTTTTTTTTTTTTTTTTTTTTTTTGGTAAGTGTAGCACAGTGGCCTAGTGCAGTGATTTTCAACCTTTTTTGAGCCGCGGCACCCTTTTTATATTTACAAAATCCTGCGGCACACCACTGTCATGTGTCACATGTCACGCACCACTAACTCGACTGTCTCTACACGGTGTGTTAGCACGTTAGCAAGACGTGCGGTACAGACATGACGTAACATAGTATACTATAGTCATGGAGCTGTATATAAGAACTAAGAGCGCAGTCCCATTGCTGCACACTAAACGAAAATGTCCCTTCATGAACGGCGACATGACGCCTCCTAACCGGGCAAAATATTGACGAAGTACCCGGATGTTAATGCATTTTCAATGGAGATCCGCGACTGAACACACTCAGAAAAATGCTCGCAAAATACGTGTTAAAATGCCATTTTGTCCTGGATATCGAGCCAGTAAAATTAAATTACATTAAATTATGTCAGGAAAGTATTAAACTTACTCTGACACACACACATTCTCAAATATTAGTGTTGAAAGTTACACGGATCTGTGCTGTTAAGCTACGCTGCTCAGCTGAGCTGCTGCTGTTCAACACAGCGTGGCTCCTAAAACCATTACAATACTTTTATATATATTATATTTTTACACAATTATCCTTTATTGACCGAGTTTCATTCATGAAGTCAGCGTTGTGTGTGTGCACATCTCTGTGTGTGTGGCAGCACAGAGCGGGTCATTAATCTCATTATTTTAAGGTGCAAAAAAAAAAAAAACTCCCCAGTCTTGTCCAACAATTTTTAGTCACTAACGACAAGAATTTTAACTAGACATTGGTCTAGCAGTGGAAAATATCAACTAGACATAAGTGAAAATAATGATCCGTGTCATCGGGCGACACAGGTACGGCAGGAGACATACAGCTGTTTATCATCCAAATATCACAGACAAAGTGACAACAATAACCAAAACCACTTACTTATGGAAGGAAATATTGTCTCCCTTGTTCCTCCGTTTGTGACTTTGCCAACATGCGCAGCTTTCCGGCATATTCCACCTGTTTCTTGATGAGACTAAGTGAACTTCTATGCACACAAATCACTAACTTGCCCGGAATTAAAATGGCGATCATGCCTCCTTGTCGGCACACGGCTCAGCGCTACTGCGCGCTTTGCTGCCATCTACTGGAATAAAAGAGCATTACACCATCTGCCACACTATTACAGCACATACACCCGATAATGGTGATATTTGATAATTGCCCACGGCACCCCTGACGATCGATCACGGCACCCTAGGGTGCCGCGGCACCCCGGTTGAGAATCACTGGCCTAGTGGGTAGCACTCTTGCCTCACAGAGAGGTCATGGGTTCACTTCCCACCTGTGGCCTTTCTGTGTGGAGTTTGCATGTTTTCCTGGTGTTTGCATAGGTTCCCTCCAGGTGCTCTGGTTACCTCCCACATTCAAAGAGATGCAGGAAATGTAAGTTGACTGTAGCTGTGCGTGCGGGTATGACTGTGTTTGTCTATATGTGGCACTGCAACAGACTGGCATCCTGTCCAGGGTGTACCCTGCCTCATGCCCTATGACTGCTGGGATAGGATAGTCCCCTGTGACCTGATCTTGGATAAGTGGTTGAAGATGAGTCTGTGTGTGTGTTTTTTGCTAGGCAGCCTCCCAAAGCATCTTTATGAAAAATTAGAGAATACATTTTTAGAATTAGTAGAAGTAGTAAATATAAGTAGAAGTCAACTTGTTGCATTGCCACTGTATGTGTTATTTTTTATTTTCACAGCAGCTGCTGCACTGTGTTCCTGCGTGCACGAACCATTGCATCGGCATCGCGCACGCCCGCTCATCGGCGAGATGTTCCGTGGTGCGCTATACAAGCTGTACCACAGTGAAGGGGTATGCCTCTAGGCCTATGAATTGAGCCACCCCTCCTCTGCCGTAGGGGAAAAAAAAAACTCTGCCCGTCTCATGAGTTTGATACGGAGCCCTGGAAGTGTCTGGAAGAGCCAACGTGCACTCAGTATTGTCTTGAGACATAAATGTTGGCTATTAGACAACAAACCAGGAGTCAATGTAATACATTTCCCCATTAGAAATGGATCTGGTCAGGGTATATCATGGTTTCGGGGCACAAGGCCATATAGAGAACTCTAGCTACCCAGCATGGCATCATCTGGAGTTTAAGCACATTAAAAAGGATGCTGAGGGCAAAGCATCTCCCCATCGTGAGGATGACAGTTTAGGTCATATCATTTTGAATGAAAGGAAAATGTGCGCACATTTTATTATAATTCGAGGGCTCAATTAAAGGAAACCGTGCGCACTTTTTATTAATTTGAGGGCTCAATTAAAGGAAAACGTGCACAAATTACCACAGCCAGGAAAACGTGAGCACGTTTTATTAATTTGAGAGCATGTTTCATTAATTCATGGGCTCAATTAAAGGAAAACGTGCACACAAATTATCATGGCCAGAAAAAAAAAATCACTTTAAGTGACCTCTCCCTGGTTCCATAGTTTGACGTCATCATGTTGCGTTGCTTAAAGTGCCGTCTTCACTGTCAACATGGCAACCGAATCACAACTTGTTGCAGTAGCCTGTTTCTTCTTTTTATTTTCTTGCCTTTCTGCATCAGTGTAAAGAAATAGGAGACACAGATTTCTTTGACGCATCACAACAATGTCGGAGAATTTTTTGGTATTAATAATAAATTAGTAATTAATTAATTAAGCATTAATAATTAATTAATATTAATAATTACTCATAATAATACTAAATAATTAATAATTATTATTAATTAAATAACAGTTAATTGATTAGTAATTCATTAATTCATAAATATTGATTACTTAATTAATAATAATAGTAATTAATATTATTGGTCATTAATAATTAGCAGGGGTGGTGGCCAAGTGGTTAATGAGCTTGGTTTCAGTTCAGAAGGCTCCAGGTTCAAATCCCACCCCTGCCACATTTCTCCATGTATTGTGGAGTTGCGTCAGGAAGGGCATCCGGCGTAAAACCTGTGCCAATTCAACATGCAGATCCACCCTTCAGGGAGCAGCTGAAGGGACTTACTTACTAGTCATTAATAATTAATTGCTTAGTATTTAAATTAAATAAACACTTGAAATATATCAGTTTGTGTGGAATGAATGTATACATTATACAAGCTTCACTTTTTGAATGGAATTACTGAAATAAATCAACTTTTTCATGATATTCTAATTATATGACCAGCACCTGTATGTATGTTGTGGGCTGTATCTAGTTCTGTTAACCTTATATTTCTTTTTCAAATTCTCCCATTTTTGGAGGCCTGGGAACTGGTGACTACTCCAAATAATAACAGACAAATAATATCAGTCTATTAGGATGTCAGGTTATGTGTTACACATATACGAGGTCTGTTAGAAAACTATCCAACCTTTTTTATTTTTTGCAAAAACCATATGGATTTGAATCACGTGTGATTACATCAGCCAAGCTTGAACCTTTGTGCGCATGTGTGAGTTTTTTCACGCCTGTCGGTTGCGTCATTTGCCTGTGAGCAGGCTTTGTGTGAGCAGTGGTCCACCCCTCTCATCAGATTTTTATTGCAAATAAAATGTCTGAACGATTTGGAGCTTTGCTGCATCAAATTTTCCAGAAACTGTGAGAGACCTCCAGGTGGACACCATTCGGAAAATTCAGATGGCTTTCAGGGACGATTTTATGGGGATTTCAAAGATTAAGGAGTGTTACAGCCGGTTTAAAGACTGCCCACAGCGGCTGAGAGTGCGGTGCACTCCGAGCGCCGATTGACAGGCTGAAACCCCGCTGAAACAACCAGATCATTCCCAAAGTGAAGGCTTTGTTGATCCGGGACGTCGTCTGACTTCCACAGAAATGGCAGAAGACGTGTACATCAGCACTTTTTTGGCACATTCCACTGTTACAGGAGTTTTTGTCATGGCAAGAGAAGCGGAGGGATGCGCACGTCGGGACGGAGCCGCTTGGCCCAAAGCAACGCCGTGATGACGCCTCACAGGACATGTTCTGGCATGTCCAGCTCATCCACAATTTCTCGGATAGTCACACGACTGAAAAGCCACCAAAAGCCGTCTGAAAGCCATCTGAAAGCCGTCCTGTGAGACCAACATGGAGGTGCTTTTGTCCGCGCCATGAGCGGCTCCGTGGCGCATCCCTGACATCGTTATTCTAGCATTCAAATGGCGATTCCTATCGCCACACAACTCCAACCGCACACAAGAATTTTTTTTTGACAGTTCTTGTTATTGAAAGAAACCTTGTCTCCCTAACCAGATAGAGTTGTGATGTCATCACGCGTGTGCTTAGTTGCTGTCTAGCAGGATCTTGAAATTTTCTTTCTTTTTTATACAAATGAAAAAAATTACATATTTTACAAAAGCACATTTATTTGTAAACATCAACACGTTACACTGACTCACTTGTGTTGGTTTTTACAAAGAATAAATGAATCAACCAATCAGTATGAGCAGAGGCTGAGTTTACCCATAATACTTTTGGGCATCTGTGTGGTAATGTTCAAATCTTCAGAATTAGTGCATTATTTTAAAATTAACAGATATGTGTTATATATCTGTAGATTTTAAGAGTTTACATTATGTAGTTTTCTGTCTGGAATAATTTTATTTATAAAGCAAAACCATAATTCAAACCTGCTTTCCATTTCAAGACCTCTGCCTCATCGCTGGACCACTGTGTTGTCAGGATAAATGCTGCTTTTCTACAGCAGGGGGCAGTGTTTAAACTCAAAATCAGTCTCTTAGTAGTTGAGCGTATGGAAGGCAAAAATGAAAGTTATTGGTAGTCTGTAGCTTCCAATAAGTTTTTATGCAGTTTAGCGTTAAAAATATAACTTTTCAGTTAGTTGATTACCAGTTATTGAAGCTAACTTTTTGGTTAGCTGTGCCCACCACTGTACAGATGTCAGGGTGACAAACCTGTAGTCATTTAGCCCTGTTATGGATGGGTTTTCCAGAGATGTGTTGAAGATTTGAGTGAAGATTGGTTCCAGCTGGTCAGTACATGCTCGCAGACATGAGGGGGAGACAACATCACGTCCTGAAGTGTTTTCGATCTTTTGTTTGCAAAAGTGCGGGCATACTTACTAATTTATTTAATCCAATCCAATCCAGTTTATTTGTAGAGCACATTTAAAAAACAACAAGGTTGACCAAAGTGCTGTACAACAAAGACATAAATAAATAAATAATTGCATGGTAAATAACACTGGCAACAATATAAGTGTTTAAAACAAAATCATCAACCCTGCAGTCAAAAGCCAAAGAAAACAAAAATGTTTTAAGGTGCGATTTAAAGACTAGAGGTGAATCTGCCTGCCTGATACAGAGAGGCAGGTCATTCAACAATCTGGGACCAGCAACAGAAGAAGCTCTGTCAGCTCTAAGTTTGAGCTTGGTCTGAGGAACTACAAGCAGAGCTTGATCTCCTGACCTAAAAGAACATGATGGGGAATAAGACACAAGCAGGTCAGACAGATACCATGGGTCGAGATCATTGAGACATTTAAAAACAAACAATAAAATTTTAATATCAATACAATAACGAACTGGCAGCCAGTGAAGTGAAGAAAGAATGGGTGAAATATGGTCATACTTCTGGGATCCAGTTAAAAGATGGGCTGCAGCGTTCTGAACCAGCTGTAGCCGTGCAAGTGAGACCTGGCTAATACCGGCGTACAGTGCATTACAATAGTCCAGCGGAGTCATGACAAAAGCATGGATTAAAATCTCCAAGTGATGCCTTAAAAGTGAGGACTTTATCTTAGTTAGCTGCCTCAAGTGAGAAAGAAACTTGCCTTCACAACAGCACTGATTTGTTTATAATTCATCTGGTGCCAAAAAACATCTAAACTTTAAGTGACAGTTTTCAGTAGATTTCAGGCTCTGAAGGAATGAGTGGACAAAGACTGACAGCAGGTGTGCAGTGCTTCTAGATGTGAACAGAAGATAAACAAACAACTGACAGATAAAACTGCCTTCACATGTCAGGTACTGCTGGACCACCACCAGAGGGCGCCCTGCCTGTTGGCAGTTTTTCAGGCTCCAGAGGGCGCACTGGCCATGTGGATCCTCCAGGTGCACCATTTGGCTGTCAGCTGTCTGTCATCATTCATCATTCATCCATAAAAGCCTGGGAGAGACACCATAACTCTGCCGAGTTATCAGCTTACCACGCAGGTAAACCAACTCAGCCGTTTTGTGCCTTATGCCTATTCATTGTTACTGGTCTTTGCAGTTGTGACTTATACTTGCAGCTTGTAGCCAAGTTTGTGGAAGTTGGAGGAGTTGGCGTCTCCACTCCTCACTTCTGACTTACTAAGTATATCAATTGACACTGCACGTCCTCCAGTTTTTCCTCTGCACTCTGGGAGTATCTGGATTTATTCCTCCAAGAGGATTTCTGTGAGTTACTGACTGTTTGCTGGGTGTTCACACACCCACCCTAACCTGTTTTTGCTCCTGCCAGCAGTACCGGGTCTGACAGCCATGAGCGGTGGCCACCTGGGGAAATCAGGACTTGGCGGCTCTGGTGTGTTACAGGCCTCCTTTGGCGGTGGAACTTCGTGTGTCCCAGCTCTTCTCTGGATAGGCATCTCCTACTCTCGGGCCTGCCCACGCGTCACCATTTTGGTTATTGATTGACTCAAGTATATTCGGTTGTGTTGCACATTTGCATAATAAATTGTCATTTATTTTGAATTCCTATTGACCGTTCATTTACGCCCCCTGGTGTGGGTCCATGCATTTCACTTTCCCAACAGGATAACTCGGCCACGTCATGGACTCCGATGGGCGTCCACCACCAACTGAACAGCCAATGGAGATGCAAGGTGCGCAGGCTCCACCAGGAGGTGCGTTGGGTGAGCTGCAGCACATTCTCACCAACCTCACTGCTCGGTTGGATTTATTAACCAAGCAGAACATTCACCTCAGCCGTAGGATGGAGGCTCTCACCGCTCAGGTGGAGACGCGCGCATCAGGCGTGGCTGCAGCCACTCCTCCTGTGGACCTGTCGCTTAAGAGAGAAAATCCAGTGGTCATTCAAATGTCTCCCCCCCTGTCACCCGAAGCTTACATTAGCCCCCCGGAACCGTACGGGGGTTGTGTCGAAACGTGCGCAGACTTCTTGATGCAGTGCACGCTCATTTTTTCGCAACGCCCCGTGATGTACACGTCAGAGCACAGCTGGGTGGCTTATGTAATTAGTTTGCTTCGGGGCGAGGCACGCACCTGAGCTACGGCGCTCTGGGTGTTGTGTGGGCCGCTGAAGAGGAGGTACTGCTGGCCCACCACCACCAGAGGGCACCCTGCCTGGAGTGCGGGCTCCAGGCACCAGAGGGCGCTGCCATCTCACAGGAGCAGCCGGGGTGACAGCTGTCACCTACGACAGCTGTTACCAATCTTCTGATCCGCAGCGGTATATCTGCAAGACGTCATCTCCACTTCTCTGCCGAGATATCGCTCTACCAAGGAGGTAACGTATCCAGCCAAACAGATTATCTTTTGACCATTAAATACTTTTTGCCTTTACACAGAAAGAGAAAAGAACAGCAGGAGATTGTATTTTGGATAAGTACTCACATTCCTGCACTACAGTGTTTTTCCTGACGAGAGGTGGAGGTGGTTTTTCCACCATACGTGTTGCTGGGTGCAGGCGCACCCACATCTGACTGTTTCTGTTCCTCGCCAGCAGTACCGGATCCGACAAGCGGAGGCAGTGGCCACCTGGGAGTTCGGGACTTGGCGGCTCCAGTATTCCCGGGGTTCGGTGGCGGAGGAAATCGTGTGGTTCCGGTTCTGCTTTGGACAGACGTCTCCTATCTTCGAGCCTGCCCACATGACACCTTTGTGATTCGGCTTTATTGTCTGTTATTGTAATCGGTTGTGTTTGTTGTGCTTGTTTCACAACAGTAAAAGTGTTATTTGACTTCCTCCATTGTCCGTTCATTTGCACCCCCTGTTGTGGGTCTGTGTTCCTACACTTTCCCAACACTGGGAGCAGGACTCACGGCTCCTTTCGACATATAATGGGTTTACTGCCTCTACTGGTGGTTGGCTCTCACTGCGGTATTGTATCACTTCCTGTTCCGGAGTACAGCGGTGTTTTGCTGTATCTGTTAGCTGTTTAATCTGTGCAGTTAGATTGATCTAGTTAACTATATAACGATTTGTTTCACAGTGTAATCTTCACGTGCCTTAACTAAAGCACTCCCTCTGCTGAATCACCTCTAAATTATTTACACATTATTCACTTTGTGTGTTTTTAGGAATCCGCTAGCTTAACGCAGCTACTAGGTCTTAGCCAATTTAGCATGGCGGCTTCTCCTGTCTCTCCTGCACTTTTCTGCTCTGGGTGTGAAATGTTTAGTTATTCCTCGGCCTCCTTTAGCAGTAATGGTACTTGTAATAAGTGGAGCTTATTCGTAGCTTTGGAGGCCAGGCTGGGCGAATTGGAGACTCGGCTCCGCACCGTGGAAAATTCTACAGCTAACCAGGCCCCTGTAGTCGGTGCGGACCAAGGTAGCTTAGCCGCCGTTAGTTTCCCTCTGGCAGATCCCGAGCAGCCGGGAAAGCAGGCCGACTGGGTGACTGTGAGGAGGAAGTGTAGCCCTAAACAGAAGCCCCGTGTACACCGCCAACCCGTTCACATCTCTAACCGTTTTTCCCCACTTGGCGACACACCTGCCGAGGAACAAACTCTGGTAATTGGCGACTCTGTTTTGAGAAATGTGAAGTTAGCGACACCAGCAACCATAGTCAATTGTCTTCCGGGGGCCAGAGCAGGCGACATTGAAGGAAATTTGAAACTGCTGGCTAAGGCTAAGCGTAAATTTGATAAGATTGTAATTCACGTCGGCAGTAACGACACCCGGTTACGCCAATCGGAGGTCACTAAAATTAATATTGAATCGGTGTGTAACTTTGCAAAAACAATGTCGGACTCTGTAGTTTTCTCTGGGCCTCTCCCCAATCGGACTGGGAGTGACCTGTTTAGCCGCATGTTCTCCTTGAATTGCTGGCTGTCTGAGTGGTGTCCAAAAAATGAGGTGGGCTTCATAGATAATTGGCAAAGCTTCTGGGGAAAACCTGGTCTTGTTAGGAGAGACGGCATCCATCCCACTTTGGATGGAGCAGCTCTCATTTCTAGAAATCTGGTCAATTTTCTTAAATCCTCCAAACCGTGACTATCCAGGGTTGGGGCCAGGAAGCAGAGTTGTAGTCTTACACACCTCTCTGCAGCTTCTCTCCCCCTGCCATCCCCTCATTACCCCATCCCCGTAGAGACGGTGCCTGCTCCCAGACCACCAATAACCATCAAAAATCTATTTAAGCATAAAAATTCAAAAAGAAAAAATAATATAGCACCTTCAACTGCACCACAGACTAAAACAGTTAAATGTGGTCTATTAAACATTAGATCTCTCTCTTCTAAGTCCCTGTTAGTAAATGATATAATAATTGATCAACATATTGATTTATTCTGCCTTACAGAAACCTGGTTACAGCAGGATGAATATGTTAGTTTAAATGAGTCAACACCCCCGAGTCACACTAACTGCCAGAATGCTCGTAGCATGGGCCGAGGCGGAGGATTAGCAGCAATCTTCCACTCCAGCTTATTAATTAATCAAAAACTCAGACAGAGCTTTAATTCATTTGAAAGCTTGACTCTTAATCTTGTCCATCCAAATTGGAAGTCCCAAAAACCAGTTTTATTTGTTGTTATCTATCGTCCACCTGGTCGTTACTGTGAGTTTCTCTGTGAATTTTCGGACCTTTTGTCTGACTTAGTGCTTAGCTCAGATAAGATAATTATAGTGGGCGATTTTAACATCCACACAGATGCTGAGAATGACAGCCTCAACACTGCATTTAATCTATTGTTAGACTCAAATGGCTTTGCACAAAATGTAAATGAGTCCACCCACCACTTTAATCATACCTTAGATCTTGTTCTGACTTATGGTATGGAAATTGAAGACTTAACAGTATTCCCTGAAAACCCCCTTCTGTCTGATCATTTTTTAATAACATTTACATTTACTCTGATGGACTACCCAGCAGTGGGGAATAAGTTTCATTACAGTAGAAGTCTTTCAGAAAACGCTGTAACTAGGTTTAAGGATATGATTCCTTCTTTATGTTCTCTAATGCCATATACAGGGCAGAGTAGCTACCTAAACTCTGTGAGTGAGATAGATTATCTCGTCAATAGTTTTATATCCTCATTGAGGACAACTTTGGATGCTGTAGCTCCTCTAAAAAAGAGAGCCTTAAATCAGAAGTGCCTGACTCCGTGGTATAACTCACAAACTCACAGATTAAAGCAGATAACCCGTAAGTTGGAGAGGAAATGGCGTCTCACTAATTTAGAAGATCTTCACTTAGCCTGGAAAAAGAGTCTGTTGCTCTATAAAAAAGCCCTCCGTAAAGCTAGGACATCTTACTACTCATCACTAATTGAAGAAAATAAGAACAACCCCAGGTTTCTTTTCAGCACTGTAGCCAGGCTGACAAAGAGTCAGAGCTCTATCGAGCCGAGTATTCCTTTAACTTTAACTAGTAATGACTTCATGACTTTCTTTGCTAATAAAATTTTAACAGAGAAAAAATTACTCATAACCATCCCAAAGACATATCATTCTCTTTGACTGCTTTCAGTGATGCCAGTATTTGGTTAGACTCTTTCTCTCCGATTGTTCTGTCTGAGTTATTTTCATTAGTTACTTCCTCCAAACTATCAACATGTCTATTAGATCCCATTCCTACCAGGCTGCTCAAGGAAGCCCTACCATTAATTAATGCTTTGATCTTAAATATGGTCAATCTATCTTTATTAGTTGGCTATGTACCACAGGCTTTTAAGGTGGCAGTAATTAAACCATTACTTAAAAAGCCATCACTTGACCCAGCTATTTTAGCTAATTATAGGCCAATCTCCAACCTTCCTTTTCTCTCAAAAATTCTTGAAAGGGTAGTTGTAAAACAGCTAACTGATCATCTGCAGAGGAATGGTCTATTTGAAGAGTTTCAGTCAGGGTTTAGAATTCATCATAGTACAGAAACAGCATTAGTGAAGGTTACAAATGATCTTCTTATGGCCTCAGACAGTGGACTCATCTCTGTGCTTGTTCTGTTAGACCTCAGTGCTGCTTTTGATACTGTTGACCATAAAATTTTATTACAGAGATTAGAGCATGCCATAGGTATTAAAGGCACTGCGGTGCAGTGGTTTGAATCATATTTATCTAATAGATTACAATTTGTTCATGTTTTTTTTTTTTTTTTTTTTTTGCCAGCTTGCACTCGACCGAGACGGACGCACTTTTCTCTTCTCCCTCCCTCCTTATCTTTCCTGCTTTTGTTCCGTGTTGTCTGTGAGGCTGCAGCTTTGCTCTTCTGGAAACGACAAAAATGGATCTGTTAAAGTGGTCTCTGAACGCAACTGACACTATTTTTTCTACAAGACATTCGGGAGCGGAGGACCCGACCTGTCCTGCTGGGACGCATGTGATGGGTTACGTGATGGACTCGTGGAGGAGATGGCAGGTCATGTGCCTTTACACGCTTTCTGTGGAGGACGTCGAAGATGTGTACATATTTGGCTTGGTGGTGACCGGCTTTCTGATGTGTGGAGCGGGCACTCTGCTGGTTTACCGGAAAATCAAGAAAGTGGAAGCAGCTTTGATTGGTCGTTCCAAGCTGCCCTATATGATTGATTCGATTGGGAAGGCAGTGGCTGCGCAGTCGGCGGGGGTTAACCGCGCGTTGGAAGACATCTCAGGGAAGATCGCAGCCCTGGAAACCCGCTATGACCGTCTGTGAAGACCACATTCTACATTCAGATGCATTGAGAGCCACTCTGTTCTCAGAACTGTGGAATCTTTCAGGCGTCTTTTAATCTGGCTATTCATTTGGCTTCCCCAAATACAGCTGCACTTCAAGGTCGCTGTGATAAGAACCTCCTCAGAAGATCAACACTTAAGCCTCGCTCCCTGGTCTTCCCCCCTCCCCTCAGCTTCTCCAGCTCTGACGTGAACTGTGAACTGTCCAGGACTTTCTCAGACTGTGCAGGGCTGTTCCCTTCCCCCTCCAGACTGTCAGACAAGGCCGTTGACGGCGCCGAATTGGCTGCCTTCCGGAGTGTTCTGATAAACTGGTCCTTTCAAATCTCGGTTGTCGTCCTGTGTCCTTGTTTTGTCTCTGTGATTATTGTTTTTTTTGTGCTGATGGGATTTTTTTTCCTCATTGCCGCTGTGTAATGCAGCAGCTATGAGGGTTTTTTTTCTTCTCCTCTTCCCTCGTGTTTTGCTTTCATATATATGTTTTATGTACCGGGCCGGCCTATGTGTTGTGTGTTGTGTGTGTTGTTTGTTATGGGTCGGTGTTGGTTTGCTCAGCCCTGCTGTTGACCAAGGCAGGGATGTACATCTGGAGCTGGTCCCCCGGCGCCTTTTATGGCGACCTCTGCTCCTACTGGCAAATAGGATGGGTTAAATGCAGTAGCCACATTTCATTGTGCAGGGTTCTGTGCATATGACAATAAAATTTCCTTGATTCCTTGATTCCTTGAAATGGGGAACCTTCTTCACAGACTAAGGTTAATTATGGAGTTCCACAAGGTTCTATGCTAGGACCAGTTTTATTCACTTTATACATGCTTCCCTTAGGCAGTATTATTAGACAGCATTGCTTAAATTTTCATTGTTACGCAGATGATACCCAGCTTTATCTATCCATGAAGCCAGAGGACACACACCAATTAGCCAAACTGCAGGATTGTCTTACAGACATAAACACATGGATGACCTCTAATTTCCTGCTTTTAAACTCAGATAAAACTGAAGTTATTGTACTTGGCCCCACAAATCCTTACTCTGGATGGCATTACCCTGACCTCTAGTAATACTGTGAGAAATCTTGGAGTCATTTTTGATCAGGATATGTCATTCAATGCGCATATTAAACAAATATGTAGGACTGCTTTCTTGCATTTGCGCAATATCTCTAAAATTAGAAAGGTCTTGTCTCAGAGTGATGCTGAAAAACTAATTCATGCATTTATTTCCTCTAGGCTGGACTATTGTAATTCATTATTATCAGATTGTCCTAAAAGTTCCCTGAAAAGCCTTCAGTTAATTCAAAATGCTGCAGCTAGAGTACTGACAGGGACTAGAAGGAGAGAGCATATCTCACCCATATTGGCCTCTCTTCATTGGCTTCCTGTTAATTCTAGAATAGAATTCAAAATTCTTCTTCTTACTTATAAGGTTTTGAATAATCAGGTCCCATCTTATCTTAGGGACCTCATAGTACCATATCACCCCAATAGAGCGCTTCGCTGTCAGACTGCAGGCTTACTTGTAGTTCCTAGGGTTTTTAAGAGTAGAATGGGAGGCAGAGCCTTCAGCTTTCAGGCTCCTCTCCTGTGGAACCAGCTCCCAATTCGGATCAGGGAGACAGACACCCTCTCTACTTTTAAGATTAAGCTTAAAACTTTCCTTTTTGCTAAAGCTTATAGTTAGAGCTGGATCAGGTGACCCTGAACCATCCCTTAGTTATGCTGCTATAGACTTACACTGCTGGGGGGTTCCCATGATGCACTGAGTGTTTCTTTCTCTTTTTGCTCTGTATGCACCACTCTGCATTTAATCATTAGTGATTGATCTCTGCTCCCCTCCACAGCATGTCTTTTTCCTGGTTCTCTCTCTCAGCCCCAACCAGTCCCAGCAGAAGACTGCCCCTCCCTGAGCCTGGTTCTGCTGGAGGTTTCTTCCTGTTAAAAGGGAGTTTTTCCTTCCCACTGTCACCAAGTGCTTGCTCACAGGGGGTTGTTTTGACCGTTGGGGTTTTTCCATAATTATTGTATGGCTTTGCCTTACAATATAAAGTGCCTTGGGGCAACTGTTTGTTGTGATTTGGTGCTATATAAATAAAATTGATTTGATTTGACAGCCACGAGTGGTGGCCACCTGGGGAAATCAGGACTTGGTGGCTCTGGTGTGTTGCAGGCCTCCATTGGCGGTGGAACTTTGTGGGTCCCGGCTCTTCTCTGGATAGGCGTCTCCTACCCTCGGGCCTGCCCACGCGTCACCATTTTGGTTATTGATTGACTCAAGCATATTCTGTTGTGTTGCACATTTGCATAATAAATTGTCTTTTATTTTGAATTCCTATTGACCGTTCATTTCCACCCCCTGGCGTGGGTCCGTGCATTTCACTTTCCCAACAAGAGAGCAGGTTGAGTCTACCTTGAAGAGGGGGAGATATGCTCTGGAGAGAAGGGGAATGAAAGTCAATAGGAGTGAATGAGAGGGAGCCCAGTGGAATAGTGCTGTGGAAGTGGTGAAAATAGATGAGTTTAAATACTTGGGGTCACCTGTCCAAAGTAATGGAAAGTGTGGTAGAGCTGTGAAGAAGAAGGCGTAGGTAGGGTGGAGTTGGTGGAGAAAAGTGGCAGGAGTGATTTGTGACTGAAGAAAAGAGTGAAAGGGAAAGTCTACAAGACAGTAGTGAAACAAGCTATGTTGTACGGCTTAGAGACGGTGGCACGAACAAAAAGACAGTAAGCAGAGCTGGAGGTGGCAGAGTTGAAATGGTAAATGTACTGCATTTATATGGCGCTTTTCCATCTGCATCAGACGCTCAAAGCGCTTTGCAATAATGCCTTACATTCACCCCGATGTCAGGGTGCTGCCATGCAAGGCACTCACTACACACTGGGAGCAACTAGGGGAATAAAGACCTTGCCCTTAGTGATTTTCTGGTCAGGCTGGGATTTAAACCAAATATCCTCTGGTCTCAAGTCCAACACTTTAACCACTAGACCATCACCTCCCCAGCTGAAGCTGAGGTGAAGATGCGGCAATTCTCTTTGGGTTTGACAAGAATGGACAGGATTAGGAATGAACATATCAGAGGGACAGTGCAGGTGGGACGGTTTGGAAACAATTTCTGTGCATCTTTGAGCCTTGAGGGATAAACATGGTCTGGCACAAAATTAATTCCATCGATACCTGCAAACACATTCTTATATTGATCACAAATGTAAAGTGACTGATGTCTCTGATGCTGAAGCAGAATTCTACCTCATTCTGAAAAATGCCTTGACCGTGACCACTTCTAGGGCCATCTAGAAGCTGTACTCAGTTCTTTCCCATGCCAATAATAACAACACTAAATAATAAAGGTAAATAGGAAGGGAATAAGAGATAGAGATTTCTGAAGAGACTTGGGGGAATATCTGGTCTTTCCAGTGGACTGGAGAGAGCACTGTTGGAAGAATATCATTAGATATTTCAAGACAGCGTATCAAGAGCTCGAGGCAACGTGGCTCTACCATCACTAACCACTGCCACATCTTCTGGGACTGCCCGAAGTTGAGAGCTATCTAGAAGAGTATCCAGAATCCATTAAGTGCACTCAAATACCTTTAAGTTTTGATATTCTGTGTTTGGGTAAAGTTATTTATTTATTTTTTGGAACAAAGTAGAGAGATAAAGGTGCTGCAGATACTCTTGGTGGCTAACAAGAAAGCAATTACAAGAAAATGTTTAAGTCCGATCCAGTTTACTCTAGAGGACAAGATTGGAATTACTCTGGAGATGTTTAGAATGGAAAAAATTTACCTATCAAATAAAGATTCAAAAGGAGAGGGGAGGTGATGGTCTCGTGGTTAAGCGTTGGGCTTAAGACCAGAGGATCCTTGGATAAAATCCCAGCCTGACCAGAAAATCACTAAGGGCCCTTGGGGCAGGTCTTTAATCCCCTCGTTGCTCCCAGTGTGCAGTGAGTGCCTTGCATGGCAGCAGCCTGACATCTGGGTGAATGTGAGGCATTGATGTGTCAAGGGCTTTGAGTACCTGATGCAGATGGAAAAGTGCTATATAAATGAAGTCCATAAACCATTTTACCATTTAGAAATGTTACCAAATTTGGAAAAACTGGATTTCATTTATGGCCCCACAAGAGCAGACTTTATTTGATCTCACTGGTGATATTGTTCTGTAACTTACCATGTAATTTTTGGTGGGTTATTGATAATCATCTCTATAACAGTAGAAACAAGGGAACCCCCTTTGGTTTATGTGTAGTTCTGTGTAAACTGTCCATCTTTCACTAAGCTGCACCAGCAGTCCCTCTAAGTGAATTGTGAGCCTCATCTTGATCTGGCTTGGGTTAATCCAGACAGGTTGGTGGTTGGTGGCCTTTGGAGGACAGTCATGTTTCTACAGGTGCCGCCCTGTCATGGGTTTGGTGAAGTCTGAGTAACCAGAGGGAATGTGAGTGACATAAGGGACCAGTACAGTCTGATTCAAGAACTGTGAATATACATTTAGTGGACTCATATGCCCTGGGGAATGGTGTCAGTCATTTTCTGGCCTCAAAAGACACAAAATTGGAAAGTAAATTGTTTTTTTTTTTGTTGTTGTTTTTTTATAACAAAAAAGGTGACAGGTTCAATACTTAATACGAATACTATTTTACCAACAACTTAGTATTTGAAGTTAACTTAGAGTTCCATTATACAGTTTCAGAACATGAAACATAACCAAGCATTGTATTAACTGCAAACAAGGCAAAACGTAACTTAAAAAATTTGAATCTCACTAACATTTAATGTTACTGTATTATAAGTTTAAGCATGTTTCCATATTTGTGACACATCAGTTCCCTGATGTCCCACTGACCAGTTTGCAAAGTAGAGAGGTCACAGACATTGACCAAACACCTGCAACTGTGTCCGTAAATTGGCTCATGGAAACTAAATTATTTTGATCCTAATGTAGTTTCACAAAAGATACACATCCTCCTGGTCAAACTGTACAATCCATTAGCAATACATAGTGCAGGAGGAGAGTGAGGTTTGTGTGTCCCAGCCTCCTGGAGGTGAATGTGGAGGATTGTTAATATATTGCAGAGGGAGCCGGTGGCTCACATTCATCAAACAGCTTTTCTCATTAAGTATTAAAGGCAGGCTGATAGCAGCTGAGAGACAGATCGATACACTGAGCCAAGGATCTTTAACCCAGATTGTTAGCTGCTGGCTTTACTGGGGAGGAGGAGTGTAAACACAATCAGGATAACAAACCAGCCCACGTGTGCACACACGAGCATCAATGTATGCAAATAGCAGGAGAGCCAAATGTGTGTGCAAAACAAAAACAGAAAAAGGACAAATGTGCACACATACAAAGAAATGCCTCCGATGAACAAACAAAATTAGAATGATCACATACGACAGCACAAATCAGACACAGCAACAAGAGAAAGTTAAAAACACAACACAAACAACATGAAGAGAGAATGTTCACATTCATCATATATCCGACCTCATACATTCATCAATCAATCAATTTTATTTATATAGCGCCAAATCACAACAAACAGTTGCCCCAAGGCGCTTTATATTGTAAGGCAAAAGCCATACAATAATTACGTAAAAACCCCAACGGTCAAAACGACCCCCTGTGAGCATCATACATCCAAAGGTTTTTCCCCCTTTCCCATAAATATATTTACTCTCTATATAAAAGGTTTTATTACGTCGCTATCAATTTTATATACAGTTCATCCAGCAAGTATTCACAGCCCATTCACTTTTTCCATATTTTGTTATGTTACAGCCTTTTTTAAAAATGGATGAATTTCATTTTTTCCCTCAAAATTCTACACACAATACCCCATAATGACAATGTGAAAAGTTTTTTATTATTATTATTTTAGCAAATTGATTAAATAATGATAATAATAATAATAATAATAATGATGATAATAATAATAATACGAGCAAAGTGCTGCGAAGTGCCGCAAAGTGCCGCGCAGCTATGCAAAGCTTGCTCTATGGTACAGGGAGTCCCAAACAGGAAGTGCCAAATTTTGAGTCCACAGTGAAACAGGAAATGTCAAACACTTCCTGGATTAACACTTCCCAGATTGACAGACAAGATCCCATGGAATCTCGTGGGAACTCAGTGGCAAGATCACACTGAAACAGGAAGTGCCAAATTTTGAGTCCACAGTGAAACAGGAAATGTTAAATGTTGAACACTTCCCAGCGTGGGTGGAGCTCGAGCAGAGGCCAGGGTTGCACTGGACTCTCCTGAAATCTTATTGGACACAGTTGATTGCACCACATGTCTGGTTGAAAAGAGCTGCATTTTGAAATAAGTGAGTCAAATTGACTGCTAGGTTCCTCCTGTCAAGTAGTTGGTGCTGTGTACCACAAAAAGTTCTAATCCACTTTAGTAGTAGAAGAAAAATGTTTGCCTCAGATTAGAACTGAACACATTGTTTGAACCGTGGACTAATTCCAGAAATGAGGTCCAGGTTGGTAAAAGCGGCATTTCTCATTTAATTTGTGTTGCTTTATATGTGCGTTTGTCTCCAGTGATTTTTAAATGAGAAGGCAGCTGTTGATTAAATAACCTCTTAATTTTACTGTTTGAAGGACTTAAATAACCTCTTAATTTTGCTCTCTGGGTGACACCAGGATGATGCATTTCACTTAAAAATCCATGCCAAAGAGAGTTTCTTAGCTGTACTCCAAAGAATTGGAACGCTTGGCATTTCACACATTTTAATTTGTTTATGCCATTTCAAATACAAATAAATAAATAAGTTATCTTCCTTGAACTCAAATTGAAAGCACATGTCTACAACTTGACATAAATTAATTAAAAATATAAAATCGAGCTTCCTTGTGAAGTGGTCTAGAGGAGGATTTTCTTGAATTATTTATAGTTTTGTAATATATAAATTCACCCAAGGGACACAAAGCAGTCCTGCACCCTGAGAATGCACAGCCCAGGCCGGTACTTGGGGTTTAATTAGGTCAGCTAAGTAGGGAGGTGCTCGTCCGTGAATAATTTTATAGGATGATAGAGGGAACGGGAAGCCAAGAGATGAAGTGAAGAGATGCCAAAATGGATGTAATGTGGTCAAAGTTTCTGCTGCTTGACAAAAGTCTGTCAGCAGCATTTTGAACCAGTTGGAGACCCCTAATGATGGACTGCAGTAAACCAGAAAATTGAACATTACAGTAGTCTGATCTATGTAGAAGAGACAAATGCATGAATCAGGGTCTCAGCATCATCCATAGACAAGATGCGACAAATCTTTGCTATATTTCACAGGTGGAAGAAAGCAGTCCTCCTACACTCAACAAAAATATAAACGCAACACTTTTGGTTTTGCTCCCATTTTGTATGAGATGAACTCAAAGATCTAAAACTTTTTCCACATACACAATATCACCATTTCCCTCAAATATTGTTCACACACCAGTCTAAATCTGTGATAGTGAGCACTTCTCCTTTGCTAAGTTAATGCATCCCACCTCACAGGTGTGCCATATCAAGATGCTGATTAGACACCATAATTAGTGCACAAGTGTGCCTTAGACTGTCCACAATAAAAGGCCACTCTGAAAGGTGCAGTTTTATCACACAGCACAATGCCACAGATGTCGCAAGATTTGAGGGAGCGTGCAATTGGCATGCTGATAGCAGGAATGTCAACCAGAGCTGTTGCTCGTGTATTGAATGTTCATTTCCCTACCATAAGCCGTCTCCAAAGGTGTTTCAGAGAATTTGGCAGTACATCCAACCAGCCTCACAACCACAGACCACGTGTAACCACACCAGCCCAGGACCTCCACATCCAGCATGTTCACCTCCAAGATCGTCTGAGACCAGCCACTCGGACAGCTGCTGAAACAATCGGTTTGCATAACCAAAGAATTTCTGCACAAACTGTCAGAAACCATCTCAGGGAAGCTCATCTGCATGCTCGTCGTCCTCATCGGGGTCTCGACCTGACTCCAGTTCATCGTCGTAACCAACTTGAGTGGGCAAATGCTCACATTCGCTGGCGTTTGGCACGTTGGAGAGGTGTTCTCTTCACGGATGAATCCCGGTTCACACTGTCCAGGGCAGATGGCAGACAGCGTGTGTGGCGTCGTGTGGGTGAGCGGTTATCTGATGTCAGTGTTGTGGATCGAGTGGCCCATGTTGGCGGTGGGGTTATGGTATGGGCAGGCGTCTGTTATGGACTAAGAACACAGGTTGTCAGATCCCGCTTTTTTAGATACACGGCACACGCTCACCCTCCGATGAGTGTGTTTGTGTACAAAACCAGCTCTCCGTCTCTGGGGTCCGACCTTCGTGTCTCCACGGGTATTACCTGGCAGGGCTGCACAAAGGCTGTTCAAGCTGGTGGCGAGGAGATTCGTCTAGCTGCTCACTGCCTCCATCCGGACGTCCACCCCGCTGAAGCTGATCTCGCACCCGGTCGAATAACCTTCTCAGGAACCAGGATGCGAACCGGCCACACCCGTTAATGGCAGCTCTCCTCTTATGGATCAGGGCTCTTGGAATGTTGCTAGATTTTGAATTTAGTGACTCGTACAGCGAGTCCCCAGGATGTGTTATTTTCATTAAAAAACCAGACTAACCTTTTAGAGCCTTTTGATGTTGTACACCCAATAAACTTTAACTTTTACACCTTAAGAAGCATCAATAATCCAATGTCTGAGCCTTAACACTTTAACTGCATGCTTGGAAATTTATTGCAGGTTTTGCAAGTGCCAATAACATAATCAAAATAGGTTATATGGTGATAATTTCACAACAGTAATTCAAGTATAATTAGGATAATGATTGGCAGAGATTTTTGTTTTTAATTCAATAATTCTGACTGATCTTACTTTGACTGGGACTGGATTGACTTAACAATTTTTTCTAGGAGTGAGGGAAGGAGGTTTTTGAGGTTAAAGTCCCCAGCTCGATGAATTTGATTTCCTCTTCATCAGCTAATAATTGTTAGCCGACCACGATCCTTGTGTGATGTTGTAATCCTTCAGGAAGTTAATCCACATAAGAATTTATTCCGTCTTCAATCAACCAAAAGGCGATCTAATCCATTCTGGTATGCGGTGATGTTCCTTGAGAGAGAAATCGTTGAACATTCCCCACTCAGACTTAAGGCCAGTGGTTACTCTTCCGTTGTTCTGCTACTCCGTGACTGGACGGCCTGAGTGGGAGTTGAAAACTCTCTCAAATGATCTTTATGGCTCCAATCCTCTCACTCCACGATTCCAATTGCTGCTCACAAGATGGTCAAGTCTTGTGATCTCCTCGTAGCAGGGGAGTAGTGGCAACAGCACCTCTCCCTGGAAGAATAACCCCGTTTTCTGGTGTTTCACAGTTTATATATGTGCTTGACTCTTGTTGTCCTCAGATGATCTTGGTTACCATGGGGACGCTGTTGACTCAAAACCTCCTCCCTTCTCCTTCTGCTTACCGGAAATCTCTGCAGCCCCTTGCCAGTAACTTATTACTCAAGTTCCTCTTTTCTGTTAACACTTCAGCTTTTCTGAGAATTCACTCTTTTAAATCATTTCTTCAAAATCACATCAATCATATTCAATCATTTCATTACAACTCTCTTTCACATAAAAACAATTCATATGATCATATACAACAGTTTCATTCCTTATTATTCATTTAATTTTTTACCAACATCTTAATCATTTGATCAGTTGTTTAACATCAGCTTTTCTTGCCCTGCTTGCGACATCATCTTCACTTCCTCTTTTTTCTCTGACTCTGCACTCTTTATGAAAAACAACTCATATAATCATTCATTTCACTTATTTGTAACATACCTTTCCTAATCAACTCTTAATTTTAACACATTAATACTTCATTTGATCATACTTGTCATGTTAGAATCATTCTTAGACATATTCCATCATCTTCACCACCGAGTTCATTCCGTGGGCCTCCCCATTTGTATTGGAAAAGTCCGGTATGACCTCACTTACTCCTGGAAAGTACCAAAAACTGTGCAGTTTAATCCAACAGCATGTATATTAATTCCATGGCACGTATTATATTCCAAGATGAAAACAAGCTGAAAGCAAGCTTAAAGTCATCTTTCCTGACAAGGTGCATTTTATTGATGGCATTTTGAATGCACAGAGATACCGTGAAGAGATCCTGAGGCCCATTGTTGTGCCATACATCCAAGAACATCACCTCATGTTGCAGCAGGATAATGCAGGGCCCCATGTTGCAAGGATCTGTACACAATTCTTGGAAGCTGAAAATGTCCCAGTTCTTGCATGGCCGGCATACTCACCGGACATGTCACCCATTGAGCATGTTTGGGATGCTCTGGACCGGCGTATACGACAGCGTGTACCAGTTCCTGCCAATATCCAGCAACTTCGCACAGCCATTGAAGAGGAGTGGACCAACATTCCACAGGCCACAATTGACAACCTGATCAACTCTATGCGAAGGAGATGTGTTGCACTGCATGAGGCAAATGGTGGTCACACCAGATACTGACTGGTATCCCCCCCAATAAAACAAAACTGCACCTTTCAGAGTGGCCTTTTATTGTGGACAGTCTAAGGCACACCTGTGCACTAATCATGGCGTCTAATCAACATCTTGATATGGCACACCTGTGAGGTGGGATGGATTATCTCAGCAAAGGAGAAGTGCTCACTATCACAGATTTAGACTGGTGTGTGAACAATATTTGAGGGAAATGGTGATATTGTGTATGTGGAAAAAGTTTTAGATCTTTGAGTTCATCTCATACAAAATGGGAGCAAAACCAAAAGTGTTGCGTTTATATTTTTGTTGAGTGTAATATGTGTAGGTCAAAGAACAACGTGGGATCAAAAATTATCCCAAGGTTCATCAGTTTGTCAGTGCAATGTATGACTAGGCTAAGTGTTAGCTGGTCAAATTGTTGTTGATGTCTCACTGGACCAAGAACCATCATTTCAGTCTTTTCAGAGTTTAAAAGTAGGAAATTGCCAGACGTCCAGCTTTTCACTGATGCAAGGCAATCTTCTCAGGATTTTATATGGATGAGATTACAAGCAGTTATTGGCATGTGAAACTGAGTATCATTAGCAAAGCAATGAAAGGTAATCCCAAAATGCTGCAATATGTGCCCAAGGGATGCTATATAAAGGGAGAAAAGCAGGGGGCCTAAGACTGACCCGTGTGGAACCCCAAAATTCATGTCACTAAGGTTAGAGGTAGTGTTGTATAAAACACAGAACGACTGGTCATATATGATGTCAACCATGCAAGGGTATTCCCAGCAGGGATGAGCGAGCACACCACTATCTGTATCTGTATCTGTTCAACCATCTAAATTATCTGTATCCGTAGCTGTACTTGTAGTGGGCGGGGCCTAAACTGGAAGTGGGCATGGTTTAACCCCAAATGGCGGGGGCTTAAATCAGTACATTATTTTAAGTCTGAAATTGATATGGATTGATCAGAAGTTGCTATATTTATTGTTTATTTAAAAACCATTTACAGAACAGCCTCAAAATTGAGATTCAAATCAATGTTTTTGATCACAAAAGTAAGAACTATTTACAGAACAAGTTTTTTTTATGAACTCAGAACATGAATATTCTTAAATTCAACAGAACAGCCTCAGAATTGACATTCAGTTTTGTAGGAAATTATGAACTACTAAGTATGCATGAACAAGAGTTGTCATACTCAACACAACTTTCTTTTTTGTTTAATTTTATGATCAAACTCTGATTTTTTTTCAGTTAGTTATTTTTACTACCTAATGTTCTTGGCATTTTTTTCCACACAAAGTTAAACAATATTGATGTGTGTGTGTGTGTGTGTGTGTGTGTGTGTGTGTGTGTGTGTGTGTGCATGTGTGTCTGTGCATGCATGACTGTCTGTGTGTGTATGTGTGCGAGACTGTGTGAGAGGGAGAGAGAGGTTGTTCGACTGACCATTTTATGTTTATGAACTGCAGTAAGAAAGTGTCAGATACTGCATGCAGCCATATACAATAAAGTATTAATATAGGCTACTTTATGTGTTCAGCTATATGTGTGTATGTGTGTGCATGTGTGTCTGTGTGTGCATGTGTGACTGAGTGACTGTATGAGAGGGAGAGAACTTGTTTGACTGACCAATTTATTGTTATGAACAGAAGTGAGAAAGTGTCAGATACTGCATTCAGCCATATTCAATAAAAATACGAGGTCTGTTAGAAAAGTTTCCAACCTTTTTATTTTTTTCAAAAACTATATGGATTTGAATCATGTGCGCTTGCATCAGCCAAGCTTGAACCTTCGTGTGCATGCGTGAGTTTTTTCACGCCTGTCGGTTGCATCATTCGCCTGTGGGCAGGCTTTGAGTGAGCACTGGTCCACCCCCCTCATTGGATTTTCATTGTCAGGGAAATGGCTGAGCGACTGCCGCTTTGCTCCATGAAAACATTGAAATGAAACCATTCGGAAAATTCAGATGGCTTTCGGTGAAGATTCTATCGGCATCACACAGATTAAAGAAGATTACAACTGGTTTAAAGACGGCGCACTTGGCGGAGGGCACGCCGCGCTCCGAGCGGCCATCGACAGGCTGAAATGACCAGATCATTTCCAAAGTGAAGGCTGTGTTGATTCGGGACGTCGTCTGACTACCAGAGAAATCGCAGAAAATGTGGACATCAGCACTTTTGCGGCACATTCCACTGTTACAGGAGATTTTGTAATGAAAGACGTGCAGAGGAATTCATGTGTCGGGACGGATCCGCTCATGGCGCACAACAAAAAACACCTGCATGGAGTGTATGTGTTCAACCAGATTGACATATTGTTTCCCTGGCAAACAGGGAAACAATATGTCAGCCTTGTTCACTGTATTCTTCTCAAAAGCACCGCGTTCAGTACGAGGAAAGTTTTCCAATTGACTTTATATCACCAAACCAAACGAAGAGCAAACAAACGGTTAAAAAAAATAAATAAATAAATAACCCGACCGTAGTGGATGTAGTGACCGACGTGACACAGGCCGGTTTCAGCTCTGTCTTGTCAAAAGCACCACGTAAGATACAAAACAAGTTCACCAAGTCATTTTAAATATCAGATAAACCGAAAAAGAGACGAGCTGAAGAAAACTTAGAGTAATCAACGTGAGGCAGAATCCAGCCAAGAGAAATCCTGTCTGTGAGTGTGTGTGAGAGAAGCTGCAGAGAGACGTGTCTGTGTAGGGAGGAGTAGGCGCTGTGTATGAATCAGAATCAGAATCGCCTTTATTGTCATTGTAATTTACATATTGCAACGAGATTTGAGTGCAGCTCCAAAAGGTGCTTTTCCGAGGTGCGAGTAATTGTTATCCAAATAAAAGATAATGAATATTAACAATAAATTATTTAAATATATGTACAACTAAATAAAATCTGTACCCAAGTAAAATGTAAAACGATAATTATTTACAACTGTGGAATCATATTGCACGGGAAGTAATGCACGTGGTTACAGATATTGCACAAGGACCTTGAAAAGTGCAGATTAAAGTGGTTTGTTATTGTTCAGTGCAGTGATCGCTCTGGTGAGAAAGCTGTCCCTGAGTCTGTTTGTCCTAGTTTTGATTGACCTATACCGTCGGCCGGAGGGTAGTAGGTCAAACAGGTGGTTGCTGGGGTGGGATGTTTGTTTGCTGATGCTGGCAGCTCTGCTGAGGTAGCGAGAGCTGGCAATGTCTTCCAGGCTGGGCAGAGAGAAACGAGTGATCCCCTGGGCCGTTTTGATCACCCTCTGCAGTGCTCTCCTGTCTGCTGCTGAGCATCACCCGTACCACGCTGTAATGCAGTACGTCAGGATGCTCTCGATGGTGGCTCTGTAGAACAACACCAGCAGCTTCTCCTCCAGATTGTTTCTCCTAAGCACCCTCAGAAAGTGGAGTCGCTGCTGGGCTTTCTTCACCACCACTGTGGTGTTGGTAGTCCAGGAGAGGCTGTCAGAGAGCTGCACTCCCAGGAACCTGATGGAGCTGACCGTTTCCACACAGTCCCCTTGGATGTAGAGTGGGGCTGGGTCAGCCCTGCCCTTCCTGAAGTCCAGGATTATTTCTTTTGTTTTTGTGGTGTTCAGCAGCAGGTTGTTAGCTGAACACCACACTGTCAGTCGATTGACCTCATCTCTGTAATTAGACTCATCCCCTGAGATGAGCCCAATCATGGTGGTATCATCCGCAAACTTTATGATTGTGTTTGAGAGATGGGTCAGAGAGCATTCATGAGTGTAAAGGGTGAACAGGAGGGTCTCAGTACACAGCCTTGAGGGGAACCAGTGCTGAGCGTCATGGTGGAGGAAAGGTGGGGGCCAAGTTTCACAGGCTGTGGGCAGTTTGTGAGGAAATCCTTGATCCACTGGCAGATGGGGGTGGAGATGCCCAGATGTGTAAGTTTCTGGACCAGGATCTCGGGAATGATGTGGTTGAAGGCTGAGCTGAATTCCAGGAAGAGCATCCTCACATAGCTCCCCTGGTGCTCCAGGTGGCTCAGCGCGGTGTGGAGAGCTGTGGTGATACCGTCCTCTGTGGAGCAGTTTGCCCTGTAGGCAAACTGGTGGGGGTCCAGAGTGGGAGGCAGACAGGCCCTGATGTGCTGAGAGACCAGTCTTTCAAAGCACTTCATGACCACAGACGTAAGTGCAAAAGGCCTGTAGTCATTTATGCTCTCCACTGCTGACTTCTTTGGGACTGGAATGATGGTGGAATATTTGAGGCAGAGTGGAATGATGGCCTGTGACAGGGACAGGTTAAAGATGTAGATGAAAACTCCAGCCAGTTGGTCAGGGCACACTTTGAGTACCTTGCCAGGTACACCATCGGGGCCGGCCGCCTTCCTGGGCTTCTCCGCCTTCAGCACACGTCTCACTTTGTGTTCCTGAAGTGTTAGTGTGCTAGTGCTGGAGGGTGGTGGGTGTGGAGTTGCTGCTGGTCTGTCTGCTTCGAAGCGGGCAAAGAAGCGGTTCAGCTTCTCTGCCAGCGAGGTCGTCAGACCTAGCATTTCCTGGGTTGCTGCTTCTGTCGTTGGTTATATGATTTATTCCCTGCCACATCTTTCTGGGGTCATTCACAGCAAAGTGGTCCTCTATCTTTTTCTTGTAGGCAACCTTGGTCTCCCTGATGCCTCTTTTCAGGTCAGACCTGGCCGTGCTGTACAGGGCCCTGTCCCCTGATTTAAAGGCGATGTTGCGGCTTTTTAATAGGGACGCTGTTCATCCAGGGTTTCTGGTTGGGAAAAACCCTGACCCTTTTGTTGACGTGACAGTGTCAACACAGTTCTTAATGTAAGAGAGTACAGTGTCAGTGTACTCCTGCAGATTGTGGGTGGAAAATAAATCCCATACAGTCCATGAGAAGCAGTCCTGTAGCTGGGAGAGCGCCCCCTCAGGCCAGGTTTGGATTGTCTTTTGTTGTGGCTTTGTACACATGTTTTATGTTTGAGTAAACATGGTCCAAAGTATTTTCTCCTCTGGTGGCACACTTCACGTACTGGATGAACTTAGGGAGCACAGTCTTTAAACACGCTTGGCTGAAGTCACCAGCAACAATACAAACGCCATCCAGGTGGGCCAGCTGCTGTTTATTTACACAGGCAAGCAAGAGGCTAAGGGCTGTGCTAATGTTAGCATTGGGTGGGATGTAAACAGCAAACACAATGACTACTGTGAACTCACTTGGGAGATAAAAAAGTCTGCACAAGACTGCCAGCACCTTTAAATCAGGAGAACAGTGAGAGTCAATGACTCTGCTGCTACAGCACCACTCGCGGTGCACATAAACACAGAGCCCTCCACCTCTGCACTTACCCGAATCACTGGTTCTGGTTCTGTCCTGAGTAGCGTGCAGCCTGCTAGCTCAACTGCAGCGCCGGGGATCAATGGGTGAAGCCACGTCTCCGTGATGAAAATAACGCTGCAGTTCCGCGCAAAGTTGTTTGTAGCCATCTGTAGCTCCAATTCGTCCATTTTGTGGGTAATGGATCTGGCGCTGGAGAGGAGGAGGCTCAGTAATGCTGGCCTGTGAGGTTGTTTAGGTAGCCTAGCATCGGAGCCGGACCGACATCCTCGCTTCTGCTTCCTGTCTCTGCGCCGTCATCTCCGCCTGGTAATCCACAGAGAGCCCGGTGTTCTCGCTATGTCCTCCGGGATGTTGTGGTATGTGACTGGCCAATCACAGAGCATGAAGACAGTCAGTTAGCCAATGAGAATTTTCCTTCAGCACAAGCACAGATATTGATGAGTTTTATTTGGATCATGCTCGTGCTTGTCAAAAATGCTTTATCTGTACCGGATACTCGTCTGAAACGAGTATCCAGCTCAACCCTAATTCCCAGTAATCCCAAAATGATTCTCCAGCCTACTGAGTAGAATACAGTGATCCACCATATCAAGCGCAGCACTGAGATCTAATGCCGTGTTCACACCGGACGCGACGCGAGCGACTGCAGCCACAGGTTGCCATGTAATCCCTATGTAAGGACTCATTTTGGCGCCAAACCGCACAGCGCGACGCGATGGAGGCGAGTGAAGCGACGCGAGTGAAGCGATTTTGAGGGTTTTGCGCGTTTGTGGTGCGATATTGCGTCGCCTCATGTCGTGCTGCCCTCCTCCCCAAGTTCAAAAATCTGAACTTTTTCGTCTCATCGCACCGCGATGACCAATCAGGGACTGAATATGTAGTGACGTGGAGATGTCTGGAGTTTGACTGAAGATGTGAACATGTCCTGTCTCTGGTAGCAGCCTGTGAGCAGGACTTATGTCTCTTTTGTCCTTTATCCTTTGTCCTTTTGACAGAGTTTTTGGAGCGAACAGCAGCACCACAGCAGCGGGGAGCGGAGTTTCTTTTTATTTTTATTTTACGTGCGCGCGCGAATTGTCCTGGAGATTATTTTACTTATTAACTACACACCTGTATAAAGCAAATGGTGACTGGTTTCTAAACACAATTATGACAGAGTTTTTGGAGCGAGCAGCAGCCCTACTTGCAGCAGCGGAGCTTTTTCCTTTTCTTTTTTTTTTCACGTGCGCGCGCGAGCGAATCGTCTGTAGAGAATATTTTATTAATTAACTACACAGATGTATAATAAAACAAATGGTGACTGGTTTCTAAACACAATTATGACAGTTTTTTGGGTGAAGAGCAAGCTGCAGCAAGCAGCGGAGTTTTTTTTTTAATTTTTATTGTTTACATGTGCGCGCGCGAATGGGACAGTTGATCCTCAAACTGGGTCCCGCAGAGGTGGAAGGACCGCTGAAAGCGGCCGTCACCCAGACACAGCTCCTGCAGCAAATAATGATACTCTCTGTATTGGGAGCTTTTCACAACAACTCGCTCCGTGTGATCAAGGTCCATCATGATAGCTTGACTGACAACCGGAGCCGGCGAGCGGAATGGAAGCTCCTCCTATTTGATGACGCACCGGGGCGAATTTTCGCAGCGAAAGTCCACCCAAGCAGAGCGACACACCGGGCGAAGGAGGCGCGTCCGTCGCCTGGTGACCCACGCGAATTTGTAGCGTATGATCGTGCCCGGTGTGAACGCCACGTAACAGCACCAGAACAATAGTGGTGTCTGAATCCATTGCAAGCAGAAGATCATTCACCACTTTAGTGAGAGCTGTTTCTGTGGAATGATATTTTCTAAAGGCCCAGTCACACGGCACTTAACGAAGGGTGATGAGGCCCTGACGAAACAAGAAATCTGGACTTTCGTTGACTGTCACTGACATCGTTTAACCTTCGCGCAGCCTTGTTCCTGCAGCTAGCGCTACGTCAGGATTTTTAAACTGTTGAAAAATTTGAATGAAGGGCAACGAAAACCTCAATTCATCTGTGTTTCATTTTGCTGTCGTTCTTGACGTTTTTTAATCGTTTGTTTAGTTTTTCTCACGTTGTTTAATTTGACTTCGTTAGAGCAGCTGAACGTTTTCACACAGCGCAGAAGCCGGTTTGTGAGCGCTGAGGCTGCTGCTGCGTTCATGTACCGTTGCAAATTACAGGGTAAACTCAGCTGCTTGCTTGGATTTTTTTTATCTGTGTGGGGGGGGGGGGCAGCTTCATTGGGCTCAGACACCTTACATAGGTCAGAATTAATCTTTTGTGTGGATATAATTAATTATTTTGCCACAAGCAACTGTTGAATCGAAACAACAAAAAAATTGTGTAATTTCCGACGGTACTTGAATGCAGCATCAGCGGCAGCAGGAGCTCCTGCGTGTGCTTATTATTTTGTATTAAATATAACAATATGAGTGCAGGAATGACAATCCAGTCCTTCTGTACATGTGGCAACGGGTAGATAATTAAAATGATTATATAAAGAGCTGTTCTGGAACGCAGAATCCACATTGTGGATCAGTGATCAGCTGGTGGAATAACTGCACATGTGAGTCAATGCGCGCGTTCACATGCACTGATTAATTACTGCTCTGATATAGTCAATCTTTATACTTATATTTATATTTATTCTCCCTTTTGACAGTTTTCTGTTATAAATAAATAAATATATATGGCCTAGAACATAATACTGTGATACAGCAGTGACCACAGCACACTTTTTTTTTTTTAATTGGAGGAAGACGGAGCATGCAGCGTGTCGACAGACAGTGTGGATTCTCATAATGATGGAGATGATCCCTCTTTTGTTCTGGACGAGGAACCAGAGCAGGTGGTCCACCATGTGCACAGATCTTCACAGCTTCTGTTTGCAGTTTCTCCAGGACTCAGGCACTATGAGCTCTGTCCCAGCGCTGAGTCCTGGAACGCAGAGATGCAGACACACACTGCTGCAGCTGTGGCTTCAGTCGTGTTTCGTCAAGATCGTGAGCTTTGGTTTTGTTAATTTCCTCTTTCATCCCTTTTGCGCTCTTGCTTTGCAGACTGTTCGGTGATAAAAGCTCTTTCGTCCACCTTTTCTCAATGAATTGTGACGTTTTTACTTTTTCCCTTCGTTCAGGAATCATCGTGTGCCGTGTGACTGGGCCGTAAAAGCAGACTGAAGTGGCTCAAAGAGATTATTCTCAGTAAGGTGATCCACAAGCTGCTGTGAAATTACAACTCATTTTAATCAAGAGAACATATTTATATGGGTTGAATTCCATAACAAATAATTTATCTTTCTATTAATGCTGTCTGCAGGACGATGTGCGCGTCGATGAGCATTTCAAAACTGCTCATAATGTCTCTGAGTCTGCAGGTTTCAACTGCAGGGTTGGTCAACTCAAGGTTTCTTAAAGATGACTTGACACCAAGCAAGTTACCTTCACAGAACAGGCTACCATGGTGACTAAGTTAAGATGAATTTGTTTTGAGAAACTGAAACCTTAAAGTTGCTTTCAGCAAGGTTTCACTGAATCTGCTTTCTGAAATGAGCAGGTTACATTCTGCTCAGATTATTATTGCAGCAATGTAACTGAACGACCTATCTTATCCAATCCATGATGAGCAACACCACCACCACCACCCTAACAAAACAAGCAAAAAAAAAAAAAAACAACAACAAAACAATAAAATAAAAATGCAAACCAAAATTGGTGCTTTTCCCATTCTTCTTCTACTGTCAGCTGTTCCCATTAGGAGTCCCTACAGTAGATCAACTGTTTCCATTATACTCTGTCCTCTGTGTCCTCCTCTGTCACACCAACCACCTGCATGTCCTCCCTCAGGACATCCACAAGCCTCCTCTTTGGCCTCCCTCTTCTCCTCCTACCTGGTGGCTCCATCCTCAGCATCCTTCTCCCTATATAGCCTGCACACACACACACACACACACACACACACACACACACACACACACACACACACACACACACACACACACACACACACACACACACACACACACACACACACACACACACATTGGCTCATGGATGACAGTCCTGTTCTGATCCTCATTTTACTGCTAAACCCAACAGGATGAAAACCATCATAGCAATAAGGTACGAAACAGAGGAATTCATGTTTTGTTCATCATGACTTTTTTCTTTTATTTCACTATTTACAGACAGATTTCCTTCAGATTTGGTGGGAAATTACTTGGATTGGATTCTAGAGGTGATGTGATTTTTGAGAGGTTTTTGGTTAAAGGTCACAGGTCAAGGAAACCATGCCTGAAAAACACCTATTTTTTTTCTATCTAAACAACCAAGAAGCCTAAAAGGAAAAGAAAATGTATATACTGATCAGCAAGATATCTGTGATTGATTGGTATGAATGACTTCATCATGAAGTCACAGAGAAGTTGTATGATGGTAATACATAATAAAAATCACCATGTCGCAGCATGTAGGGTATTCATCAGCCCTCTGATGTCCGTCATTAACGATTGTTGTCAGTTCAGTTTGAGTTTGTTGGTGATGGATATGAATGTTTAAATAAGCAGAGCATACTCACATCATGATTGGCCTGTGTAAAGCCAACCGTACATGACACAATGATGTGATGCAGCACCGCTTCATCATAAATGTATCAAAGAAAGACACAAACGCACAAGAACCCCATAATAATAGCATACGGACAGCGGAGTGTGCCGTTATGACAGCACAGGAGGAGGATGGAGCTGCTGCTTGTTCTGTGTGTGGTTGTGCAAGTAAAAATTGCAAAAGACAAAAATAGAAAATGCATGCCAAGATTACATTTTTTATGCTCAAAATGGTTCTGCACACACAAGATACAGTTTGCTCCCACCATTTAATCACTGACTTCTCATGTTTGATTAGTACCCATGTGCCTAGCTAGAGAGAGTGGCGTCAACTCAGAACATGGCACCATTTTGGACCCAACTCTGCCAAAATACTGCATGAACCTTTAATGTTTTCAACATTTATTTTAAATCATTTAACCACATACAGCAATACATCCAGGTACAGGTGCTATCAAAATAAATATAAAAATAGTGAAGCTATCAAATTTACAACCCCAGTTCCAGTGAAGTTGGGACGTTCCAGATCCAGTGAGGCACAATGGGCTGGAACGAACAGGCTTGACATGGCTAACATGAAAGTTAGGGTGGATGTGCATAGTCCTTGGGAGGCGGAGGCGAACAGAAACTAGATTAATAACCTTGGAAACAGCATGGACCAACGAACCTGGGAGCCAGTTTTCTGGGCAGTCCTTTAAGAGGAAGATGATGTGTCAAGAACAAAACTTTCTGTCCAGGTTCGTATGGCGGTGCGGAGGATCTTTTTTGATCAGCTGCCATCTTATAGGCCGCTGAGGACTGTAGGAGGGCCCTATGTGCCCGCTCCAAGGTTTGTCGGCAGCGGAGGATGAGTCCTAGGGCAGAGGGAACAGAAGAATCAAGTGCTGTGGACGGAGACAGTGGAGGCTGATGAATGTAAACTACATGAAATGGAGAAAAACCAGAGGATGCAGAAGGAAGACTATTGTGTGCCAGTTCTATCCAAGACAGTTGAGCAGACCATGAGGCAGGATGCTGGGAGGCGAGAATCCGGAGTCTATTATCTAATTCTTGATTGAGACGCTCTGTCTGCCCGTTGGCCTGGGGGTGGTAACCCGAGGTAAAGCTGGCAGTGACCCAAAGGAAACAGCAGAATTCCCTCCAGAAATTAGACACAAACTACAGTTCTCTATCAGACACAATATCCTGTGGAAATCCATGCAACTTGAACACATTTGTGAGCATAATTTCGGCGGTTTCTTTAGCTGAGGGACGTTTAGGTAGAGGGATGAAGTGAGTCATCTTGGATAATCTATCCACCACGGTTAAAACAGCAGTATTTTCTCTAGAAGGCGGCAGACCAGTTACAAAATCCAAAGTGATATGTGACCAGGGACGAGTAGGGACAGGCATTAAAGAGCCCGCAGGTGGGCGGTTAGAGGACTTGTGAATTGCACACGCTGAGCAAGTATTAACATACTCTGACACAAATGCACATCTCAAACAAACACCTCTGGTTTTAGAAGGTTTTACTGTTCAGGATAGCGGAGGTCGGTACATGAGTAAGCAGTCAAGGAAAAGCAACAGTAAATGGTAAAATGGTAAATGGACTGCATTTATATAGCACTTTTTCCATCTGCATCAGACGCTCAAAGCGCTTTACAATTATGCCTCACATTCACCCCAATGTCAGGGTGCTGCCATACAAGGCGCTCACTACACACCGGGAGCAATAGGGGATTAAAGGCCTTGCCCAAGGACCCTGAGTGATTTTCCAGTCAGGCGAGGATTTGAACCCATGATCTTCTGGACTCAAGCCCAACACCTTAACCACTAGACCATCACCTCCCCAAAAAACAGTACAAAAAACATAAGGCAAACAGGTGTGGTCAAAGCAACAGGCTGGAGGTCAGGAACACACAAAGAGGCAGGACTATGGAACGCAGGAACAGAGATGGAATGAGGGCACGAGGTACGATAATTTGGTGAGAAACAAACTTACAAACAAGCTTAAATAACCACAGCTGGTCATCAGCAAATCAGGAACAGGTGTGCATGGAAAACACCAGAACTAGGCGTGGCCAGAGAGAGAGAAACACCCATCACCAAGATCCAAGGGAGAGAGACAAGAGAAACAGGCAGACCCAAGCAGAAAAAAACCAGCAAGAGAAGAAATCAACCAAACCCAATGAAACGCAAAAATAACTAACAGCACAAAAGAACAAAATAACACAGAACACCTAGCAAAACTCAAACCGTGACAGAAGCAAATCATTAATGCAGAATACAAAGTATTCACACATAATGTGTACAAAGGTGACAATATAATGCAAAAAAGATTTTTATATATGTTTATTTTTTGGGCACAACAATCAAAATTAGTTTAGAATTTTGACTATCTCTAAAAATCAAATAATTAGCAAACATTTCCAAAGTTACTGCATTGTTTTAGGGGAAGGGAGAGGGTTAGGTTATGGTTAGTGTTAGAGAAGAGATGGGGTTAGAAATGGTAAAATAAAAATGCATCACAAAAATGTTACTCTTTTCGTGATGGGAGCATGAAAAAAAGTGTGACTGGGTGTTGTAGTCTGGGAAATCGGTGTGGGCTCTTTGTTGTCTGCCCCTCCCTTCTGTGTTTCTCTGGTGGTGGAGTTGATTGCCTACACCTGTGATGGCAGCACACCTGCATCAATCAGCGGCGTCCTACTTAAGCCAGGGCTGAACAGGACACCACCAAATCTTCCCAGCTATGGATAACCCAGTAATATGGCCTCTCACTATTTCTAAGTACAACCCCAATTCCAATGAAGTTGGGGTGCTGTGTAAAATGTAAATAAAAACAGAATACAATGATTTGTAAAGCCTCTTCAACCTATATTCAACTGAATACACCACGAAGACAAGATATTTAATGTTCAAACTGATAGACATTTTTGATTTTGTGCAAATATTTGCTCATTTTGAAATGGATGCCTGCAACACATTTCAAAAAAGTTGGGACAGGGCAACAATAGACTGGGAAAGTTGATGAATGCTCAAAGAACACCTAACTGGAAACAGGTGAGTGTCATGACTGGGTATAAAAGGAGCATCCATAAAAGGCTCAGCTGTTCACAAGAAAAGATGGGGAGAGGACCACCGCTTTGTGAACAACTGCATTAATAGTCCAACAGTTTAGGAACAATGTTTCTCAATATTCAATTGCAAGGAATTTAGGGATTCCATCATCTACAATTCATAATATAACCAGAAGATTCAGAGAATCTGGAGAACCTTCTACACATAAGAGGCAAGGCCGAAAACCAACATTGAATGCCCGTGACCTTCGATCCCTCGGGCGGCACTGCATTAAAAACCAACATTGTGTAAAGGATCTTATCGTGTGGGCTCAGGAACACTTCAGAAAACAATTGTCAGTTAACACAGATCGTCACTACATCTAAAAGTGCATGTTAAAACTCTATCATGCAAAGTGAAAGCCATACATCAACAACATGGAGAAACCCCACTGCCTTTTCTGGGCCCGAGCTCAGTTGAAATGGACAGCTGCAAAGTGGAAAAGTGTGCTGTGGTCTGATGAGACCACATTTCAAATTGTTTTTGGAAATCATGGACGTTGTGTCCTCCAGACAAAAGAGGAAAACTACCATCCAGATTGTTAGCAGCCAAAGTTCAAAAGCCAGCATCTGTGATGGTATGGGGGTGTGTTAGTGCCCATGGCATGGGAAAGAATTCCACCTACAAAGCTTCAACAATTAGTGTCTTCAGTTCCCAAATGCTTATTGAGTGTTGTTAGAAGGAAAGGTGATGTAACACAGTGGTAAACATACCACTGTCCCAGCTTTTTTGAAACATGTTGCAGGCATCCATTTCAAAATGACCAAATATTTGCACAAAACAATAAAGTTTATCAGTTTGAACATTAAATATCTTGTCTTTGTGGTATATTTAATTGAATATAGGTTGAAGAGAATTTGCAAATCATTGTATTTTGTTTTTATTTGCATTTTACACAACGTCCAAACTTCATTGGAATTGGGGTTGTACATAAATTTGCAATTCATGATGATTTATTTAATTAATTTAAAGGCTGATTTACACAGCTCCAGCTCTGTAACTCTGTGTCATGCAGTGACATACGTGACAGTTTAAAGTTCTCCGTCTCTGGATTATACTTTGTTCTGGACTAATTTAAACCTCAACAAGCTTTACTTTCTACAATCATCACCTCCAAATCAAAGGTAAGCTGTACAATTTTCCTCTTTTATTGACTTTGTGCTGTAAATGTGCAGACTTTTCTGATCTGTTTGTAATCAGCATGCGCACTGCAAAACTCTTATAATGTGATGGCAGATGAATGATTGAAAGCAGCAATGGTGAGGAAAAAATAAAGGGTCAGGCTTTTAATCACGGAAATGACTCCGGTCCCACATGCGAGGGGTTTAATGGAAATACTTTGCGATCAGACGGGACATTTTATGTGAGGGAAAAATCCGTTTTACAAAATTTGTTATATATGATGTTTATTACATGGAAAACAATACAAAAACTTTGGGACTTTTTTGGTCCAGTGAATGAGAATATCTGGTTTATACAATGACAGTTTGGGTGAGTTTTACTGTACATGGGACTGAACAATAAATTTTCTTCTCCAAGCTTTGACAATGAAGTCGTTTCCATCCCACACAGCTGACTTTATTTTTCTAAATGTTTCTTCTGTTTGGATCTGAAGGGAATCTGTACATCTTGAAGCTCTTGTTGTGTCTATTTGTGCCTCCAAATGCACAACATCCCAGCATTTTGATTGAATAAATAAATAGCTGGATTTGCATGCAGATAGATTAACAACGAATGCTATTTTGAACCCAAGATGGTGCCACAAGTCACATGGCCGATTTTTTTGACTTGTCATATTGCCACTCTATCTAGGCACATTAATTAATACCACCTCTGCGTACGGTGCCACAGAGCAAATAACACACTAAGAGATGTTATATTAAAAAAAAAAACATGTATCTTGTAGAGGGCAGCACGGTGGATTAGTGGTTAGCACTGTTGCCTGACAGCATGGTCATGGGTTCGATTCCCACCTGTGGCCTTTCTGTGTGGAGTTTGCATGTTCTCCCCGTGTTTGTGTGGGTTCTCACTGGGTGCTCTGGCTTCCTCCCACATCCAAAGACATTGCATGTTAGGTGGATGTGGGAGTCCAGGGTGTACCCCGCCTCACAACATAAAGTGTCAGCGTGAAAATGACTTCTGCATCTGCTGGACAGGAGCAAAGACGCACTGTGCTGTGTGCTGCTGTGGTTCAGGGGGAATAAAAAGTGTTATCATAAAGTGTTTACATTGTTCACACAAGTCAGACCAAATATAAAATTGTAAAATTGCAGAATAATATAATAAACTGAAGAGGGAAAAGGACGCACACTGTTGTGTGGGCCGCCAGAAGAGGAGGTACTGCTGGCCCACCACCAAAGGGCGCCCTGCCTGAAGTGCGGGCTTCAGGCACGAGAGGGCGCTGCTGCCACAGACACAGCCGGGAGTGACAGCTGTCACTCATTAATTCTTGACAGCTGTCACACATTCTACATCATCGCACTCCATAAAACCCAGACGTCATCTACACCTCATCGCCGAGATATCGTACTTCATTAGAAGTAATATCCTCAGCCTTTTTGTGGTATTTTCTGAATCTGTTTATTGTGAGTGTTTGCAGGTCCTTAGTTTGGGGAGGCTGTGCAAGACGGCACTTTTTTTCCTCTGAGGGATCGCTGCAACGTATTGAGTGAGAGGTGGAGGTGGCATTCCCACACCCACACTTGACTGTCTTTGTTCTCGCCAGCAGTACCAGATCCGACAGTCGGGGACGGTGATCACCTGGGAATTCGGGACTTGGCGGCTCCAGTATTCACCAGGTTCTGTGGCGGCGGAAATCGTGTGGTTCCGGCACTTCTCAGGACAGACGTCTTCTATTCTCGAGCCTGCCCACACGTCACCTTTGTGGATTGACTGTAATTATATTCTGAGATTGTCTGTATGTTCGTTGTGCACATTTCACAACATTACATGTTTATTAGACCCCATTCCTACCAGGCTGCTCAAGGAAGCCCTACCATTATTTAATGCTTCGATCTTAAATATGATCAATCTATCTTTGTTAGTTGGCTATGTACCACAGGCTTTTAAGGTGGCAGTAATTAAACCATTACTTAAAAAGCCATCACTTGACCCAGCTATCTTAGCTAATTATAGGCCAATCTCCAACCTTCCTTTTCTCTCAAAAATTCTTGAAATCATAGTTGTAAAACAGCTAACTGATCATCTGCAGAGGAATGGTCTATTTGAAGAGTTTCAGTCAGGTTTTAGAATTCATCATAGTACAGAAACAGCATTAGTGAAGGTTGCAAATGATCTTCTTATGGCCTCGGACAGTGGACTCATCTCTGTGCTTGTTCTGTTAGACCTCAGTGCTGCTTTTGATACTGTTGACCATAAAATTTTATTACAGAGATTAGAGCATGCCATAGGTATTAAAGGCACTGCGCTGCGGTGGTTTGAATCATATTTGTCTAATAGATTACAATTTGTTCATGTAAATGGGGAATCTTCTTTACAGACTAAAGTTAATTATGGAGTTCCACAAGGTTCTGTGCTAGGACCAATTTTATTCACTTTATACATGCTTCCCTTAGGCAGTATTATTAGACGGTATTGCTTAAATTTTCATTGTTACGCAGATGATACCCAGCTTTATCTATCCATGAAGCCAGAGGACACACACCAATTAGCTAAACTGCAGGATTGTCTTACAGACATAAAGACATGGATGACCTCTAATTTCCTGCTTTTAAACTCAGATAAAACTGAAGTTATTGTACTTGGCCCCACAAATCTTAGAAACATGGTGTCTAACCAGATCCTTACTCTGGATGGCATTACCCTGACCTCTAGTAATACTGTGAGAAATCTTGGAGTCATTTTTGATCAGGATATGTCATTCAAAGCGCATATTAAACAAATATGTAGGACTGCTTTTTTGCATTTACGCAATATCTCTAAAATCAGAAAGGTCTTGTCTCAGAGTGATGCTGAAAAACTAATTAATGCATTTATTTCCTCTAGGCTGGACTATTGTAATTCATTATTATCAGGTTGTCCTAAAAGTTCCCTAAAAAGCCTTCAGTTAATTCAAAATGCTGCAGCTAGAGTACTGACGGGGACTAGAAGGAGAGAGCATATCTCACCCATATTGGCCTCTCTTCATTGGCTTCCTGTTAATTCTAGAATAGAATTTAAAATTCTTCTTCTTACTTATAAGGTTTTGAATAATCAGGTCCCATCTTATCTTAGGGACCTCGTAGTACCATATCACCCCAATAGAGCGCTTCATCTCAGACTGCAGGCTTACTTGTAGTTCCTAGGGTTTGTAAGAGTAGAATGGGAGGCAGAGCCTTCAGCTTTCAGGCTCCTCTCCTGTGGAACCAGCTCCCAATTCAGATCAGGGAGACAGACACCCTCTCTACTTTTAAGATTAGGCTAAAAACTTTCCTTTTTGCTAAAGCTTATAGTTAAGGCTGGATCAGGTGACCCTGAACCATCCCTTAGTTATGCTGCTATAGACGTAGACTGCTGGGGGGTTCCCATGATGCATTGTTTCTTTCTCTTTTTGCTCTGTATGCACCACTCTGCATTTAATCATTAGTGATCGATCTCTGCTCCCCTCCACAGCATGTCTTTTTCCTGGTTCTCTCCCTCAGCCCCAACCAGTCCCAGCAGAAGACTGCCCCTCCCTGAGCCTGGTTCTGCTGGAGGTTTCTTCCTGTTAAAAGGGAGAAACTTGGCACTGTAGCCAAGTGCTTGCTCACAGGGGGTCGTTTTGACCGTTGGGGTTTTACATAATTATTGTATGGCCTTGCCTTACAATATAAAGCGCCTTGGGGCAACTGTTTGTTGTGATTTGGCGCTATATAAAAAAATTGATTGATTGATTGATTGATTAAATTGTTACTTTTTGGCTCATCTATTGGCCGTTCATTTGCGCCCCCTGTTGTGGGTCCATGTCACTACACTTTCACAACAGGATATCTCGGCCAGCATCATGGACTCCGAGGGGCGTCACCCGGCTGTTGTACGACCAATGGGAGAGCAGGGAGCGCAGGCATCTGCAGGAGGCGTGATTGGTGAGCTGCAGCACATTCTCACCGCCTTCACGGCTCGGTTGAATCAAATGACCGAGCAAAACATCCTCCTGAACCGCAGGGTGGAGGCTCTCTCCGCACAGATGGCGGCGAGTGCTCAGGGCGCTGCTGCAGCTCCTCCTCCTGCCGACCCTGTGCAGGATATAAACGTTCCAGTGGTGGTTCAACAACCCCTCCCACCATCCCCTGAAGCATACATAAGCCCTCCTGAGCCGTACGGAGGTTGTGTGGAGACGTGCGCGGATTTTCTCATGCAGTGTTCGCTCGTCTTCGCACAACGTCCCGTCATGTACGCATCAGATGCTAGTAAAATAGCTTATGTGATTGCTCTGCTTCGGGGTAAGGCACGCGCCTGGGCTACAGCGCTCTGGGAACAGAACTCACGGTTGTTATCAGCATACACTGGGTTTGTGGGGGAGTTCAGAACAGTGTTTGATCACCCTAACAGAGGAGAGACCGCTTCAACCGTGCTGCTGTCAATGAGACAGGGACGCGAGAGCGCAGCCGCTTATGCAGTCAACTTCCGCATCGCGGCTGCGAGGTCTGGCTGGAATAACGTTGCGCTCCACGCCGCCTTCATAAACGGACTGTCGTTGGTCCTGAAGGAGCAGCTGGTAGCTAAGGAGGAACCGCGGGATTTAGATGGGCTTATCGATCTCGTTATACAGTTAGACAATCGGTTGGAGGAACGCCGTCGGGAGCGAGGCGAAGGACGTGACCGGATACGCGCCGCCCCTCTCCCTTCCGGGTTCGAAAAGGGGCCGCCCTCCCCACACTCCACAGCCGCAGCGCTCTGTGGGGCAACAGCTCCCCCTGCTGACGTTGTTAGGGAAACGCACAGGGCCAAAATGAGGAGGCTGATCCGCGAGGAGTGTTTTCTCTGCAGCTCAAAGGAGCACACACAGAAAAACTGCCCCAAACGGCCACAACATCAACCGCCCTCAGAGACTGGGCTAAGGGGGGGTCAAAAGATTCACGTGAGACACACACAGATTGCCACACGACTCCCAGTTACAATCCTGAGCGGGGATTTAACCCTTCAAGCCCCAGCACTGGTGGACACGGGGTCAGAAGGGAATCTGCTAGACAGCAGATGGGCAAGGGAGGTAGGGCTCCCTCTGGTGGCGCTTCCTTCGCCAGTGCAGGTGCGGGCACTAGATGGCACCCTCCTCCATTTAATCACACATAAGACACAACCAGTAACTCTGGTGGTGTCTGGAAACCATCGGGAGGAGATTGAGTTTTTTGTAACTCCTTCTACCTCCCGCGTGATTTTGGGCTTCCCATGGATGTTGAAGCACAATCCCCGGATTGATTGGCCGTCTGGGGTGGTGGTTCAGTGGAGCGAAACCTGCCATCGGGTGTGTTTAGGATCCTCGGTTCCTCCCGGTTTACATGCTAAGGAGGAGGTCAAAGTCCCTCCCAATCTGACGGCAGTGCCGGTTGAGTACCACGATCTTGCTGACGTCTTCAGCAAGGATCTGGCACTCACCCTTCCCCCGCACCGTCCGTACGATTGTGCCATTGATTTGGTTCCAGGCGCTGAGTTCCCGTCCAGCAGGCTGTACAACCTCTCACGACCTGAGCGCGAATCAATGGAGACCTACATCCGGGACTCATTAGCTGCCGGGCTGATCCGGAACTCCACCTCCCCGATGGGGGCAGGTTTCTTTTTTGTGGGCAAGAAAGATGGTGGACTCCGTCCATGCATTGATTACAGGGGGCTGAATGAGATTACGGTTCGCAACCGATACCCGTTGCCATTGTTGGATTCCGTGTTCACCCCCCTGCATGGAGCCAAAATCTTTACTAAGCTGGATCTTAGAAATGCGTATCACTTGGTTCGGATCCGGAAGGGAGACGAATGGAAGACGGCATTTAACACCCCGTTAGGTCACTTTGTGTACCTGGTCATGCCGTTCGGCCTCACCAACGCCCCCGCGACGTTCCAAGCCTTGGTTAACGACATCTTGCGGGACTTCCTGCACCGATTCGTCTTCGTATATCTGGACGATATTCTCATCTTTTCTCCGGATCCTGAGACTCATGTCAAGCATGTACATCAGGTCCTGCAGCGGTTATTAGAGAACCGACTGTTAGTGAAGGGCGAGAAGTGCGAGTTTCACCGCACGTCTTTGTCCTTCCTGGGGTTTATCATCTCCTCTAACTCTGTCGCCCCTGATCCGGCCAAGGTTGCGGCGGTGAGAGATTGGCCCCAACCAACAAGCCGTAGGAAGCCGCAACAGTTCCTTGGCTTCGCTAATTTCTATAGGAGGTTCATTAAGGGCTACAGTCAGGTAGTTAGCCCCCTGACAGCCCTGACCTCTCCAAAAGTTCCCTTCACCTGGTCGGATCGGTGCGAAGCCGCATTCAAGGAGTTGAAACGACGGTTCTCTACTGCGCCAGTTTTGGTGCAGCCCGACCCTAGCCGCCAGTTTGTGGTTGAAGTGGACGCCTCTGACTCAGGGATAGGAGCTGTGCTATCCCAGAGCGGAGAGACCGATAAGGTTCTTCACCCGTGTGCCTACTTTTCTCGCAGGTTGCCCCAGCTGAACGGAACTATGACAACGGAAATCGAGAACTTCTTGCAGTGAAAGAGGCTCCTGAGGAGTGGAGACACCTGTTGGAGGGAGCATCTGTGCCATTCACGGTTTTCACTGACCATCGGAACCTGGAGTATATCAGGACCGCCAAGCGGCTGAACCCCAGGCAAGCCCGCTGGTCACTGTTCTTCGGACGTTTTGACTTCCGGATCACCTATTGCCCCGGGACCAAGAACCAGAGATCGGATGCCTTGTCCCGGGTACACGAAGACGAAGTCAAAACGGTGCTGTCGGATCCACCGGTGCCCATCATTCCGGAGTCCACTATCGTGGCCACCCTCACCTGGGACGTGGAGAAGACCGTCCGGGAGGCCCTGGCACGGAGCCTGGACCCCGGAACCGGTCTGAAGAACCGTCTATACGTCCCACCAGAGGCCAGAGCTGCAGTCTTGGACTTCTGTCACGGTTCCAAGCTCTCCTGTCATCCAGGGGTGCGAAGGACCGTGGCAGTTGTCTGGCAGCGCTTCTGGTGGGCGTCTATGGAGGCCGACGTCCGGGACTACATCCAGGCCTGCACCACCTGTGCCAGGTGCAAGGCTGACCACAAGAGGTCCCAAGGGCTTCTCCAGCCACTTCCTGTGCCTCATCGCCCCTGGTCCCATATCGGCCTGGATTTCGTCACGGGCCTCCCGCCGTCCCAGGGCAACACCACCATCTTCACGATAGTGGACCGATTCTCCAAGGCGGCCCACTTCGTGGCCCTCCCGAAGCTCCCAACAGCCCAGGAGACAGCAGACCTCCTGGTCCACCACGTCGTCCGTCTGCATGGGATACCCACCAACATCGTCTCTGATCATGGTCCCCAGTTCTCCTCACATGTCTGGAGGAGCTTCTGCCGGGAACTGGGGGCCACTGTGAGCCTCTCGTCTGGGTATCACCCGCAGACCAATGGACAGGCAGAACGGGCCAATCAGGAGTTGGAGCAAGCCCTGCGCTGCGTAACATCCGCACACCCGACGGCCTGGAGTGAACATCTGGCCTGGATCGAGTATGCGCATAACAGCCAGGTGTCCTCTGCCACCGGCCTCTCCCCGTTTGAGGTGTGTTTGGGGTATCAGCCCCCATTGTTTCCTGTGGTGGAGGGAGAGGTCGGTGTGCCCTCGGTCCAGGCCCACCTGCGGAAGTGCCATCGGGTGTGGCGCTCCGCCCGTTCTGCCTTGTTGAAGGCCCGGATGAGGGCGAAGACCCATGCGGACCGCCGGCGATCCCCGGCCCCTGCTTACCAGCCCGGGCAGGAGGTGTGGCTGTCCACGAAGGACATCCCCCTCCAAGTGGACTCCCCCAAGTTGAAGGACCGTTACTGTTAAAGATTTTATATATATATATATATTTTTATCACTGTTAAACATTTGTACCTTTGTCTTCTTTCTTATGAAAATGTTATTGTGCTGTTTTGCACCAGTCTTAAGATAACCCTGAGAATGCACATATTATTCAACTTCGTTTTAGCATGCTGAGGTCAGTCTGAACTGGGAGTAAAGAACTGGAGGTTATTTTGACCGTTGTGAATTTATGGCCTTGTGATATGTGATGCTTAGTGTGAAGAACAGGACACTCTAGGCAGATGCAGAACAGATGATAAGTGCAACAGACGAACGGGATGTGCTGACCTCCATTGATAAGATTAAAGAAACTGTTTTTCCACGCAGATGCACTTATTGACGTATGTGTTTATGTTACGGGAAGAAACTTGTCTTGCGTTGTCCCCCCCACCCTTAGGACAAGTTTTATGATGTGGTTAGGGCTTCTCCAATAAAAAGAGCAGGAGCGCAGGCCAGACTTTAGTGTAGCTTTGGTGTACAGCCTGACTGCACTCCTCGCGAGATAAATTTGACTTTCTGTCTCACTGGTGGTTCTTGACTCTGTTTGTCTTGTTAAAGGTTTTAAGAATGTTTGGAGGAGAAAATACCCAACATTGACTGGGGGCTCGTCCGGGATCTCAACAATACCGGAGGTGTCCGGCGGAGGTCGCCAAGTCCAGACGTAAATCCTTGGCCAAGGTCCGATCGATTGATCGTGTCTGCAATTGTCGACCGCCGGTGGCATCGTCTGGTTGACGAGATTTTCCCGAAGAAGACAGACAGGAAGTCGAGTCAGTGAGTAGAATTTCTTTGTAACAGTACTGAGTGAGTGGTGATCAGATCACATAAACAGTTAAATTCCGCAAGCGATGATACAGAATCGTCTGTTAATGAAACACAGTTAAACTCTGTAAGGAGGTCGGACTCCTCTACGATGGCGAGGAACGCACGTAGTTAAATTCCGAAGGAGGGTGCGGACTCCTCTGTTTATATACGCGTACCGGTAGGGAATAAAAGTGTGATCACATAAACAGTTAAACTCTGGAAACGATGGCGTGGAATCGTCTGTTAATGTAAAGCAGTTAAACTCCGCGAGGAGGGCGGACTCCTCTACGGTTGCGAGGGACGCACGTAGTGAAATTCCGGAAGGAGGGTACGGACTCCTCTGTTTTAATACGAAGTAATACCGGTTTTTGAGAATAAAAGTGTGAGAGTGTAATACTTTGGACAACGTTAGTGACAACCGTGTGTGTGGAAGCGAAGGCAAGTGATTCCGCTTCCTACGGGGAGGTGAAAGGAATCAACCACACGACGGCAAATTAATTGTCACGTCCAAAGAAAGTGAAAACTTCAGATTTAGAACACCCTAGGTGTGCCCCCGTCTGAAGTCCAAATTATAACAAGGGATAATAAAAATGGGGGGTAAGACGTCTAAAAATAAGGGAAATTTATCAACTGACGACTGGAAATTCATGGAAGCAAAAAATCCAAAAGCAACTAAGAAATTGGAGACCTGGATAAATAAACATGACTTTGACGGACGACTGAACCTGACTAGTATTCAGAAGTTGAAGGAAAGGTTAGAAGAGGAACATAAAGGTGATAAGAAAAAGAAGCAGAAAATAGGGGCATATTTAGTGGCGTTTTGGGAGGAGGAAGCAGAGAACAGACAGAAGGGAGCAGAGAAGCGACGATTAGAGAAAGCAATGAAAAAGAAAGGCGTAGGTAAGGTAGAAGAAGATGTGATAATTCAGCACAGAGAACCAGAACAACCTCAACAACCACCGTCGGCTGGATCGTCGGTAACAACACAGTTATATCCTCCTCTACCAAAGGATGGTGACGTACCGCCACCACAGTATGATTTGGCAGTAAAATCTAAGGTAAAAAGTGAAAAACAAGAAAAGCCACAAACACGCAGTCAAGCAAAAGTGCCTACAGCTCCTCCCATGGAGGAACACAGTGACCAGGACGGTGCCTATCCTATGATAGAAGTACCAAATCCTCGTGCAGGCACAGCAGGACATCGACCAACCATGCTCGTATATCGAACATGGAATGCTGATGATATCAAAGCAGCAGTTGACATGATACCATCACCTCATGTTGACATTGAGGGATTCATGCAAGACATAGAAAACATTAGAAAGTCGTATCACCTAGATGGAACTGAGGTCCAACAGGTATGGATGAAAGCATGTGGCCCTAAATGGAGTCAGGTACGCGGAGATTGGAATCCTGTAGACCGGGATGGCGTACCGGTGCAACATGATGATCCAGTCTTGAAAACACGAGTGGAAGCCATGATTACACAAGCAAAAGGTGTGTTAGGACCAAAAATAAATTATACTGAAATTACCAGGACAGCTCAGAAAGAAGGAGAGCCATGGACAGAGTTTAGATGCAGATTTGAGAGTGTATTTAAGGTCCACAGTGGCATAATGCCAGGAACACCAGTGTATGAACAACAATTGAAAAACGCTCTGATCCAGCAATCCAACAAGGATATAAAAGCTTGGATACAGAAACATTGGATTGGACTGCCTACAGGCACATTGGAAGAAACACACACCCACTGTTGTCATGCAGAAGAAGTCTTAAAGCAGAAAAAGACAGGTAACAGCGACAAAGGAGTGTATGTAGCACAAGGAGATGATGAAATATATTACCAACAGGGTAACTTAAGACAGCAGAAGAAGTGGAAACGCCCCCAAAAGCCATGGCAGAACAGACAAGGTGGACAGCCACAACGTCAAGGACCATGGCAACCACAACAGCAGCGCAGACAGGGAGGGCCACCACGTGGTCCCCTGATTTGTTGGAACTGTGGAAGAGAGGGACACATGTCTAGAAATTGTTCGAATCCACCTGCTGATGGCGCAGCAGGAAGAATTCCACAACGGAATAATCCTCCACAACCACAGTATCCACAATGACTAGATTCCATAATCCATGGCACCACTTCAGACAGCGAATCTGAGTGCGATATGGATTTATGTGCCTTACTGGGAAATCCAGTACCAAAACCGGAAGTGACTTTGTTAGTAAATGGACAACCAGTGGTATTTCTTTGTGACACAGGAGCATGTAGAACCACATGTAATAACAACATACCTGTCCATAAACTAAGCAACGAAACCTTCAGGGTTCGCTCTGCAAATGGACAAACATCAGACGTCCCTATTACTAAACCTATAACCTTGGAAGATCCCTTTGGAATGGCGTGTACAATGCCATTGTTGAACATGCCACAGTGTCCCGTAAATCTGCTAGGACGAGACGGATTGACTGCATTGGGCTTGTCCATAATTGTGGAACAAGGGAAATTAGTTGTTAAGCGCACAGGTGGTGTTAACATGGTGAGAGAAGAAAGCGATGACCCCACATTCCACTATTACTATACATTTGACATTTCTGAAGAAGATGCTGCAGGATGGGGTAAAGATGTCGTTTTGCAAGCAACAGCCCTACTGAAACATCCTGAACAAAAGATGTCACCACCTGACCTGCATGTCACAATGTGGCATAAAGATCCTCCAGGTCCGGATGGTGACTATGAAAACAAATTGAAAGACATTTCACCTGTGAAGCTGACAATGACAGATTTGATTCATGATGGCAATTCAACAGCTGTCATAACAGTGACAGGTGCCACTGAAGATGTTTTAAAATTGAGATTCACAGGTATGCCATTACATGTGTCACTTTGTAAACCATATTTGACAGAATGGCAAGATTTGGGACTGATAGTCATGACAGCTTTGTCAGCCACTGATTGGAGCAGAGTTGGACCACGAACGGAGTTCAGCCCATCAACTAAATTGTATAAAGTCCCAGTTAATGTCTCATTAGTGCTGACAGCCGGAACACATATTGATGTGTCCACTTCACAATCCTGAGTGTTTCAGTTGAGTCCTGAAGAAGATGATCTTCTTTCTTCAGTACCATCAGGATTGTGGACAACAGGTCCTTCAGACGTAGGACTGATTAAAAATGCACAACCTGTAGTTATAAGACCAAAAACAGAATACAGACCATGTGTAAGACAGTATCCATTGAAACCTGATGCAATTGAAGGAATCAGGCCAGTAATAGAGGATTTGTTAACAGCAGGAGTAATAGTGCCATGCCCAGATTCACCATGTAACACACCCATATTTCCTGTAAAAAAAGGCTCCGCCCTCAGTGGGGTGGAGAATGATTCAAGATCTGCAGGCAGTAAATGCTGCTGTGATTAAACGAGCACCATGTGTTCCAGATCCACACACCTTGTTAAATTCGCTGAGACCAAATTCTAATAGTTTCTCAGTAATTGACATAAGTAATGCATTTTTCTCTGTGCCAGTACACCCAGATAGTCAATTCTGGTTTGCTTTTACCTTTAAAGGACAACGATATACATTTACCAGATTACCGCAGGGTTACGCAGAGAGTCCAACTATTTATTCTCAAGTCATGTCAGCATGTTTAGCCAATTTCGTTCCACCGGCAGATAGCCAACTATTAGTGTATGTTGATGACATTTTGATTGCCTCTGACACACGAGAAAACTGCATAACTGACACAGTAGCATTATTATGTTTCTTATTTAATAATGGCCACAAAGTGAGTAAAAACAAAGTTCAGTTGTGTAGGGATAAAGTAAAATATTTAGGACATGAATTATCAGCCACAGGGCGTACTATCCTGTCTGACAGGAAGGAAGCAATTTTATATGCTCCGAAACCACAAACTAAAAGACAGATGATGTCATTTCTTGGACTGACTAATTACTGCAGGGCATGGATTCCCTGCTATGCAGAATTGACTAGTCCACTTTCTGATTTGATGTACAAAGATGATATTTCAATGTCAACCGTGTTGGAATGGAACAAAGAAGCTGAGGAAGCTTTTGTAAAAGTAAAACAAACGTTAGTGTCATCTACAGTTTTGACACTACCAGATTATAGTAAACCATTTACTCAAACAGTGGATTGTAAAAATAATTTCATGACAAGTGTCTTAGTACAGTCACATGGTACAAAATTACGACCAGTGGCTTACTATTCTTTCAAATTGGATACAGTAGCAAGTGCATTGCCTCACTGCGTGCGAGCTGTAATTGCAGCCTCTATGGCTGTTCAAAGTAGCAGTAATGTTGTTCTATTCCATCAGCTGACATTGAAAGTTCCACATGCAGTTTCTGCACTCCTGTTGCAGACAAACATGAGCTTTTTGTCCCCAGCAAGACATCTTTCGTGCATGTCCTTGCTATTATCACAACCACACCTTACGGTAGAGCGCTGTACAACATTGAATCCATCCACATTGATACCTTTACCTGAGGATGGTGAGCCGCACAATTGTCTTGATGTAGCAACAGTCTGTATGAAAGCACGCCCAGACCTCCAGGACACACCCATCCCAAACAGTACAATTGTGTATGTGGATGGTTCTTCCAATAAAAATGATTATGGACAAACACAATCTGGATATGCTGTTGTCACAAATTCAGAAGTATTGGATTCTGCTTCATTGCCATCGTCATTTTCAGCACAAGCGGCTGAATTAGTTGCTTTAACTGCAGCTTGCTATCTGTTTAAAGGTACGGCTGTAACAATTTATACAGACAGCCAGTACGCTTTCAGCACAGTGCATGTGTTTGCAAAACTGTGGGAAGAGCGTGGAATGGTGACATCATCTGGAAAGCCGGTGACTCATGCCACTCTCCTAACTGCACTACTGAAAGCTGTGAAATTGCCTAAACAAATTGCTATATACAAATGTGCGGCTCACACCAAAGGCTCTGATATAGTTTCACAAGGAAATGATTTTGCTGACAGAGCTGCGAAGGCGGCAGCAGCAGCAGCTTCTTCTATTTTTGTTGTACAGGAAACCACTCCAGATTTGCACTTAGGTCACATACTGCTTGCTGAGATGCAACAGCAGGCACCTGAGAAAGAAAGGCAGATGTGGTTACACAAAGGAGCTACATTCGCAAATGATTTGTACTTATGACCACAAAAGAAACCCATATTGCCAAAAAATATGTTTAAATGGACAGCTATCATGAGCCATGGCGTGACGCATGTCTCATCAGGGGGTATGATATCGCAATTGCAATCTATTTTTTGTCTTTATGGGTTCGATGCATATGCAAAACAGCATTGTAGAGCATGCATGACGTGCAAAACACAACTCACAAGGCAATTTGAGACCCCAAAGAGGCAAATTTCCAACACCACAACATCCCTTTCAAGTGATTCATATGGATTATATACAGCTGAGTAAACATGAAGGAAAATAATTTTGTTTACTCATAATTGATGCGTTCTCAAAATGGGTAGAATTGTTCCCCACAAAACATGCAGATGCACTTACAGTGGATAAAGCATTGTGCAAAGACATCATTCCACAATTTGGAATACCAGAAACAGTCTATTCAGATAATGGAGCGCATTTTGTTAATACAATAGTGCAATACGTAGGAGAAGCGCTACAGATTAATCTCAAAAATCATTGTGCTTATCATCCACAAAGTGCCGGATTAGTGGAAAGGATGAATGGGACAGTAAAAAACAGACTTAGGAAGACAATGGAGGAAACAGGCAGACCATGGACACATTGTGTAGATTTGGTAAAAATGTATATAAACATAACTAGTACCATGGGGTTGACACCGTATGAAACATTGTTTGGCAGAAAATACCGATTGCCATATTATGGGCAAATTTGGGATGTACCTGAGGAAGCCAATTTGGCAGATTACATGAGGAAGATGTTAGAAAGACAACGAGGGAGAGTTTCAAACACTGATGATCCCATTTCTCCACAGGAGGACCCTAAAGTGGTACCTGGAGACTGGGTGTTGATAAGAAGCATCAAGAGAAAACACTGGCATTCACCTAAATGGGAAGGGCCCCATCAAGTACTACTCACAACACCCACAGCCTTGAAAATTGGGGAAAGAAGTACATGGATTCATTTAACTCACTGTAAGAAAGTCATTTCTGCAGACACAGACAAACAGTAAGAACAGTAGGATAAGACTAGTAATAGTGTGTGAGCTTGGTGTTAAGATCCAGGTTAGACACGAAAGCTAGCAGAAGACATTAAGAAGCCACTGTTCTGAACATAGGTGTGCTGTAGTGTGCAGAAATGGCGAAAGAAAAAAACAAAAAGAACGAGGGTTCCTGGACCCCATGGACAGTCCTTATTATGCTACTTTTCTTTTTCGGATTGGGCTTATTATTAAAAGCCATAAGTACGGGACATGACAATAAGGATCACATCCGCAGATTGCAGAGACCAAAAAGAAGTAACGAAGACCCCAGTCCGATAATAAATGCCACAGTACATAGGTGTGATAGGAACAATGCGTACCGATTTGGTGTACAAGCCTGCATTCCTAGAAATGCTTCTGTGGTCATCTCTGTACCATATAGTGCTCTTACCCATGGAACATGGGATGGTGACAGAGGGACTAATTACGGAAATAGTTTCTCATGGTATATGACCAATGATCAGCTAGATAAGAGATGGGAAACGTTGGTAGCCGATGAATGGAGTAGATGGACACCAGGATGGGCACAAACCGAGTGGGCTAAGTACCAGAGTCAAATTCTTAAAATGTATCAAACAGATGATAAGCTGTTTATAGTGGTGAATACCACAGAAAAAGGAACCATATTCCCACCTGATATAAAGGGAGACTGTTGGTTGTTCCTCCTTTGGGTATACAAACCAGGAAAAGATCCGTATTTCCATTTTTTCCTCTGTGAAACAGATAGAGTACAGCAACCAATATTGACAGAATTAAGTACGTCAAAGGGGGTGTCCATACAAGCAAAGGGGGTGTCCATACAAGGCACAAAAGACATGAAGGTAGATGACTGGTTCCTAGTAACTACAGGAATTAGCGGACAAAATAACAATTGGCTTTTAATGGCAGAACAAGCAGGACTAGCTACAAAGAAGGACTGTGTTGTATGTATGGGACCCAGACCTATATTACAGGTAATACCGGCAGCATTACCCAAAGACTGTCTGCTGACTGTAATGACACAGACATACATTGCAGCAAACAACAATTGTTCTAAGTGGGACAAGATCTATCCATTGACCAAATTGACTAAGATTAAACCTTTATTTTCAAGCAAAGTTGGGCATGCTAACCATACATGTGTAAACTTGACAGGGACAAGTAAGACTTTGGGTAGCTTAAACCACACTGCCTGGTGTAAGGATGTGGTCCATAGTACTCCCACATTCAAACCTGTCAGTAGGAGTGACGTATGGTGGTGGTGTGGCGATAACAGAATTTTTGACAGACTGCCAAGAAATGTGTCAGGTTATTGTGCATTTATATCATTATTGTTACCAGTTAAAGCCATGCCCATGACACCTGAAGAAGTCATGACATATACAGCCTCTCTCATTCCTGAAGACTGGCAGAAAGGCATAGTCAGACATAGAGTAAAACGAGATTGGAAAGGAGTGGGAGATCCAACATATATTGATGCGATAGGAGTCCCCAGAGGAGTGCCTGATGAATATAAACTGGCTGATCAGATAGCAGCTGGATTCGAATCCTCCATCTGTTGGTGGTGTTCAATTAATAAGAACGTAGACAGAATAAACTACATCCACTACAATGTGCAGAAATTAGGAAATTGGACTGAGGAAGGATTTAAGGCTGTCCATTCACAGTTAGAAGCCACGTCCCTTATGGCCTTCCAGAATCGTATTGCTCTGGATATGTTGTTGGCAGAAAAAGGAGGTGTTTGTGCCATGTTCGGAGAACAATGCTGCACATTCATTCCCAACAACACAGCTGCAGATGGCAGCCTCACTCAAGCCATCGACGGGCTGAGGACGTTGAACAGGAAGATGAAAGAGCACAGTGGAGTAAACACCGAAGGCTGGGATTGGTGGCTGGAAGGGATGGGAAAATGGAGGTCTTTGATTTCTTCACTATTAGTGTCTATAGCAGTATTTGCTGCGATTCTAACATTGTGTGGATGTTGTTGTATTCCATGTCTTCGAGGCCTTGTAAATAGAATGATAACCACAGCAATAGGTCCAGGACCAGGAGGGGGACCAGCTTCATATCCACTCCTGGGGCAAAACGACGACGAGGAGGAAGAGGGCTCTCATGACCTGTACCCAGACCAATGGAAGTATGATGACCCAGACACCGATGATGATGACAATGATGACATAACCTCTGGGGTGTAAGCCTGTAGAACATACCATGATGAACCTCTTAGTGAAAATCTCAAAAGAAGTGCTAAGCTAGGTGATGCCTACTATATGTTTAACAAGTGATAACAGGAGGGAAATGTTAAAGATTTTATATATATATATATATATATATATTTATCACTGTTAAACATTTGTACCTTTGTCTTCTTTCTTATGAAAACGTTATTGTGCTGTTTTGCACCAGTCTTAAGATAACCCTGAGAATGCACATATTATTCAACTTCGTTTTAGCATGCTGGGGTCAGTCTGAACTGGGAGTAAAGAACTGGAGGTTATTTTGACCATTGTGAATTTATGGCCTTGTGATATGTGATGCTTAGTGTGAAGAACAGGACACTCTAGGCAGATGCAGAACAGATGATAAGTGCAACAGACGAACGGGATGTGCTGACCTCCATTGATAAGATTAAAGAAACTGTTTTTCCACGCAGATGCACTTATTGACGTATGTGTTTATGTTACGGGAAGAAACTTGTCTTGCGTTGTCCCCCCCACCCTTAGGACAAGTTTTATGATGTGGTTAGGGCTTCTCCAATAAAAAGAGCAGGAGCGCAGGCCAGACTTTAGTGTAGCTTTGGTGTACAGCCTGACTGCACTCCTCGCGAGATAAATTTGACTTTCTGTCTCACTGGTGGTTCTTGACTCTGTTTGTCTTGTTAAAGGTTTTAAGAATGTTTGGAGGAGAAAATACCCAACAGTTACATTGGACCTTTCAAGGTCCTCAAAATCCTCAGTCCTGCTGCAGTGAAGCTCCAACTCCCAGCTTCACTGCGGATCCACCTGGTTTTTCATGTGTCCCGACTCAAGCCTCACCACACCTCACCCCTCTGTGCTCCCGGTCCGGCGCCGCCTCCTGCCCGGATCATTGACGGGGAGCCGGCTTGGACAGTGCGCCGGCTCCTGGACATCCGTCGAATGGGCCGGGTGTTCCAGTATTTGGTGGACTGGGAGGGGTATGGACCCGAAGAATGCTCCTGGGTGAGGAGGAGCTTCATCCTGGACCCGGCCCTCCTGGCCGATTTCTACCGCAGACACCCGGACAAGCCTGGTCGGGCGCCAGGAGGCGACCGTTGAGGGCGGGGTCCTGTTGTGTGGGCCGCCAGAAGAGGAGGTACTGCTGGCCCACCACCAAAGGGCGCCCTGCCTGAAGTGCGGGCTTCAGGCACGAGAGGGCGCTGCCGCCACGGACACAGCCGGGAGTGACAGCTGTCACTCATTAATTCCTGACAGCTGTCACACATTCTACATCATCGCACTCCATAAAACCCAGACGTCATCTCCACCTCATCGCCGAGATATCGTACTTCATCAGAGGTAATATCCTCAGCCTTTTTGTGGTATTTTCTGAATCTGTTTATTGTGAGTGTTTGCAGGTCCTTAGTTTGGGGAGGCTGTGCAAGACGGCACTTTTTTTCCTCTGAGGGATCGCTGCAACATATTGAGTGAGAGGTGGAGGTGGCATTCCCACCGTTGTTGTTACTGGGTGTTCACACACCCACACTTGACTGTCTTTGTTCTCGCCAGCAGTACCAGATCCGACAGTCGGGGACGGTGATCACCTGGGAATTCGGGACTTGGCGGCTCCAGTATTCACCAGGTTCTGTGGCGGCGGAAATCGTGTGGTTCCGGCTCTTCTCAGGACAGACGTCTTCTATCCTCGAGCCTGCCCACACGTCACCTTTGTGGATTGACTGTAATTATATTCTGAGATTGTCTGTATGTTTGTTGTGCACATTTCACAACATTAAATTGTTACTTTTTGGCTCATCTATTGGCCGTTCATTTGCGCCCCCTGTTGTGGGTCCGTGTCACTACACTTTCACAACACACACAGACACGCACTAAGGTGATTTGTCCTCATTGACACATCCTCTGACCTGCAGGTTTTCATAAACTAACTTCAGCTCTTCTTGATTTCCTGTTTTGTTTTTATCACCAACAACTTTTTTAATCCGATGAAATTCCACTTTATTGCTGATTTGACTTTTTAAATGATGTGTGAATAATTTAGGTGTAATTTTCTGCTGCAGTCTCCTGTCATTGATTTTCTGTTCTTTAGTTTCTCTCATTCCCTTCATTTCCTCTAATCTCAGTCAGTTTTCCTCAAGAGAAAGTTACTTTTCAAATGATAATTCTGCTTATTTTCATCTGAGGGCAATATGTTCCCAGCTGCCGCCATCAGGATGATTGATTGTGTTCAGAGTTTCATCAGTTCCTGCCCGTGTGGAAGTCTGTAGCTGCAGTCTAATACACAAACACTACCTGATCCAAAACCAACTGTCAACACAGAGAACTGTCTTCATCTAATTCTTCATCTGCCTCAAACGTGTCTTCGATGCAGCGTTACCCAGCTGAAGCTGCTAAAATCGCAACAAAACCAGAAAGACTTGGAAGAAAACAGAAAACCTTATGAGAATGGCAAAGGCTCAGACAATGATCAGCTCCGGGGTGATCATAGAAGGTTAAGGTTACCTTTGAGTTCTGTAACAATTAGAAGATGCTGATGTGATGTCAAGCTATGGGCCCCCGAAAGTCCCTTTGTTGAAAAAAAGTTGAAGAGGTTATAATTTGCCAAATGGAACAACATTTTGTAGACTGATCAAAGCAAGATTGTTCTTTTTGGGACTATGGGCCAAAGACAGCCAGTCAGAGGACCACCAAAAACTTAATTCCAGCCACAGTACACTGTGAAGACAGTAAAGCATGGTGGAGCAACCATCATAATATGGGGATGTTTCTTATACCTTGGTTTCAGACCAATATATTTCATACCAGGGATCATGGAGCAGTTTGAATACATAAAAATACTTGAAGAATTCATGTTGCCTAATGCTGAAGAGGAAATGCCCTTAAAATGGGTGTTTCTTTGTGGTCCTTGGTCCAGTGACACATCAGCAACAGTTTGATCAGCTAATTCTTAACCTAGACTTGTGTGTCATACATCACACTGAAAAAGTGAGGAACCTTTGGATGATTTTTGACCCCACATTGTTCTTTGACCAACACCTTAGAGATATTACGAGGGCTGCTTTCTTTCACCTGCAAAATACAATGAAGATTCATCCCATCCTGTCTATGGCTGATGCTGAGATCCTGATTCCGTTTGTCTCTTCTAGTTTTGGACAACTGCAACACTTGACTGGAAGCAGGTTTGACCACATTACACCCATTTTGGCATCTCTTCACTGTCTTCTTGTCCCTGTGAGGATGGATTTTAAGGTTCTGCTATTAACATATACAATTATTCATGGACTGGCACCTCCCTACTTAGCTGACCTAATTAAACCCTACTTACCGACCCATGCTCCCTATGCAACAACACAATTCTCAGGTGTCAAGTGTCCTCAGGAACTGCTGCAACCTGTTACCACACATTACGATTAATGGCACGTGTTGCTGGAGAATTATCAGGAACCATTACACACGGTCAAGAATAGTGTTCCGTGTTGTTGCACGCTATTGCGCGTAACAGCGCATCGTTAAGTTATGTCACGTTGTGAACGAGGTGAATTGTCTCCACAAACACACCCATATTCATCCAATTCATCAGATCACTCCAGTTTTTCAGAAGAACTTTGTGACTGCATGCGTAGTTGGGCTCTGTGCCATGGAGTGGTGCACATGCCCAATTGCGCTGTGTTTGCGCTTGTGATGGAGGGCTGTGTGTGGGGTTAATCTACTGTCTCATGTCGTTTCTCAGATCAGTTGTTGGTTTGGTTTTGTGGTATGCAGATCACATGACAGAGGGTCTATACGTTCAAATAATAATAAAAAAATACTGTCATCACTCTTTAATCTTACTCAGTCTCTTACAACGGTGTAGCCTAAATACATGAGCTTTCCAGGAGCGCAACCAATTCATTACGCAAGATCAGAGGCACGGTGCGCATTTTTTTGGGGGGCAGGTGGGACCCCGCCCCCTGTGATAAACTCATCGCCCCCTTAGACGGTGCCTGCTCCCAGACCACCAATAACCAGCAAAAATCTATTTAAGCATAAAAATTCAAAAAGAAAAAATAATATAGCACCTTCAACTGCACCACAGACTAAAACAGTTAAATGTGGTCTATTAAACATTAGGTCTCTCTCTTCTAAGTCCCTGTTGGTAAATGATATAATAATTGATCAACATATTGATTTATTCTGCCTTACAGAAACCTGGTTACAGCAGAATGAATATGTTAGTTTAAATGAGTTAACACCCCCGAGTCACACTAACTGTCAGAATGCTCGTAGCACGGGCCGGGGCGGAGGATTAGCAGCAATCTTGCCTCTACTGGTGGTTGGCTCTCACTGCGGTATTGTATCACTTCCTGTTCCGGAGCACAGCGGTGTTTTTCTGTATCTGTTAGCTGTTTAATCTGCGCAGTTAGATTGATCTAGTTATCTAGATTACGATTTGTTTCGCAGTGTAATCTTTACGTGCCTTAACTAAAGCACTCCTTCTGCTGAATCACCTCTAAATTATTCACTTTGCGTGTTTTTAGGAATCCGCTAGGTTAGCGTAGCTACTAGCTCTTAGCCGGTTTAGCATGGCGGCTTCTCCTGTCTCTCCCACACTTTTCTGCTCTGGGTGTGAAATGTTTAGTTATTCCTCAGCCTCCTTTAGCAGTAATGGTACTTGTAATAAGTGTAGCTTATTCGTAGCTTTGGAGGCCAGGCTGGGCGAATTGGAGACTCGGCTCCGCACCGTGGAAAATTCTACAGCTAGCCAGGCCCCTGTAGTCGGTGCGGACCAAGGTAGCTTAGCCGCCGTTAGTTCCCCCCTGGCAGATCCCAAGCAGGCTGACTGGGTGACTGTGAGGAGGAAGCGTAGTTCTAAACAGAAGCCCCGTGTACACCGCCAACCCGTTCACATTTCTAACCGTTTTTCCCCACTCGACGACACACCCGCCGAGGATCAAACTCTGGTTATTGGCGACTCTATTTTGAGAAATGTGAAGTTAGCGACACCAGCAACCATAGCCAATTGTCTTCCGGGGGCCAGAGCAGGCGACATTGAAGGAAATTTGAAACTGCTGGCTAAGGCTAAGCGTAAATTTGGTAAGATTGTAATTCACGTCGGCAGTAATGACACCCGGTTACGCCAATCGGAGGTCACTAAAATTAACATTAAATTGGTGTGTAACTTTGCAAAAACAATGTCGGACTCTGTAGTTTTCTCTGGGCCCCTCCCCAATCGGACCGGGAGTGACATGTTTAGCCGCCTGTTCTCCTTGAATTGCTGGCTGTCTGAGTGGTGTCCAAAAAATGAGGTGGGCTTCATAGATAATTGGCAAAGCTTCTGGGGAAAACCTGGTCTTGTTAGGAGAGACGGCATCCATCCCACTTTAGATGGAGCAGCTCTCATTTCTAGAAATCTGGCCAATTTTCTTAAATCCTCCAAACCGTGACTATCCAGGGTTGGGACCAGGAAGCAGAGTTGTAGTCTTACACACCTCTCTGCAGCTTCTCTCCCCCTGCCATCCCCTCATTACCCCATCCCCGTAGAGACGGTGCCTGCTCCCAGACCACCAACAACCAGCAAAAATCTATTTAAGCATAAAAATTCAAAAAGAAAAAATAATATAGCACCTTCAACTGCACCACAGACTAAAACAGTTAAATGTGGTCTATTAAACATTAGGTCTCTCTCTTCTAAGTCCCTGTTGGTAAATGATATAATAATTGATCAACATATTGATTTATTCTGCCTAACAGAAACCTGGTTACAGCAGGATGAATATGTTAGTTTAAATGAGTCAACACCCCCGAGTCACACTAACTGTCAGAATGCTCGTAGCACGGGCCGAGGAGGGGGATTAGCAGCAATCTTCCATTCCATCTTATTAATTAATCAAAAACCCAGACAGAGCTTTAATTCATTTGAAAGCTTGTCTCTTAGTCTTGTCCATCCAAATTGGAAGTCCCAAAAACCAGTTTTATTTGTTATTATCTATCGTCCACCTGGTCGTTACTGTGAGTTTCTCTGTGAATTTTCAGACCTTTTGTCTGACTTAGTGCTTAGCTCAGATAAGATAATTATAGTGGGCGATTTTAACATCCACACAGATGCTGAGAATGACAGCCTCAACACTGCATTTAATCTATTATTAGACTCTATTGGCTTTGCTCAAAAAGTAAATGAGTCCACCCACCACTTTAATCATATCTTAGATCTTGTTCTGACTTATGGTATGGAAATAGAAGACTTAACAGTATTCCCTGAAAACTCCCTTCTGTCTGATCATTTCTTAATAACATTTACATTTACTCTGATGGACTACCCAGCAGTGGGGAATAAGTTTCATTACACTAGAAGTCTTTCAGAAAGCGCTGTAACTAGGTTTAAGGATATGATTCCTTCTTTATGTTCTCTAATGCCATATACCAACACAGTGCAGAGTAGCTACCTAAACTCTGTAAGGGAGATAGAGTATCTCGTCAATAGTTTTACATCCTCATTGAAGACAACTTTGGATGCTGTAGCTCCTCTGAAAAAGAGAGCTTTAAATCAGAAGTGCCTGACTCCGTGGTATAACTCACAAACTCGCAGCTTAAAGCAGATAACCCGTAAGTTGGAGAGGAAATGGCGTCTCACTAATTTAGAAGATCTTCACTTAGCCTGGAAAAAGAGTCTGTTGCTCTATAAAAAAGCCCTCCGTAAAGCTAGGACATCTTTCTACTCATCACTAATTGAAGAAAATAAGAACAACCCCAGGTTTCTTTTCAGCACTGTAGCCAGGCTGACAAAGAGTCAGAGCTCTATTGAGCTGAGTATTCCATTAACTTTAACTAGTAATGACTTCATGACTTTCTTTGCTAACAAAATTTTAACTATTAGAGAAAAAATTACTCATAACCATCCCAAAGACGTATCGTTATCTTTGGCTGCTTTCAGTGATGCCGGTATTTGGTTAGACTCTTTCTCTCCGATTGTTCTGTCTGAGTTATTTTCATTAGTTACTTCATCCAAACCATCAACATGTTTATTAGACCCCATTCCTACCAGGCTGCTCAAGGAAGCCCTACCATTATTTAATGCTTCGATCTTAAATATGATCAATCTATCTTTGTTAGTTGGCCATGTACCACAGGCTTTTAAGGTGGCAGTAATTAAACCATTACTTAAAAGGCCATCACTTGACCCAGCTATCTTAGCTAATTATAGGCCAATCTCCAACCTTCCTTTTCTCTCAAAAATTCTTGAAAGGGTAGTTGTAAAACAGCTAACTGATCATCTGCAGAGGAATGGTCTATTTGAAGAGTTTCAGTCAGGTTTTAGAATTCATCATAGTACAGAAACAGCATTAGTGAAGGTTACAAATGATCTTCTTATGGCCTCGGACAGTGGACTCGTCTCTGTGCTTGTTCTGTTGGACCTCAGTGCTGCTTTTGATACTGTTGACCATAACATTTTATTACAGAGATTAGAGCATGCCATAGGTATTAAAGGCACTGCGCTGCGGTGGTTTGAATCATATTTGTCTAATAGATTACAATTTGTTCATGTAAATGGGGAATCTTCTTCACAGACTAAAGTTAATTATGGAGTTCCACAAGGTTCTGTGCTAGGACCAATTTTATTCACTTTATACATGCTTCCCTTGGGCAATATTATTAGACGGCATTGCTTAAATTTTCATTGTTACGCAGATGATACCCAGCTTTATCTATCCATGAAGCCAGAGGACACACACCAATTAGCTAAACTGCAGGATTGTCTTACAGACATAAAGACATGGATGACCTCTAATTTCCTGCTTTTAAACTCAGATAAAACTGAAGTTATTGTACTTGGCCCCACAAATCTTAGAAACATGGTGTCTAACCAGATCCTTACTCTGGATGGCATTACCCTGACCTCTAGTAATACTGTGAGAAATCTTGGAGTCATTTTTGATCAGGATATGTCATTCAAAGCGCATATTAAACAAATATGTAGGACTGCTTTTTTGCATTTATGCAATATCTCTAAAATCAGAAAGGTCTTGTCTCAGAGTGATGCTGAAAAACTAATTCATGCATTTATTTCCTCTAGGCTGGACTACTGTAATTCATTATTATCAGGTTGTCCTAAAAGTTCCCTAAAAAGCCTTCAGTTAATTCAAAATGCTGCAGCTAGAGTACTGACGGGGACTAGAAGGAGAGAGCATATCTCACCCATATTGGCCTCTCTTCATTGGCTTCCTGTTAATTCTAGAATAGAATTTAAAATTCTTCTTCTTACTTATAAGGTTTTGAATAATCAGGTCCCATCTTATCTTAGGGACCTCGTAGTACCATATCACCCCAATAGAGCGCTTCGCTCTCAGACTGCAGGCTTACTTGTAGTTCCTAGGGTTTGTAAGAGTAGAATGGGAGGCAGAGCCTTCAGCTTTCAGGCTCCTCTCCTGTGGAACCAGCTCCCAATTCAGATCAGGGAGACAGACACCCTCTCTACTTTTAAGATTAGGCTTAAAACTTTCCTTTTTGCTAAAGCTTATAGTTAGAGCTGGATCAGGTGACCCTGAACCATCCCTTAGTTATGCTGCTATAGACGTAAACTGCTGGGGGGTTCCCATGATGCACTGTTTCTTTCTCTTTTTGCTCTGTATGCACCACTCTGCATTTAATCATTAGTGATCGATCTCTGCTCCCCTCCACAGCATGTCTTTTTCCTGGTTCTCTCCCTCAGCCCCAAGCAGTCCCAGCAGAAGACTGCCCCTCCCTGAGCCTGGTTCTGCTGGAGGTTTCTTCCTGTTAAAAGGGAGTTTTTCCTTCCCACTGTAGCCAAGTGCTTGCTCACAGGGGGTTGTTTTGACCATTGGGGTTTTACATAATTATTGTATGGCCTTGCCTTACAATATAAAGCGCCTTGGGGCAACTGTTTGTTGTGATTTGGCGCTATATAAAAAAATTGATTGATTGATTGATTGATTAATATTTTTTTCTGGCGCCGGGCTTGCATCTAATTCTGCAGACCCACCTGTACATGCCAGGTTTGTCCTGGTAAATGCTATATCCCTAGCAAATAAAACTTATTGTAAATGATTTATTCATGTGCTGAAAATTGGATTTTCTCTGTGTGACTGAGAGGTGGCTGAGTGTTGTGAGTCCAGTGCTTTCACACAAAATAGCAACAATCATCCCATGACTGTTGCTATTTTAACTCCACACGGATGTTGGGATGAGGAGGCGGAATGGCCACAGTCTATAAAAGTTAGTATCAATAAATAAGGCACACATGTGCAATAACCATGCTGTCCAATCAGCACCTTGATATGCCACACTTGTTAGGTAGAATGGATTATTTTGGCAAAGAACTGCTCACTAACATAGATTTAGACAGATTTGTGAACAATATTTGAAAGAAATAGCTTTAATGTTTTAGATCTTTGAATTCAGCTCATGAAAAATTGGAGCAAAAACAAAACTGTTGCATTTATATTTTGTTTAGTGAACAATATGAATGTTGTAGATGGATTTTCTGATTTCCTGGCTGAAATTATGCTTAAATATGACCGTGTACTAATTGTTGATTTTATTGTTTTGTGTGTTGTCCTGATAAACCAATGGCAAAGGACCTTTTAAACCTCACTGACTCTTTTAATCTTACATGAACTTAATCTTAATCTTACATGAATCTACACATGAACATGGACACACACTTTATCTTGTTTTATCATGTGATTTATCTGTTCCAAACTTAAGACATTTGTGACACAGTGCTTTCTGATCACATGTCCGTATTACTGCAGGCTGCGCTGTCCTGTAATGCAGTTAAACCTGCTGCTCATCGCATCATTAACTCTTTCACCACTATTCAGTTCGCAACTTCTTAATTACAACTGTCATTCCTGAGTGTGTGTGCAGTACAGGGGAGCTTAGCTCATGGTTTCAACCCACCTACTCAACTATTTTAGATGGTGTGGCTCCATTAAAAATCACACAGTCTAAAACTCAATCTGACCCCTGGCTAAAAGACACGACTCACACTGTTAGACACGAGTGAAAAAAGGACAAACAGCAGATTTTTCAAATGCTAAGGTACTGCTGGCATCATTATCAAACAACTGTGACAAATGCTAAAAGAAAGAATGTATCTGACATCATCTTGTTAAATTGTCACAGGCCTCATGTTTTCATAGTAGAGAAGCTTGAATCTTTGACTGGACTGGGTTGCTTGACGTGAGGACGTTTCACTTCAAATTGCAGAAGCTTCCTCAGCTAAAATTCTTGCTCTGGAAGTCTGACTTCTGTCTGGAGTTTTAAACCTAACCAGACCCCTCCTACTGAGAGGCAGACTGCTATAGGCTAGTGACTAAACAATAGCTCTAATTAGCAACTATTGTGCTGTAGTTAGCACACCTAATGGCAGGACAGCTGTCCCTCTAATGATGGGATGGATGCCTTTCTGATGGCTCCCTTGATGACGTGAATGACACATTACCATGAACAAAAGACTGAAACTGCTTTGACCTGAGTACCCCATTGTAAACAAGGGATAAAGCGTGTCTCAGACCCCCTCCCTGGTTAAAGCTGGGTTTCAAACGTTTCACAAAGAATGCCTCCTTCACCCCTCTCTCAAACCATTTCTTCTCCCTGGCTAATATTTTAACTTCCTTGTCCTCAAACGTGTGGTTAGTGTCTTTAAGGTGGAGATTAACTGCAGACTGAGGTCCACTGGTGTCCTCTCTGCGGTGCTGGTATAGCCTTTTGTGTAAAGGTTGCTTCGCTTCACCTATGTAGTGTTTGTTACAGTTTTCCTGACATCTGATAGAATACACTACATTGCTCTGTTTGTAACTAGGGATCCTGTCCTTAGGATGAACTAATTTCTGTCTCAAGGTGTTAACCGGTTTAAAGTAAACTGGGAATTTGTGCTGTCTGAAGATCCTCTGTAGTTTTTCCCCTAGTCCTGCTAAATAAGGGAGAGACACTCCTCTTCTTCTTGTCTCCTGTCTATCTGTTCTCTTTGTTCTCTGGGACTTCTGCATTTTGTCCAGGGACCATCATGGGTACCCACATACTGTGAGGGCTTTCCGGACAGGTTGTTCTTTAGCCCTTTAGTTCAGTCCAGTCGAAGATTCAAGCTTCTCTACTATGGAAACCACCTGGACAACTGAGAGCCTACACAGAAACAAGCCTCATGTTTTGTTCAAGACTATTGACTCGGTTCTTAATACCCCGCAAACTGTCTGTATGGAGATGTCCCCATGTGAAATGTTTCTTCACTTTTTATTGACAAAGTCTCTTCTGTTAGGGCTCTTATCTCACCTTCTGCTTATGACCCCTCAATCTCTGTCCCCTGCTCTACTGTCTTTGACCAGTTTGAGCCTATGACTCTGTCCTTTTTACTGGAGACTGTTGGTCATTTGAAGCCCTCAGGTTCTCCAAATAATGCTGGCCCTCCTCCAGTATTTAAAAGAGGTTTTCCATGCTGCAGGACCATCTGTTCTTGCAGTTATTAATAGCAGACTGTCCTCAGGTGTGTTCCCTGAAAAATTAAAACTGTGACCTCTGATTAAAAACCTGAGCTAGATCCTGCAGTCTTTCCACCTTCAGACCTATCTCCAATCTCCATTTTCCTTCATAAATGCTTGAGAAGACAGGCCTTCAATTGACTGTAAACTTTCTGAAAGATCATAATGGGCCTGATTCACCAATATCTTCTTAGACACCTTCTTAAGCTGTCTCTAAAAAGTTTCCTAAGAAAACTGTACGTCAGATTCATCAACGTGTTCTTAATCTGCAGAATTGTTTGCAGCTGTGTCCTTAAACTGTTGAACTATTTTTCACACAGTTGTTCACAAAGTGGTGATCCTCACTCCATCTTTGCTTGTGAAAGGCTGAGCCTTTTGGGGATGGTCCTTTTAGACCCAATTATGACACTCACCGGTTTCCAATTAGGTGTTCTTTGAGCATTCATCAACTTTCCAAGTCTATGGTGCCCCATCCCAACTTTTTTGAAATGTGTTGCAGGAATCTATTTCAAAATGAGCAAATATTTGCACAAAAACAAAGAAGTCTATCAGTTTGAACATTAAATAATTTGTCTTTGTGGTGTATTCAATTGAATATAGGTTGAAGAGGATTTGCAAATCATTATATTCTGTTTTAGGAAAAAAGACGATTTCATCATGAGTTTTATGTCACATTGAGAAATCCTAATTAACAGACATACCACAGTAATTACATCATCTCCTGTTGTGTTTAAAATAAATATTTATATTTATTTACAGTGTCTGTTTTCCTGGTTGGAATGCAGATATGAATTAATTCATCTCCCAGACTTAAAAATGTAAATATTACTTTTTAATGTTATTTTATTTGTCTTAAAATAAATGTCCACGGTTCATTATCATGTTAGTCAAGAAATGATTTCATCTGAAACAACAGATAAGATATGGTTTTAATTTACAGATGAACATCAACAGTTTTTATTTTTATTTTATTTATTTATTTATTTTAACTTAAAACTATTGTAATTGCAAGGTTTCAAATGTAAGAAACATTTTTTGCTTCAAAATGTACATTAATCAGAAAATAACCTTGAGCTTAAAAAAAATAATAAAATAAAACGTTTATAAGGATTTTCTTATATATAAAACTGCTGTCTATACATTAGAAGTTCTAGTGTTCCTCTGAGACACATTTCTGCACTCTGATGTCTTTCGTGTTTTGGTATGATGGCTCATTTCTATTGGACATGCAACGTTACATCACAGTGTGCAGCAGTGAAAGCTGAACTGAGCTTGAACTTTGACCGCGTTGAGTTTGACGTTAAGCCGAGAGCGCACACTCCATTCTGGAAAAAATGAGCTCCAAACCAAGCTTGGGAGCTTGGTATTTGCATTTAGATGCTGCTTCTTAAAAAAAAAAAAAAAAGGATTTAGAGTGATGTGGGCTGTGTTTATGTGCTCGGTGTGAAAGGCCCTTAAGGAGCCCAGAATTGAAATAAACCTTTTAAGTACTGAATGTGTTAAACAGTCATCACTGACAAAACAAGGTTAAATGCAAATTGAAGAGCAGAAAAACAACATTCTTTGACACAGGCCCTCGTCCATGAGCAGACTGCAGTGAGACACAGCTTTTGGATCCTGCTGTCAGAAATAGGCAGGGCATGGAGCCTACCCTAAAAGATTAAAATTAATTAATTTTCCTTACCACAGCAGCATGACAGGGCCTTGAAACATAAAAGAAGGACAAAAAAAGGTAATGGAGCTGGAATCATGCGTAACTTTGAGTTTACTTGTATGTTGTAGAAATTAAAAAAAATATTTAAAAAAATAAACGTATACTAAAAGTATACATTTACTTAAGTTCTATTAAGTAAATGTTCTGTTTTTCTTGAACTAAATCTTTGACTAAATGTTTAAAGTTCTGCTTTGACTAGCTGTAACCTTTCTGTTAGTTAAATGTCAAGACATGCAAAGTCCTGATAACAGCCTTGGTGTGGTACATCTGATAAAACCCATCCCTTGAGCCTGCCTTGCTTATCACGCAAATGGCCCCTGAGACACACTACAGAACTCTGGTCAATGGCTCACAAGACCTCCGAGTGACCCTTGACCCTTGATCCATGCCATGCTGAAAAGACAGTCTGTTAGATGAAAGGGACCCTTTGATCATCACAGCCCTGACATTCTTGTAGACAGAAGGACAAATCATTCAGTCCAGACCTTGTTTTTACATCCTGTTCCTGTGTAATTAACTTTGTGTTTATGTTTGGACAGATGCATGCTTTTAACACTGTATGCATAATTGCCCCTGCCCTGATGGGGATAAAAGCTGGGCTCAGAAAGCCACACTTTACACTCTTCCAATCAGAACCCTCTCTGGCTGAAATAGCATCCAAAGCTTTGTATTAAAAGCCTGTTGTTTGACAAACAGTCAATGTCCTGACTCTTCCTTCCACAGACAAGCCTGAAAATCATTCAGCCTCCATAGTGTACATCCATATTATACAACCTCTTAGTCCAATTGAGGGTCACAGGGGGCAGCAATCATAGGGCATGATGCAGGGTACAACCTGGACAGGATACCAGTCTGTTGCAGGGCCACATATAGACAAATCCACACCTGCATGTACACCTACACCTACAATTTAAAGTTGCCAATTCACCTAACCTGCATGACTTTGGGTGTGGAGCACTCAGGCATTGTGCTGCCCAACACAAGGAACCCACAAAAACATGGGGAGAACATATAAACTCCACACAGAAAAGCTACAGATGGGAAGCGACCCCATTACCTTCTTGCTAAGAGGCAACAGTGCTAACCACTCAGGCACTGTGCTGCCCTAACTTGTATTGATTAAACTCTATAATCAGTACAAATTCAGTGTGTTGTGTGTATTACAATTAAATTTGAGTGAACTGGGTAAGTAGTATGAATGAATGAATGAATTCATTAATTTATTTATTTGAAACACAAACTCAGCAATAACAAAAAAAACTTATACACAAGACAATTCCACAGTGAGATGTGTGACCAAAAGGGGGTGAGCAGAAACAAGGCTTATAAACGCCCACCCCTTATATACATACATACTCATTAACAACTCCCAGAGCAAGCACACAGGTGATAGTGGTAAGGAAAAACTGCCTCTTTTCCACGCCTGTTGGTTGTGTCATTCGTCTGTGAGCGGGCTTTGAGTGAGGAGTGGTCCACCCCCTCGACGGATTTTCATTGTCAGGAAATGGCGGAGTGATTTGGGCTTTTTTTTCCATCAGAATGTTTTCAGAAACTGTTAGAGACTGGCACCTGGAAACCATTAGAAAAATGTATCTGGCTTTCGGTGAAAATTTTACGTTCTTCACAGAGAATAAGGACTGTTACTACAGCTTTAAGGATGGCTTTAAGGACGCTCGGCGCGCCGCGCTCCGTGCTGCCATCGAGAGCCACAAACCACCGGATCATTTCTAAACGGATGGCTCTGTGGATCCGAGACCATCATGTGCACTTTCTCTGGTTATCACAAGAGCTGGACATCAGCCATTTTCCAGCAGATTTCACTTTTAACAAGAGATTTTGTCATGGAAAGCCGAGCAGAGGCCTTGCGCGTCACGACCGATTTGCTGATGGAGAGAGACAAAACACCTCCGTTTTGGTCTCACAGGACGGCTTTGAGATGGCGTTCAGACAGCTGTCGGTGGTTTTTCCATCGAGTGATTATCCGAGAAATTGTGGATGTGCCTGGATATGCCAGAACAAGTCCCGTGAGGCTTCATCACGGCGTTGCTGTGCGCCATGCGGCACCGCCGCGACGCGCGGAATTCCTCCGCATGTCTGTCTCAATGTGCTGAAAAAGTGCTGATGTCCACGTCTTTTCACAATTCCTGTGCTAGTCAGACGACGTCCCGGATAAAACACAGCATCCAGTTTCGAAATCAGCGGCACATTCCACTGTTACAGGAGTTTTTGTCATGGAAAGAGGAGCGGAGGCTTCGCGCATTGTGGCGGTGCCGCATGGCGCACAGCAACGCCGTGATGAAGCCTCACGGGACATGTTCTGGCATGTCCAGGCACATCCACAATTTCTCGGATAATCACTCGATGGAAAAACCAGCGACAGCTGTCTGAACGCCATCTCAAAGCTGTCCTGTGAGACCAAAACGGAGGTGTTCCTTTGTCTCGCTCCATCAGCAAATCGGTCGTGAAATCTGCCGGAAAATGCCTGATGTCCAGCTCTTGTGATAACCAGAGAAAGTGCACACGATGGTCTCGGATCCACAGAGCCATCCGTTTAGAAATGATCCGGTGGTTTGTGGCTCTCGATGGTGTCACGGAGCGCAGCGCGCTGAGCGTCCTTAAAGCCATCCTTAAAGCTGTAGTAACAGTCCTTATTCTCTGTGAAGCACGTAAAATTTTCACCGAAAGCCAGATAAATTTTTCTAATGGTTTCCAGCTGCCAGTCTCTAACAGTTTCTGAAAAAAATTCTGATGGAAAAAAAGCCCAAATCATTCCGCCATTTCCTGACAATGACAATCCGCCGAGGGGGTGGACCACTCCTCACTCAAAGCCTGCTCACAGGCGAATGATGCAACCGACAGGCGTGGAAAAACTCAGGCATGCACACGAGGGTTCAAGCTTGTCTGATGCAATCACACGTGATTCAAATCCATATGGTTTTTGAAAAAAACAATAAGGTCGGATACTTTTCTAATAGACCTCGTACATATATACATATATACACATACCAACATACACCTACACATACATACATACCTACATACATATGCAGTGCGTGCAGTTTTATACTACATATTTACAAGACAGAAAAACAAAGTGCACACAACTAAACAATGATCAACAAAACACCCTAACCCTCAACACCCTTCCTCCTCCCTATACCTAGAAAAAAACATGTACCTATACCTGTGCTTAAACTGGTTCATGCTTGGACATTGCTTGACCTCCACCCTCAATCTGTTCCACATCCTCACTCCACAAACAGAAATACAAAAACCTTTTAATGTTGTACGCAGTGTTGTGGAAAGTAACTTTGACAAGTTACTTTTTTAGTTACTTTTTTAGTTGCTTTATACAGGTGCTTTATGCAATTACTTCATTAGCAGCTTTATGCAATTACTTTATTAGAATCTGCAGAAAACTTGCAACTAATAAGTAATGTAACTAATAAGGTAACGAGTAATCTAACTTGGTTACTCGTAAGAATGAGCAATCAGAAAGTAACTAATCAGCAAAGTAACTAATAGTTACTTTTCTGAGTACTAAATCTTAAAAATAACCAAATTAGATTATGAGTAACTTTATTAATTACATACAGCAGCTGCCGACAAGGTGTCCGCAGCTGCTAATGAAGTACATGTAAGAAGTAACTGTAAAATATAACTGTATAGATTAACTAATGAAGTAACTTTCCAAAGTTACTTTCCCCAACACTGGTTGTACGTGCCCACTGATGTTTTAAGTTAAACTCCCCCCTCAGATTATAATCCCCTACTCTATTAAAGAACATGTTTTTAATATTTCCAGGAAGCAAATTGTTTATTGCTTTATACGCGATTTGTACAAATGCACAAATTTGCTTTGATGCTGAGTAGCCAGCATACACAACCATCTGATTACATGCCAGGCCACCGGCTGAGCAGAAAGAGAGAAAGACAGAGAGAGAAAAAGAGGGAACGACTTATATTGTGCCAGGTGAAGTGCATGCGGGGTAACCTGTTCAGTGTGAAATGCACTACACAAGAATAGAGAGCCACCTGTACAGTGAGAAATGAGCTGAGCAACCAATGTGCAATGGCACCTCTGAGATCCTTCTTCAGGACAGGCCAGTGGCAAAGGACTAGTAGACTAGTAACAAAAGGGACACACCTATACACACACATCCACACAGGAGTCACAAGACAGGGAGGCAGACACACACCTACTCACCCATCCACACAGCTGAAAGAGGGGACACAACCACTCACAGATCAGAGACAAGAGGAAGCACACATGGGGGACAGACATGCCTAACCCATATAACAGGTGACAAGAAAGTAGTGTAAACACAAAACTCAAACTGGGACTAACAGGTCAAGCCCACAACAGAGTGTGGAACACTTGTTATGCCGGGACATTGGCATACAGAGCCACCTGTAGAGTTTCTCTTCTTGGCCAGGCAAAACCTTCTCAGGGCAATCTGGACAGTGAGTAATGACCTAGGTCCACCTGTACCAAGCCTTCATGAGCTGGGCCACCAGATGAGAATTAGCAGAATCAGGGAGTGATCGACAGAGAAAATTTTTCTGTTGGGCCACTGATGTACAGTTCTATCTGTACATTTTCACTTTCAGACCAAGCAACAGGCTTAAGACTGAGTTGGGCAAACCTTTGTTGATCTCCTTGTCATTTTGAACTTTTTTATGTTTTCTGCTAAGATTAAACTATACTTTCTGGTTCAGCCATGTTCTTTGCCTTTTGTTTGTTCCTCTCAAAACTCCTTTGCTTTTGCACTGTATTTACTCTACTGTGGTTACTACTGGCAGTGGATTATAATTATCAATATAATTATCAATCCTTTGTCCACTGTGGGGTACATATACCAACAGACTGGTAGATAATCTTAAGGATCAATTGGTGGCAAGGGATGACCCGGCATCATTGGTTCATGACTTAGTCAGGGTCTTTAGTAAGGACCAGACTAAGGCCTTTCCCCTGCATCCACCTTACAACTTCTTTATCAACTTACTGCCAGGCGCACCTTTGCCCACTGGCTGGTTGGACAATTTTAACCGACTGGAGTGCAAGTGAATGGAGTAGTGCATTCAAGAGTCCCTTGCTTCTGGGATCATTCAACCTTCATCATCACCATTGGTGCCAGCTGCTTCTTTGTTGGGAAGAACGATGGCACCCTCTGTCGGCGTATTGATTATGATAGTTTAAATGAGATCACTGTCAAAAATAACCAACCAACCAACCAACCAACCAACCAACCAACCAACCAACCAACTATAATTGTTAAGCACTTTAAAGGAACCACTGAATGAAGATGAAGGGCTATACAGAAGAATAAATAAAAATCATCATAATCATCATAAAAGATAACAATTTACATAAGAAATAAAATTGTAAAGAAAATACAACTAAAATAATTAAAAGCAAACAATACATGAGTAAAAATAACAACCATACGATAAAAAAGCAATAAGATTAAATCAAATATATGAATGAAGTCAACATCTTAAAAGGTGTCAAAGGCCAAGGAGAAGAGATGGGTTTTCAGAAGAGATTTAAATGCAGACAGAGCTGAGGCCTGTCTAATTTGCTGAGGCAGGTCATTCTATAATTTTGGAGCCACAAGAGTGTGTGTGTGATATCCTCTGAGCTTACACTAAAGCCTGGTTCTCATGGCAAGATAATTAGGCCAATATCGGACCCAATCTTCTTCCTACAATCATAAAGATGCCCCGACAGCTGTGATGATGCAAAAGATAATCTTATCAGATATTCCTGCCGTGTGTGGAAGGACGTCAGGGGTACACCAATCGCAAATCGGGGATATCCAACATGTTGGATTGTCTTGGCACGATATTGCAGCGTGTGTGGTGTCCTCCTACCAGAAACGAGCATACAGCCTGCTGAATGTAACGTGCAGTCATTGAGAAAGCAAGGTGACAGAGGCATAAAACTCTTTATTCATATCTTAGATCTTGTTCTGACTTATGGTATGGAAATTGAAGACTTAACAGTATACCCTGAAAACTCCCTTCTGTCTGATCATTTCTTAATTACATTTACATTTACTCTGATGGACTACCCAGCAGTGGGGAATAAGTTTCATTACACTAGAAGTCTTTCAGAAAGCACTGTAACTAGGTTTAAGGATATGATTCCTTCTTTATGTTCTCTAATGCCATATACCAACACAGTGCAGAGTAGCTACCTAAACTCTGTGAGTGAATAGAGTATCTCGTCAGTAGTTTTACATCCTCATTGAAGACAACTTTGGATGCTGTAGGTCCTCTGAAAAAGAGAGCCTTAAATCAGAAGTGCCTGGCTCCGTGGTATAACTCACAAACTCGCAGCTTAAAGCAGATAACCCATAAGTTGGAGAGGAAATGGCATCTCATTAATTTAGAAGTGCTTCACTTAGCCTGGAAAAAGAGTCTGTTGCGCTATAAAAAAGCCCTCCGTAAAGCTAGGACAGCTTACTACTCATCACTCATTGAAGAAAATAAGAACAACCCCAGGTTTTTTTTCAGCACTGTAGCCAGGCTGACAAAGAGTCAGAGCTCTATTGAGCCGAGTATTCCTTTAACTTTAACTAGTAATGACTTCATGACTTTCTTTGCTAATAAAATTTTAACTATTAGAGAAAAAATTACTCATAACCATCCCAAAGACATATCGTTATCTTTGGCTGCTTTCAGTGATGCCGGTATTTGGTTAGACTCTTTCTCTTCGATTGTTCTGTCTGAGTTATTTTTATTAGTTACTTCCTCCAAACCATCAACATGTCTATTAGACCCCATTCCTACCAGGCTGCTCATGGAAGCCCTACCATTAATTAATGCTTCGATCTTAAACATGATCAATCTACCTTTATTAGTTGGCTATGTACCACAGGCTTTTAAGGTGGCAGTAATTAAACCATTACTTAAAAAGCCATCACTTGACCCAGCTATCTTAGCTAATTATAGGCCAATCTCCAACCTTCCTTTTCTCTCAAAAATTCTTGAAAGGGTAGTTGTAAAACAGCTAACTGATCATCTGCAGAGGAATGGTCTATTTGAAAAGTTTCAGTCAGGTTTTAGAATCCATCATAGTACAGAAACAGCATTATTGAAGGTTACAAATGATCTTCTTATGGCCTCAGACAGTGGACTCATCTCTGTGCTTGTTCTGTTAGACCTCAGTGCTGCTTTTGATACTGTTGACCATACAATTTTATTACAGAGATTAGAGCATGCCATAGGTATTAAAGGCACTGCGCTGCAGTGGTTTGAATCGTATTTATCTAATAGATTACAATTTGTTCATGTAAATGGGGAATCTTCTTCACAGACTAAGGTTAATTATGGAGTTCCACAAGGTTCTGTGCTAGGACCAATTTTATTCACTTTATACATGTTTCCCTTAGGCAGTATTATTAGACAGCATTGCTTAAATTTTCATTGTTACGCAGATGATACCCAGCTTTATCTATCCATGAAGCCAGAGGACACACACCAATTAGCTAAACTGCAGGATTGTCTTACAGACATAAAGACATGGATGACCTCTAATTTCCTGCTTTTAAACTCAGATAAAACTGAAGTTATTGTACTTGGCCCCACAAATCTTAGAAACATGGTGTCTAACCAGATCCTTACTCTGGATGGCATTACCCTGACCTCTGGTAATACTGTGAGAAATCTTGGAGTCACTTTTGATCAGGATATGTCATTCAATGCACATATTAAACAAATATGTAGGACTGCTTTTTTGCATTTGCGCAATATCTCTAAAATTAGAAAAGTCTTGTCTCAGAGTGATGCTGAAAAACTAATTCATGCATTTATTTCCTCTAGGCTGGACTATTGTAATTCATTATTATCAGGTTGTCCTAAAAGTTCCCTGAAAAGCCTTCAGTTAATTCAAAATGCTGCAGCTAGAGTACTGACAGGGACTAGAAGGAGAGAGCATATCTCACCCATATTAGCCTCTCTTCATTGGCTTCCTGTTAATTCTAGAATAGAATTTAAAATTCTTCTTCTTACTTATAAGGTTTTGAATAATCAGGTCCCATCTTATCTTAGGGACCTCATAGTACCATATCACCCCAATAGAGCGCTTCGCTCTCAGACTGCAGGCTTACTTGTAGTTCCTAGGGTTTGTAACAGTAGAATGGGAGGCAGAGCCTTCAGCTTTCAGGCTCCTCTCCTGTGGAACCAGCTCCCAATTCAGATCAGGGAGACAGACACCCTCTCTACTTTTAAGATTAGGCTTAAAACTTTCCTTTTTGCTAAAGCTTATAGTTAGGGCTGGATCAGGTGACCCTGAACCGTCCCTTAGTTATGCTGCTATAGACTTAGACTGCTGGGGGGTTCCCATGATGCACTGAGTGTTTCTTTCTCTTTTTGTTCTGTATGCACCACTCTGCATTTAATCATTAGTGATTGATCTCTGCTCCCCTCCACAGCATGTTTTTTTCCTGGTTCTCTCCTTCAGCCCCAACCAGTCCCAGCAGAAGACTGCCCCTCCCTGAGCCTGGTTCTGCTGGAGGTTTCTTCCTGTTAAAAGGGAGTTTTTCCTTCCCACTGTCGCCAAGTGCTTGCTCACAGGGGGTCGTTTTGTCCGTTGGGGTTTTTCTGTAATTATTGTATGGCCTTGCCTTACAATATAAAGTGCCTTGGGGCAACTGTTTGTTGAGATTTGGTGCTATATAAATAAAATTGATTTGATTTGATCTGTGATGGCAACATCAATGCTGAAAGGTACATCCAGGTTTTGGAGCAACACATGCTGCCATCCAAGCAACGTCTTTTTCAGGGATATCCATGCTTATTTCAGCCAGACAATGCTAAGCCACTTTCTGCAGTGTGGCTTCGAGTGCAGGTACTAGACTGGCCTGCCTGCAGTCCAGACCTGTCGCCCATTGAAAATGTGTGGCGCATTATTAAGCGCAAAATACGACAACAGAGACCCCAGACTGTTGAACATCTGAAGTCATACATCAATTCAATGCAGCAATTCCACCTACAAAGCTTCAACAACTGGTGTCCTCAGTTCCCAAAGGCTTATTGAGTGTTGTTAGAAGGAACAGTGATGTAACACAGTGGTAGACATATCACTGTCCCATCTTTTTCAAACGTGTTGCAGGCATCCATTTCAAAATGAGCAAATAGTTGCCAACCCCTGGCAAAAATTATGGAATCACCGGCCTCGGAGGATGTTCATTCAGTTGTTTAATTTTATACAAAAAAAAGCAGATCACAGACATGACACAAAACTAAAGTCAAATAGCAACTTTCTGGCTTTAAGAAACACTATAAGAAATCAAGAAAAAAAAAATTGTGGCAGTCAGTAACGGTTACTTTTTTAGACCAAGCAGAGGGAAAAAAATACGGAATCATTCAATTCTGAGGAAAAAATTATGGAATCATGAAAAACAAAAGAACGCTCCAACACATCACTAGTATTTTGTTGCACCACCTCTGGCTATAATAACAACTTGCAGTCTCTGAGGCATGGACTTAATGAGTGACAAACAGTACTCTTCATCAATCTGGCTCCAACTTTCTCTGATTGCTGTTGCCAGATCAGCTTTGCAGGTTGGAGCCTTGTCATGGATCATTTTCTTCAACTTCCACCAAAGATTTTTAATTGGATTAAGATCCGGACTATTTGCAGGCCATGACATTGACCCTATGTGTCTTTCTGCAAGGAATGTTTTCACAGTTTTTGCTCTATGGCAAGATGCATTATCATCTTGAAAAATGATTTCATCATCCCCAAACATCCTTTCAACTGATGGGATAAGAAAAGTGTCCAAAATATCAATGTAAACTTGTGCATTTATTGATGATGTAATGACAGCCATCTCCCCAGTGCCTTTACCTGACATGCAGCCCCATATCATCATTGACTGTGGAAATTTACATGTTCTCTTCAGGCAGTCATCTTTATAAATCTCATTTGAACGGCACCAAACAAAAGTTCCAGCATCATCACCTTGCCCAATGCAGATTCAAGATTCATCACTGAATATGACTTTCATCCAGTCATCCACAGTCCACGATTGCTTTTCCTTAGCCCAATGTAACCTTGTTTTTTTCTGTTTAGGTGTTAATGATGGCTTTCGTTTAGCTTTCTTACAGTTCGGTCACAGACGTTGACTCCATTTTCCTCCCATTCATTCTTCATTTGTTTTGTTGTGCATTTTCGATTTTTGAGACATATTGCTTTAAGTTTTCTGTCTTGACGCTTTGATGTCTTCCCTGGGCTACCAGTATGTTTGCCTTTAACAACCTTCCCATGTTGTTTGTATTTGGTCCAGAGTTTAGATACAGCTGACTGTGAACAACCAACATCTTTTGCAACATTGCGTGATGATTTACCCTCTTTTAAGAGTTTGATAATCCTCTCCTTTGTTTCAATTGACATCTCTCGTGTTGGATCCATGATTCATGTCAGTCCACTTGGTGCAACAGCTGTCCAAGGTGTGATCACTCCTTTTTAGATGCAGACTAACGAGCAGATCTGATATGATGCAGGTGTTAGTTTTGGGGATGAAAATTTACAGGGTGATTCCATAATTTATTCCTCAGAATTGAGTGAGTCCATATTTTTTTTTCCCTCTGCTTGCTCTAAAAAAGTAACCGTTACTGACTGCCACAATTATTTTTCCTGATATCTTATAGTGTTTCTTAAAGCCAGAAAGTTGCCATTTGAAATGACTTTAGTTTTGTGTCATGTCTGTGATCTGCTTTTTGGGTTGTAGGGGTTGTATCTGCTCAAAATGATACTAATCAGTGAAATCACCTGGTGGAGTGAGTGGTTGCAAAGAAAGACCTGTTCCACTACGAATAAACTGAATTTAAAAGGATAGGAAGCATAGTTTCATGCTATGCCAGTATGCTAGCTATATGAAAGGGAGAATAAATGCGTCTTGAATCTGGACTTGAATGTCTCTACAGAATCAGAGTGTTTTATCTGCATAGGGAGATCATTCCACAAAAAGGTGCACAATGAGAGAAAGCTCTGTGGCCCACAGACTTGTATTCAGCCTAGGGACACAAAGTATTCCTGCATCCAGGGAATGCAGAGCCTGGGTCGGTAAGTAGGGTTTAATTAGGTCAACTAAGTAGGGAGGTGCCAGTCCGTGAATAATTGTATATGTTACAGTTTTTCTCCATTGGTTTGGCTCATTTCTTGAAACTGAGATGACATTCCTATAACTATAAGGTAAACTGGCCAAACAGACTTACAGTTCTTCGCAACACTTTAGATAACCCGCAAAATGTCATATGTCTCCCAAAACGTTCATTCTTGCTTCAAAATGAAGTCCCTCTCCCATATAAATAGTCAGTATCACAAAAATGGCATAGATCCTTCTCAATTGCTTTGGCACATTTTCATTCATGTCGTCATCCTCCTGTCAAAATAAACTGGACGTTGCAGCACAACTACATGGATCCTCATCACATGCTCATATCGCTCCAAAAACAGTTTACCCATGTGTCAAAACTAAATTCCTTTCTCACACAAATCATCAGTGCCCCCAAAATGCATTGTCCCTTTGGCATTGTGTAAGTACTGCAAGTCAAAATGCTTAGATGTTTTGTCTTTATGGCAGAGGTGTAGCTAAAGGAATACAATTTTCAGACCACACACTGCACTCATTCTGCTGAGGAAATTGTAACTATTTTTATTCACAAGTAAATTTCTACACATTACTGTAGGTAGGAAAGAAAAAAATACAAAGGAAAATGTATACAATATACTATGTATACAAAATACAAAAACCTGCAAAAACAAAACAAAATACATTACAGTATGTAAAAAAAACAGTCAAGCATCACAAATTAAATACAGTAACATTCTAACTACTCTGTGTCACTCCCCTCTCTCTCCTGGTCACCCTCCTCATCTTCCTGGCCATCCATCCGCTGCAGTCTGTATGGCCATAAATTCTCATCAACATCGCATCTGATGTGTTCTCTAGCAATGCACCGTGGGAAGACGCGCCGTGAATGCCTGAGCCATCCTCTACACTGATCGCCTGTTATATCATCACAGGCAGCATCCATCGCATTGAGGAGGGACCTCTGGTTCTGAGCATGATGTTCATACACTCTCCATCTCCAAGCGGAGAAAAATTCCTCAATAGGGTTAAGGAATGGAGAATATGGAGGTAGTGGGACATTATGCATCCCTGGATGCGTGTCGAACCATGCCCTGATGCGTGGGCCACAGTGAAAGCTGACATTGTCCCACACAACGACAAACTGGGGTCGGTGGGGCCCTTCGAAACCCCTCTCATTTTCTGGAACTAAATTCAGATACAAACGGTCCAGGAAATGGAGGAGTTTCTCAGTGTTGTATGGACCCAAGCTTGCCATGTGTGTGGCCACACCATTTTCAGATATAGCCGCACACATGGTAATATTTCCCCCCCGCTGGCCGGGGACATCCACTGTGGCCCGCTGGCCAATGATGTTTCGGCCACGCCTGCGGCCCTTGGCCAGGTTGAACCCTGCCTCATCAACACATACTAGGATATGGGGGGTTTCATTCCCCTCTAGTGCCAGGATTCTCTACAAAAGAGAAAAATAAACCAGATCAGTCATATAGATGGGTCACACGGTCACAGCAGTAATACTCTTCACAAAGTCAATATAACCCACTGTGGTTCCAAACCTAGAGTGCAGGCATATTACCATTATTATTATACCATTATACCATATACCATACCATTATACCATATACCATACCATTATTTAATGCTTCGATCTTAAATATGATCAATCTATCTTTGTTAGTTGGCTATGTACCACAGGCTTTTAAGGTGGCAGTAATTAAACCATTACTTAAAAAGCCATCACTTGACCCAGCTATCTTAGCTAATTATAGGCCAATCTCCAACCTTCCTTTTCTCTCAAAAATTCTTGAAAGGGTAGTTGTAAAACAGCTAACTGATCATCTGCAGAGGAATGGTCTATTTGAAGAGTTTCAGTCAGGTTTTAGAATTCATCATAGTACAGAAACAGCATTAGTGAAGGTTACAAATGATCTTCTTATGGCCTCGGACAGTGGACTCATCTCTGTGCTTGTTCTGTTAGACCTCAGTGCTGCTTTTGATACTGTTGACCATAACATTTTATTACAGAGATTAGAGCATGCCATAGGTATTAAAGGCACTGCGCTGCAGTGGTTTGAATCATATTTGTCTAATAGATTACAATTTGTTCATGTAAATGGGGAATCTTCTTCACAGACTAAAGTTAATTATGGAGTTCCACAAGGTTCTGTGCTAGGACCAATTTTATTCACTTTATACATGCTTCCCTTAGGCAGTATTATTAGACGGTATTGCTTAAATTTTCATTGTTACGCAGATGATACCCAGCTTTATCTATCCATGAAGCCAGAGGACACACACCAATTAGCTAAACTGCAGGATTGTCTTACAGACATAAAGACATGGATGACCTCTAATTTCCTGCTTTTAAACTCAGATAAAACTGAAGTTATTGTACTTGGCCCCACAAATCTTAGAAACATGGTGTCTAACCAGATCCTTACTCTGGATGGCATTACCCTGACCTCTAGTAATACTGTGAGAAATCTTGGAGTCATTTTTGATCAGGATATGTCATTCAAAGCGCATATTAAACAAATATGTAGGACTGCTTTTTTGCATTTACGCAATATCTCTAAAATTAGAAAGGTCTTGTCTCAGAGTGATGCTGAAAAACTAAGTCATGCATTTATTTCCTCTAGGCTGGACTATTGTAATTCATTATTATCAGGTTGTCCTAAAAGTTCCCTAAAAAGCCTTCAGTTAATTCAAAATGCTGCAGCTAGAGTACTGACGGGGACTAGAAGGAGAGAGCATATCTCACCCATATTGGCCTCTCTTCATTGGCTTCCTGTTAATTCTAGAATAGAATTTAAAATTCTTCTTCTTACTTATAAGGTTTTGAATAATCAGGTCCCATCTTATCTTAGGGACCTCGTAGTACCATATCAGCCCAATAGAGCGCTTCGCTCTCAGACTGCAGGCTTACTTGTAGTTCCTAGGGTTTGTAAGAGTAGAATGGGAGGCAGAGCCTTCAGCTTTCAGGCTCCTCTCCTGTGGAACCAGCTCCCAATTCAGATCAGGGAGACAGACACCCTCTCTACTTTTAAGATTAGGCTTAAAACTTTCCTTTTTGCTAAAGCTTATAGTTAGGGCTGGATCAGGTGACCCTGAACCATCCCTTAGTTATGCTGCTATAGACGTAGACTGCTGGGGGGTTCCCATGATGCACTGTTTCTTTCTCTTTTTGCTCTGTATGCACCACTCTGCATTTAATCATTAGTGATCGATCTCTGCTCCCCTCCACAGCATGTCTTTTTCCTGGTTCTCTCCCTCAGCCCCAACCAGTCCCAGCAGAAGACTGCCCCTCCCTGAGCCTGGTTCTGCTGGAGGTTTCTTCCTGTTAAAAGGGAGTTTTTCCTTCCCAGTGTAGCCAAGTGCTTGCTCACAGGGGGTCGTTTTGACCGTTGGGGTTTTACATAATTATTGTATGGCCTTGCCTTACAATATAAAGCGCCTTGGGGCAACTGTTTGTTGTGATTTGGCGCTATATAAAAAAATTGATTGATTGATTGATATGCAGAGGTTCTGCAGGTAGTTTTCTGACACAAATCGAAGGGAGACATAATGATGACAGTGTTCTGTTACAGTTCTTTGGCAAAATGCTGTGGTCAGATACTGTAGTGTAAAGCTGGATTCCAAAGGTAAAGAGGATACTGGTAACCCTCAGAAATTGGAACCTCTGCATAGTGTAGGCTATACAAACTGATAGACCATGAATAATTGGCTTACCTGCACATACTGGTACCACAGCTCTTTCACTCTGTCTGTGTTCCTTTCGAGTGGTACTCTGTAGATCTGCTTCATGGTCATGAGGTTTTTCTTCAGTACCCGGTCTATTGTGGATATGCTGATGATGTTGATGTTTTGGAAGACTGTGTTGTTTTGGAGGATTGTGTCACGGATCTGTGTCAGTGTGATTGCATTATTTGCAATGACCATGTTGCAGATCTCTCCTTCTTGGCGATCGGTGAGCAGTCGTCTACTCTCACCTATATGATGCTGTCGCCCAATCCTCGTCATAGACACAGACAACATGACTATTTGTAGTGTTTGTCTTATGTCTTTGTTACATATTGTCAATCACTGTAATGACTGTATTGCGTACTGCTTCATTCTGCTATCATTCTATAGCTTTTGTAGGCTACTGTACTTACAAATGCACTGCAATACTACTGTAAACTGCAACGCTGTATTTTGTCTAATTTACAGTACAACCATATTTTGTTTGTCATGCTACAATAGTGTGCTGCTACAATAGTGTGCTGTATCATACTGTGACATTGAGGTGAGATTTTGCAGTAGCCCCCCCCCCCACACACGCACACACACACACTCTCTCTCTCTCTCACACACACACACACACACACACACACACTCTCTCTCTCACACACACACACACACACACAAACATTCTCTCTCTCTCTGAAGGTGGTGTGAACATTGTCATATGTACATAATGTTCTTTTGTCAATTGAAGAATTTTTCCATATTTTGAAAGAATGTAAATTTGGTGATATTTTCTATTCTGTTAAGGTCAGTGTCATTGTGAACCCCAGGATCTGTTTGTCTGTAGATATTGGCAGTGCAGTACAGTTTGGTGTACTATGTGTGTAATTGGTGTCAAATGGTGAAATGTTCTTTGCTCAAGAACTTGAGTGTTGTATTTGATACTGTTCCTTTACAAAGTAGAAATGGGGCCTAATATAGCTGTAAATGTTAACTTTATCTGTAAAACTCCTGATTTTGAGAAGGACATGAAATTATTATTGTGGAATTGTAGTAATTTTTCGACTGTTCACTTAATGCCTGTACTGGATAAGGCAAGGGAATCTATTGGCACAGCAGCCCCACCAAGACTGTTTTTCACCAGCCGCCACTGACTACATGGTCAATAATGGTGGCCCGAATTTCATCCGGGACAGGATGATGTCTGAGAACTCCTCTTCCTCCTATTCCACCACCACGAACCCTCACTCCTCCTCTTCCTACTCCTTTACCACCGCGCAACCCCAGTCCTCCTCTTCCCGCTCCTCTACCACCACACACCCTCAATCCTCCTCCTTCTCTTCCTCTTCCCCTTCCTCCAGGTGGAGGTTGGCCTTGTACTTGCGGTCTCTCCATGTTGACATTGGAAAAAGAACTAGCACCAGGCCAAGCTGTATATATACAGCAATGCCAGCATTCAAAATCATAGACAACACCTGTCAGGTAACTCAACAGACTGATGGATTGGTCACCTGTAATGTGGGACACTCCTCCTCGTCAAATCTGCTTTCACCTGTTACCTACTCACCTGATTGTCATGAATGTATGAAATGTTCCAAAATATGTGTACTGTATTGTATTCCAATTTCTTAACTAATTTTGACAATTGAGCAGACTATTCTGCAGATGATGACTTATACGATCATACAAGCAAGATGGCTTGCTTGCCTCTACTGGTGGTTGGCTGTCACTGCGGTATTGTATCACTTCCTGTTCCGGAGCACAGCGGTGTTTTTCTGTATCTGTTAGCTGTTTAATCTGCGCAGTTAGATTGATCTAGTTATCTAGATTATGATTTGTTTCCCAGTGTAATCTTTACGTGCCTTAACTAAAGCACTCCTTCTGCTGAATCACCTCTAAATTATTTACACATTATTCACTTTGCGTGTTTTTAGGAATCCGCTAGCTTAGCATAGCTACTAGCTCTTAGCCGATTTAGCATGGCGGCTTCTCCTGTCTCTCCCGCACTTTTCTGCTCTGGGTGTGAAATGTTTAGTTATTCCTCGGCCTCCTTTAGCAGTAACGGTACTTGTAATAAGTGTAGCTTATTCGTAGCTTTGGAGGCCAGGCTGGGCGAATTGGAGACTCGGCTCCGCACCGTGGAAAATTCTACAGCTAGCCAGGCCCCTGTAGTCGATGCGGACCAAGGTAGCTTAGCCGCCGTTAGTTACCCCCTGGCAGATCCCGAGCAGCCGGGAAAGCAGGCTGACTGGGTGACTGTGAGGAGGAAGCGTAGCCCTAAACAGAAGCCCCGTGTACACCGCCAACCCGTTCACATCTCTAACCGTTTTTCCCTACTCGACGACACACCCGCCGAGGATCAAACTCTGGTTATTGGCGACTCTGTTTTGCGAAATGTGAAGTTAGCGACACCAGCAACCATAGTCAATTGTCTTCCGGGGGCCAGAGCAGGCGACATTGAAGGAAATTTGAAACTGCTGGCTAAGGCTAAGCGTAAATTTGGTAAGATTGTAATTCACGTTGGCAGTAATGACACCCGGTTACGCCAATCGGAGGTCACTAAAATTAACATTAAATCGGTGTGTAACTTTGCAAAAACAATGTCGGACACTGTAGTTTTCTCTGGGCCCCTCCCCAATCAGACCGGGAGTGACATGTTTAGCTGCATGTTCTCCTTGAATTGCTGGCTGTCTGAGTGGTGTCCAAAAAATGAGGTGGGCTTCATAGATAATTGGCAAAGCTTCTGGGGAAAACCTGGTCTTGTTAGGAGAGACGGCATCCATCCCACTTTGGATGGAGCAGCTCTCATTTCTAGAAATCTGGCCAATTTTCTTAAATCCTCCAAACCGTGACTATCCAGGGTTGGGACCAGGAAGCAGAGTTGTAGTCTTACACACCTCTCTGCAGCTTCTCTCCCCGTGCCATCCCCTCATTACCCCATCCCCGTAGAGACGGTGCCTGCTCCCAGACTACCAATAACCAGCAAAAATCTATTTAAGCATAAAAATTCAAAAGAAAAAATAATATAGCACCTTCAACTGCACCACAGACTAAAACAGTTAAATGTGGTCTATTAAACATTAGGTCTCTCTCTTCTAAGTCCCTGTTGGTAAATGATATAATAATTGATCAACATATTGATTTATTCTGCCTTACAGAAACCTGGTTACAGCAGGATGAATATGTTAGTTTAAATGAGTCAACACCCCCGAGTCACACTAACTGTCAGAATGCTCGTAGCACGGGCCGGGGTGGAGGATTAGCAGCAATCTTCCATTCCAGCTTATTAATTAATCAAAAACCCAGACAGAGCTTTAATTCATTTGAAAGCTTGACTCTTAGTCTTGTCCATCCAAATTGGAAGTCCCAAAAACCAGTTTTATTTGTTATTATCTATCGTCCACCTGGTCATTACTGTGAGTTTCTCTGTGAATTTTCAGACCTTTTGTCTGACTTAGTGCTTAGCTCAGATAAGATAATTATAGTGGGCGATTTTAACATCCACACAGATGCTGAGAATGACAGCCTCAACACTGCATTTAATATATTATTAGACTCTATTGGCTTTGCTCAAAAAGTAAATGAGTCCACCCACCACTTTAATCATATCTTAGATCTTGTTCTGACTTATGGTATGGAAATAGAAGACTTAACAGTATTCCCTGAAAACTCCCTTCTGTCTGATCATTTCTTAATAACATTTACATTTACTCTGATGGACTACCCAGCAGTGGGGAATAAGTTTCATTACACTAGAAGTCTTTCAGAAAGCGCTGTAACTAGGTTTAAGGATATGATTCCTTCATGTTCTCTAATGCCATATACCAACACAGTGCAGAGTAGCTACCTAAACTCTGTAAGTGAGATAGAGTATCTCGTCAATAGTTTTACATCCTCATTGAAGACAACTTTGGATGCTGTAGCTCCTCTAAAAAAGAGAGCTTTAAATCAGAAGTGCCTGACTCCGTGGTATAACTCACAAACTCGTAGGTTAAAGCAGATAACCCGTAAGTTGGAGAGGAAATGGCGTCTCACTAATTTAGAAGATCTTCACTTAGCCTGGAAAAAGAGTTTGTTGCTCTATAAAAAAGCCCTCCGTAAAGCTAGGACATCTTTCTACTCATCACTAATTGAAGAAAATAAGAACCCCAGGTTTCTTTTCAGCACTGTAGCCAGGCTGACAAAGAGTCAGAGCTCTATTGAGCTGAGTATTCCATTAACTTTAACTAGTAATGACTTCATGACTTTCTTTGCCAACAAAATTTTAACTATTAGAGAAAAAATTACTCATAACCATCCCAAAGACGTATTGTTATCTTTGGCTGCTTTCAGTGATGCCGGTATTTGGTTAGACTTTTTCTCTCCGATTGTTCTGTCTGAGTTATTTTCATTAGTTACTTCATCCAAACCATCAACATGTTTATTAGACCCCATTCCTACCAGGCTGCTCAAGGAAGCCCTACCATTATTTAATGCTTCGATCTTAAATATGATCAATCTATCTTTGTTAGTTGGCTATGTACCACAGGCTTTTAAGGTGGCAGTAATTAAACCATTACTTAAAAAGCCATCACTTGACCCAGCTATCTTAGCTAATTATAGGCCAATCTCCAACCTTCCTTTTCTCTCAAAAATTCTTGAAAGGGTAGTTGTAAAACAGCTAACTGATCATCTGCAGAGGAATGGTCTATTTGAAGAGTTTCAATCAGGTTTTAGAATTCATCATAGTACAGAAACAGCATTAGTGAAGGTTACAAATCATCTTCTTATGGCCTCGGACAGTGGACTCATCTCTGTGCTTGTTCTGTTAGACCTCAGTGCTGCTTTTGATACTGCTGACCATAAAATTTTATTACAGAGATTAGAGCATGCCATAGGTATTAAAGGCACTGCTCTGCGGTGGTTTGAATCATATTTGTCTAATAGATTACAATTTGTTCATGTAAATGGGGAATCTTCGTCACAGACTAAAGTTAATTATGGAGTTCCACAAGGTTCTGTGCTAGGACCAATTTTATTCACTTTATACATGCTTCCCTTAGGCAGTATTATTAGACGGTATTGCTTAAATTTTCATTGTTACGCAGATGATACCCAGCTTTATCAATCCATGAAGCCAGAGGACACACACCAATTAGCTAAACTGCAGGATTGTCTTACAGACATAAAGACATGGATGACCTCTAATTTCCTGCTTTTAAACTCAGATAAAACTGAAGTTATTGTACTTGGCCCCACAAATCTTAGAAACATGGTGTCTAACCAGATCCTTACTCTGGATGGCATTACCCTGACCTCTATTAATACTGTGAGAAATCTTGGAGTCATTTTTGATCAGGATATGTCATTCAAAGCGCATATTAAACAAATATGTAGGACTGCTTTTTTGCATTTACGCAGTATCTCTAAAATCAGAAAGGTCTTGTCTCAGAGTGATGCTGAAAAACTAATTCATGCATTTATTTCCTCTAGGCTGGACTATTGTAATTCATTATTATCAGGTTGTCCTAAAAGTTCCCTAAAAATCCTTCAGTTAATTCAAAATGCTGCAGCTAGAGTACTGACGGGGACTAGAAGGAGAGAGCATATCTCACCCATATTGGCCTCTCTTCATTGGCTTCCTGTTAATTCTAGAATAGAATTTAAAATTCTTCTTCTTACTTATAAGGTTTTGAATAATCAGGTCCCATCTTATCTTAGGGACCTCGTAGTACCATATCACCCCAATAGAGTGTTTCGCTCTCAGACTGCAGGCTTACTTGTAGTTCCTAGGGTTTGTAAGAGTAGAATGGGAGGCAGAGCCTTCAGCTTTCAGGCTCCTCTCCTGTGGAACCAGCTCCCAATTCAGATCAGGGAGACAGACACCCTCTCTACTTTTAAGATTAGGCTTAAAACTTTCCTTTTTGCTAAAGCTTATAGTTAGGGCTGGATCAGGTGACCCTGAACCATCCCTTAGTTATGCTGCTATAGACGTAGACTGCTGGGGGGTTCCCATGATGCACTGTTTCTTTCTCTTTTTGCTCTGTATGCACCACTCTGCATTTAATCATTAGTGATCGATCTCTGCTGCCCTCCACAGCATGTCTTTTTCCTGGTTCTCTCCCTCAGCCCCAACCAGTCCCAGCAGAAGACTGCCCCTCCCTGAGCCTGGTTCTGCTGGAGGTTTCTTCCTGTTAAAAGGGAGTTTTTCCTTCCCACTGTAGCCAAGTGCTTGCTCACAGGGGGTCGTTTTGACCGTTGGGGTTTTACATAATTATTGTATGGCCTTGCCTTCCAATATAAAGCGCCTTGGGGCAACTGTTTGTTGTGATTTGGCGCTATATAAAAAAATTGATTGATTGATTGATTGATACGATGAAACTGTGCTGACATGTTTTGGAGAGAACAACCATTACACTGAGAACCAACCAATTGGGATAGATCAGCAAGATGCACTTTTTTGGAAAATGTTCTAAATGTAGGCTGATTGTGTTAAATGTAGGCCACTTGTACATAACCATTTGCAAAGATGTACTAAGTGCTTGAGACATGTACAAGGCATTTGAAATGTGATGAAAGCAATGAGAAATGCCATTCTGTTCTGAGAAACCGCAAGTTAGTTTGGGGATTTGTCCATGTCATTTTGAGAATGCTATCTCAATTTCAAGAAAAGAGCCAAACCAATGAAGAAAAACTGTAATAGCAGAATCTTAAAATCCATCCTCACAGGGACAAGAAGCCAGTGAAGAGATGCCAAAATGGATACAATGCGGGTGTAATTTCTCAGTTACTTTAGTGCATTTCTCACATCCTTATTTACATTTGCACAACAGTTATTGCATTTTTCAAAACAACTTGTACAAACCACAAAACCTACTTGATCACCTGCAAAGGCATGTAACTTGCTCAAAATTGACAGTTCATTCCTCAAAAGCAAATAAATGAAATGAAATGAAATGAAAATGTCATTGTCTGTTATGTGCAGACGCAGGTTGAGGAGCGGACCAACGTCTGACCGAACCCAGCGCTAAATAACCAGAAAGCGGTTCCACAAACAAAACAATTTTATTTCCCCTCCAGTGCAATAATTAGTGTACAACATAAATATTTAGTTTGTCTGGTGGAGTGAAGGATGGCGCGCTCTCCAGCGCCCAAAAGGATCAAAGCCTCGGCGTTTCTGGACTCAGATTCACCGCCAAACACCCCCCAGGTGGACACGACAAACTGACTCTGTGAAGGATGGAAAAGGTGAGGTAAGTCAACAGAGCTACAGCAAATATCTTTCAGAGGCACACACTATCAGCAACACATTCAGGTCTGAATTTAAGCTTTATGTAAATGAGCAGCTTCTCACAACAGGTGGAGGATCATCAGTCCGTACGCCACGGCAGTGAGAAGCAAACTGCACAATTCTCATCAATGTTCAAATATACTGCGTAACAAAATGCCAAATTGCTATTAACGATCATTCAGACAATAATCCCCTCTGATGTGTGCTGACAGCATGTGTCCCTCACCCGTCCTCCTTCACAGGCACGATGTGTCAAACCCTGGCGCGGTCCTCAGCGTCTCACAAACGAACGTCATAAGGTTGAGTTCCCGGCAATTCTGCTTGAACCACTCATGGCTTAAATGCAGAACGCCATCTCATTATCTGCATCAGCTGAAAGTCTTTAAGTTTACACGTGAGCATCATCCACAGGTGCTGCGAGTCAGTAGGCCTGCACGTAAACGTCCTCCACAGGTGCAGCTAATAATGCTGATGAGGGTGAAGGACTCTTCTGCCAGCACCTTCTCCACAGACAAAAACCAGTTTGCATACCACCTGGAGAGCAAAGAAAAGAAAACAACACAAAAACATCCAGCCAAACCCCCCAACACACAACAGTTGTCATCAAAATGAAACGTGTTGATACCATGGTTTATGAACAAGATATTCAAATGGCTTTGTCATGTTTAAATTACGTTATTTCTACCTGGTTATTTTATGTAAAATTCCGCCCCTTACCAAAAACCAAACCACTGTATTCCTCATTTTGAGTTTATTAAAGATCACGTTAGAAACCAGGCCTGGGACCCTCACAGACAGTGTCCATCTTGTGAAAGGCACATGAAGTAACTTGTACAACACTTTTATACAATGTGGGTGTTAACAGTGGGTATGGTTTAGTCTCACATTTCTAATGTTACTAGCTCTCACCAACAGGGGGTGGTCTCCCCTGGACACATGAGAGTAAAACTTAACATATTTCTCAGAACTTCCAAACAAATAACACAAATACTTAATAGCTAACATAAAACAAATAATTAGCACAGATAATTTGTAACAATTATGATAGTTTATTCTGTAAGTGTATTACGATGCAAAAAACTCAGATCTTGGTGACACAACCTGAAAATGCTCAAGGCAGCACTATATACTATTTACACAGCCATTTCAAAACTACAGTAAAGTCACGCATCACTGTGTATAGTGAGGTAACTGAGTACACTACCACTGAATATGTATGCCTCACATTTTTACTACATATAGTCTTTGCATTGCTAATTTGTCACAGCATTGTGCAAAAAAAAAAAAAAAAAAATATACACCTTTACTTACAACAAACATAAACTCCCTTTGGGTAGAGCTGTGCACAACTGTAAACAACACTGGAGTACATATTTTAACTGAACATGCAACATACTACACAGTGCTGTAAATAATTCATGCACATCCAGACGTTCCTGTCTAAGTGGCCACATATTTTCATCTACATCACCGTGAGCATCATCTCTTGCAGTGAGGAAACTATCTCCTCAAACGGATCTTCAACCTTAGGCCTGCTGCTCGGGAGATTGTCCACCCTCTGGAAGACTTCATGCATCATTCCAGTTCCTAAGAAGAACCGGCCCAGCGAGCCAAGTGTCTTATGACCAGTTGCACTCACTTCACACCTGATAAAAATGTTGGAGCAGCTCTTCCTTGACTTCCTCAAACCTCAGGTGCAACACGCCCAGGAATGTCTGCAGTTTGCATATAGGGTAGGTGATGGTGTGGAGGATGCCATCTTCTATCTGGTACACCGAGTCCACTTGCACCTGGATAAGGGAAACTGCACAGTGAGGATTCTCTTCCTGGACTTCTGGAGTGCCTTCAACATCACCCAGCCCCTTGTGCTCCAGGAAAAAACTGAACAGGATGTGAGTGGACCCCTGCCTGGTCACTTGGATCTCCAGGTACCTCACCAACAGTCCAAAGTATGTCAGGTTGAGGGACACCATGTCTGACACTGTGATCAGCAGCACCAAAGTACACCAGGTCACAGTGCTGGTCCATCTTCTCTTCACCCTGTACACCTCTGACTTCTGCTACAGTGCTGAGCTGTATCATATCCAAACGTTTGCAGATGACACAACCCATTGCTAGATGCATCAGGGATGACAGAGAGCAGGAGTACAGGAGCCTAGTGAAGGACTTTGTTGCATGGTGCCACACAAACCATCTACAGCTCAACACCTCAAAGACAAGGATGCTGGTCATTGACTTTGGGAAGTTCAGACCAAGTCTGCAACCAGTTTTGATCTAGGGAGCTGAGGTGGAGGCTGTGGATTCCTACAAGTACCTCAGGCTGTGGCTGGTTGTGGCAAACTGGACTGGACAACCCACACCAATCACCTGTACAGGAAGGGACAGAACAGGCTGTACTTTCTGAGGAGGTTGCGGTCATTTAACATCTGCAGGAAACTCCTGTGGATGTTCTATCAGTCCATAGCAGCCAGCGTCCTCTTTTACACCGTGGTGTGCTGGGGTGGCAACACATCCAACAAAGACATAACCAGGCTGGACAAACTGATCAGGTGGGCTGGCTCTGTGGTTGGCATGAAGCTGGATTCTCTGGTGATGGTGGCAGAGAAGAGAATACTGCACAAACTGCTAGACATTATGGACGATGCCAGTCACCCTCTGCACACCATCATCAGCAACCAGAGGAGCCTCTTCAGCCACAGACCGCTCCTTCCCAAGTGCAGGACCAACAGACTGAAAAACTCCTTTGTCACTCAGGCCATCAGACTGTACAACTCCTCACTTGGGGGAGGAGGAGTAACAGGAAGACAGAGGTCAGGAAAGAGAATGAGAGGAATAATCATAGCCAGTAAATGAGAATTGATCAGTATGTCTGGTATTTATATTGTGTATTTGTATTTATATTTGCAAATTGTTTTTCTTCTGTTCACTTTTGATACTCTGTGTGTTTCTTACTCTGTGTGCTGCTGGAAACTCAATTTCCCTGAGGGGAGTCTTCCCAAGAGATCAATAAAGTTCTATGTAACCTAATCTAGCGACCCCACCCTCTGCAGGACTCTGTGATGTCATCACATGCTGCATCCATGGTCGCTAGCAGGGCCATGTGGGTATGTCATATACTGTCCACCCCCAGGTACAGAAAAACTCCTCTACTGGATTTAGGAATGGTGAGTAGGGAAGGAGATATTCCACCAGCATCCTATCATGTGCTGCAAATCAATGTCTGACAACATCTGAGTGGTGAAAATGCACATTATCCCAAACAACATACCTGTCCATATTGTCTCCAGTTAGACTCCTCTCATTCTCATGGATTATGTCCCTGTAAAGAGTCTCTAAAACAGTCAGCAGATGTTGTGTGTTTATTGACCAAAATCAGTGATATGGGTTTGGATGCCATCTTTCTGAGATGGCTGCAAACATTGTAATATTCCCTCTTCATTGGCCTTGGACATCAGTGGTTTGTCTGTCCAATGTGATTCCTTCCTCGTCTTCTACCATTTCCAGATTGAAACTCACCTCATTAAGGTCTATGAATGTGTGCAGTGATTCACTGGCCTCCAACTCCAGTACACACTTTATCACAGAAGAGTGTAACAATGCATTTTGGACAGCATAATGTCCAGTATGCACTGTGAATACACATACACAGAACGGTAAGTAAATGTAAGTGTAGTGGATGGTAACTACACACTTTTTGCAGCTCTGAACATGAATTACAGTATGCATAGAATACATACATCTTTTACCTGTACATACTGGTGACGGATCTCCTTCACTCTGTCACTGTTCCGTTCAGTGGCATATTGTACAATTGTTTAATCTGCATTTAATTTCATTAGAGCACTCTGTCAATTGTAGTGATTGAAATGGATTCAATATACACAAGGATGTTGTCATTGTCTATAACGGCACTTTGTATCTCTATCAATGTTATGGCATTGTTTGCAGTCATCATTGTGTAACACACCAGCTGGGTCCGCGTAGTGAGGCGAATTATTACACTACTCAGGACGGCCGAGAATGCAGATGGGTCTTAGCCCCTGTCCCCGACTCGATTAGCTTCCCCAAATACCCTGTGTCAGCCTAACAGGTGGCATAAGTTGGGCCCAGGATCTAATGTGGATCACGGTGACTACCTGAGGGTGTGATGTGAATGGGTGAGGTTCGGCAACCTACCTTATCTGCCCCAACTGATGCAACCCTACAGCGGTAAAAGGGAAGCTCCCCCACTCCGGAGTAGGAACCTGGCTGAACCAAAAATTCAATAATGTCACTGTAACAATACTTTGAAATAATTGACAGTACGATTTATTTACACGATGGAGAAAATAATAAGAAAAGTAACTGGCTTGTTGCAAGGTTGCAAAAAAAACCCACACAAAAAAAAGAACTTTACATACCTTCAAAGTAAAACAAAATAAAAAAATTAAATAAAAGCTCTTCAGAGGCAAATCTCACTTGAAGGAATAATAGATGAGTCGCTTCTCAACACACCATACGATGACCTCCCAGCCAACGGGCTCTTCCTCAGAATCTGAATAATTTCCTTATGAAACTATAGCCTACTTCTTACATAGATATCAAACAAAACCCGGTGACCGGGAAACACTGCACAAGAAAATGTCTTCAACGTCCTCAATTTACACACAAAGTTAGTTCAAATATAACGAAACAGAATGGGTACCGTGAATCCGTGGATATTTCGTTGATCAGGGACCTGGAGGTGAAAAGGAGTCACTGGTTGGCAGGGAATAATGACTTCACCTCATACCGACAGACAATGGGCCACGTGTCAGACTTCCTCCCACGTTCACAGCCCCCGCAACATAGCTTCCCGTTCGAACAGGTTCTAAATGTGAAGTCGCAATGTGGATGCGACCACCTCCTTCCGATGCTCCAGTGGAGGACGACGTAACGCCAAAGCGGGTCTCGCTTCTCCTCTCCGGACCGGCACAGTGACACCAGGGACCCCGCTCTCTCTCTTTTTCCCTCTCTGGCTGGCGTGTCAGGCCCTCTCGTCCTCCCGCGCTTCCGTCTTCTCCCTCCTTGGCTGGCGTGTCAGGCCCTCTCGTCCTCCCGCACTTCCGTTTCCTCCCTCCTTGGCTGGCGTGGCGTAACCGCGGACCCCGCTCCCTCTTCCTCTTACAGGCGGAGCGGATCTCTCACATCTTCACTCACCCAGCGTGGGCAGACAGCGGTGCTCTGCCTGGCTCGACATATAGGCGGCTTCCTTCAGCCTGCTGCAGACGAGCCGCACACACGCGAATTGCAGAACGACACCGGCGCTAGCGTTAGCACGGCGCTTAGCACCACACAGCAGCAGCTTTACGATAGTCTCTCGGTACTAACGGGCTCACAGTGTCCGTAAATGGCAACTGGCGGCAGAAAAATCCTCCTTCCTGCGGCGAGCCTCGCAGCTCCTGTGTCTGGGACTTTTTCTTCTTTTTTTCACGCTCCGTCTCACCACACCTGCCGCTCACACAGTCTGTGGGAGACTGTCCCTCTGCCACACAAATGCACCCTTCCCCTCCGGGTTATTTTTGTCCTACCAAAATAAAAGCCCCAATATTGTTATATTAAGAAGTGTAGCACTAGGTGTGAGTTTGCAGAGATGACAGGTGATCTGGACTCTCAGGACTTTTTAACCAGATGTCTCCTCTGCAGCTTCGGCCTCTTGGAGTTTTTGAAGAGACTTACTTCATATTTTGAAAAGCAGAGATGTTCTCCTGTCTGGGCATCTGGTTTCCTTGTTCAGCTCCATGACTGGAAGTTTTGAAGTGCATCTGTATTTACAATATTCTCTGCACAGCAAATTTTGAAATGTTCCAGATGTGGGACAAGTGAAGAAATATGTTTCTTAAAATGTAAAGAAACAGGAAACAGTGCTATGCTATTTCCTTTAAAGTCTGACTACTAGGTAGTTCAAAAAAATTAAATAAAAAAAATCTAAGTTATTTAAAGTTGAAGCTGCTCTTGTAGTCAGGGCAGTAACCTACGGAAGCATATTGCATTCACTGATCTCATAATTATGAGAAAAGATCAGGTGTCTAAATTGTTTTATATACGAGGTCTATTAGAAAAGTATCCGACCTTATTATTTTTTCAAAAACCATATGGATTTGAATCACGTGTGATTGCGTCAGACAAGCTTAAACCCACGTGCGCATGCGTGAGTTTTTCCACGCCTGTCGCTTGCGTCATTCGCCTGTGAGCAGGCTTTGAGTGAGGAGTGGTCCACCCCCTCGGCGGATTTTCATTGTCAGGAAATGGCGGAATGATTTGGGCTTTTTTTCCATCTGAATTTTTTCAGAAACTGTTAGAGACTGGCAGCTGGAAACCATTAGAAAAATTTATCTGGCTTTCGGTGAAAATTTTACGGGCTTCACAGAGAATAAGGAGTGTTACTACAGCTTTAAGGACGCTCGGCGCGCCGCGCTCCGTGCCGCCATTGACAGCCACAAACCACCGGATCATTTCTAAACGGATGGCTCTGTGGATCCGAGACCGTCGTGTGCAGTTTCTCTCGTTATCACAAGAGCTGGAGATCAGCCATTTTCCAGCAGATTTCACTTTTAACAAGAGATTTTGTCATGGAAAGCCGAGCGGAGGCTTCGCGCGTCACGACCGATTTGCTGATGGAGCGAGACAAAGGAACACCTCCGTTTTGGTCTCACAGGGCGGCTTTGAGATGGCGTTCAGACAGCTGTTGGTGGTTTTTCCATCGAGTGATTATCCGAGAAATTGTGGATGTACCTGGCCATGCCAGAACATGTACTGTGAGGCTTCATCACAGCATTGCTTTGCGCCATGCGGCACTGCCGCGACGCGCGGAATTCCTCCGCACGTCTGTCTCAATGTGCCAAAAAAGTGCTGATGTCCACGTCTTTTCACAATTCCTGTGCTAGTCAGACGACATCCCAGATAAAGCACAGCGTCCAGTTTGGAAATGAACGGCACATTCCACTGTTACAGGAGTTTTTGTCATGGAAAAAGGAGCGGAGGCTTCACGCGTCGCGGCGGTGCCACATGGCGCACAGCAATGCTGTGATGTTCTGGCATGTCCAGGCACATCCACAATTTCTCAGATAATCACTCGATGGAAAAACCACCGACAGCTGTCTGAACGCCATCTCAAAGCCGTCCTGTGAGACCAAAACGGAGGTGGTTATGTTTCGCTCCAGTAGCGAATCCATTGTGACGCGCAAAGCCTATGTAAATTAAAAACAGAATACAATGATTTGCAACCTATTCAACCTATATTCAATTGAATACAATCAATCAATCAATCAATCAATCAATTTTTTTATATAGCGCCAAATCACAACGGTCAAAACGACCCCCTGTGAGCAAGCACTTGGCTAGAGTGGGAAGGAAAAACTCCCTTTTAACAGGAAGAAACCTCCAGCAGAACCAGGCTCAGGGAGGGGCAGTCTTCTGCTGGGACTGGTTGGGGCTGAGGGAGAGAACCAGGAAAAAGACATGCTGTGGAGGGGAGCAGAGATCGATCACTAATGATTAAATGCAGAGTGGTGCATACAGAGCAAAAAGAGAAAGAAACAGTGCATCATGGGAACCCCCCAGCAGTCTACGTCTATAGCAGCATAACTAAGGGATGGTTCAGGGTCACCTGATCCAGCCCTAACTATAAGCTTTAGCAAAAAGGAAAGTTTTAAGCCTAATCTTAAAAGTAGAGAGGGTGTCTGTCTCCCTGATCTGAATTGGGAGCTGGTTCCACAGGAGAGGAGCCTGAAAGCTGAAGGCTCTGCCTCCCATTCTACTCTTACAAACCCTAGGAACTACAAGTAAGCCTGCAGTCTGAGAGCGAAGCGCTCTATGGGGTGATATGGTACTACGAGGTCCCTAAGATAAGATGGGACCTGATTATTCAAAACCTTATAAGTAAGAAGAAGAATTTTAAATTCTATTCTAGAATTAACAGGAAGCCAATGAAGAGAGGCCAATATGGGTGAGATATGCTCTCTCCTTCTAGTCCCCGTCAGTACTCTAGCTGCAGCATTTTGAATTAACTGAAGGATTTTTAGGGAACTTTTAGGACAACCTGATAATAATGAATTACAATAGTCCAGCCTAGAGGAAATAAATGCATGAATTAGTTTTTCAGCATCACTCTGAGACAAGACCTTTCTGATTTTAGAGATATTGCATAAATGCAAAAAAGCAGTCCTACATATTTGTTTAATATGCGCTTTGAATGACATATCCTGATCAAAAATGACTCCAAGATTTCTCACAGTATTACTAGAGGTCAGGGTAATGCCATCCACAGTAAGGATCTGGTTAGACACCATGTTTCTAAGATTTGTGGGGCCAAGTACAATAACTTCAGATTTATCTGAGTTTAAAAGCAGGAAATTAGAGGTCATCCATGTCTTTATGTCTGTAAGACAATCCTGCAGTTTAGCTAATTGGTGTGTGTCCTCTGGCTTCATGGATAGATAAAGCTGGGTATCATCTGCGTAACAATGAAAATTTAAGCAATACCGTCTAATAATACTGCCTAAGGGAAGCATGTATAAAGTGAATAAAATTGGTCCTAGCACAGAACCTTGTGGAACTCCATAATTAACTTTAGTCTGTGACGAAGATTCCCCATTTACATGAACAAATTGTAATCTATTAGACAAATATGATTCAAACCACCGCAGCGCAGTGCCTTTAATACCTATGGCATGCTCTAATCTCTGTAATAAAATTTTATGGTCAACAGTATCAAAAGCAGCACTGAGGTCTAACAGAACAAGCACAGAGATGAGTCCACTGTCCGAGGCCATAAGAAGATCATTTGTAACCTTCACTAATGCTGTTTCTGTACTATGATGAATTCTAAAACCTGACTGAAACTCTTCAAATAGACCATTCCTCTGCAGATGATCAGTTAGCTGTTTAACAACTACCCTTTCAAGAATTTTTGAGAGAAAAGGAAGGTTGGAGATTGGCCTATAATTAGCTAAGATAGCTGGGTCAAGTGATGGCTTTTTAAGTAATGGTTTAATTACTGCCACCTTAAAAGCCTGTGGTACATTAAGATCGAAGCATTAAATAATGGTAGGGCTTCCTTGAGCAGCCTGGTAGGAATGGGGTCTAATAAACATGTTGATGGTTTGGATGAAGTAACTAATGAAAATAACTCAGACAGAACAATCGGAGAGAAAGAGTCTAACCAAATACCGGCATCACTGAAAGCAGCCAAAGATAACGATACGTCTTTGGGATGGTTATGAGTAATTTTTTCTCTAATAGTTAAAATTTTGTTAGCAAAGAAAGTCATGAAGTCATTACTAGTTAAAGTTAATGGAATACTCAGCTCAATAGAGCTCTGACTCTTTGTCAGCCTGGCTACAGTGCTGAAAAGAAACCTGGGGTTGTTCTTATTTTCTTCAATTAGTGATGAGTAGAACGATGTCCTAGCTTTACGGAGGGCTTTTTTATAGAGCAACAGACTCTTTTTCCAGGCTAAGTGAAGATCTTCTAAGTTAGTGAGACGCCATTTCCTCTCCAACTTACGGGTTATCTGCTTTACGCTACGAGTTTGAGAGTTATACCACGGAGTCAGGCACTTCTGATTTAAAGCTCTCTTTTTTAGAGGAGCTACAGCATCCAAAGTTGTCTTCAATGAGGATGTAAAACTATTGACGAGATACTCTATCTCCCTTACAGAGTTTAGGTAGCTACTCTGCACTGTGTTGGTATATGGCATTAGAGAACATAAAGAAGGAATCATATCCTTAAACCTAGTTACAGCGCTTTCTGAAAGACTTCTAGTGTAATGAAACTTATTCCCCACTGCTGGGTAGTCAGAGTAAATGTAAATGTTATTAAGAAATGATCAGACAGAAGGGAGTTTTCAGGGAATACTGTTAAGTCTTCTATTTCCATACCATAAGTCAGAACAAGATCTAAGATATGATTAAAGTGGTGGGTGGACTCATTTACTTTTTGAGCAAAGCCAATAGAGTCTAATAATAGATTAAATGCAGTGTTGAGGCTGTCATTCTCAGCATCTGTGTGGATGTTAAAATCGCCCACTATAATTATCTTATCTGAGCTAAGCACTAAGTCAGACAAAAGGTCTGAAAATTCACAGAGAAACTCACAGTAACGACCAGGTGGACGATAGATAATAACAAATAAAACTGGTTTTTGGGACTTCCAATTTGGATGGACAAGACTAAGAGTCAAGCTTTCAAATGAATTAAAGCTCTGTCTGGGTTTTTGATTAATTAATAAGCTGGAATGGAAGATTGCTGCTAATCCTCCGCTCCGGCCCGTGCTACGAGCATTCACAAATACACCACAAAGACAAGATATTTAATGTTCAAACTAATAAACTTTATTGTTTTTGTGCAAATATATGCTTTGAAATGGATGACTGCAACACATTCCAAAACAGCTGGGACAGTGGTATGTTTACCACTGTGTTACATCACCTTTCCTTCTAACAACACTCAATGAGAGTTTGGGAACTGAGTACACTAATTGTGATTGTCATGATTGGGTATAAAAGGAACATCCCCAAAAGTCTCAGCTGTTCACAAGCAAAGATGGGGTGAGGATCACCACTTTGTGAACAACTGCATGAAAAAATAGTCAACAATGTTTCTCAACATTCATTTGCAAGGAATTTAGGGATTCCAGCATCTACAGTCCATAATATAATCAGAAGATTCAGAGAATCTGGAGAACTTTCTACACGTAAGCGACAAGGCCGAAAACCAACATTGAATGTCCGTGAACTTCGATCCCTTAGGCAGCACTGCATTAAAAACCGACATCATTGTGTAAAGGATCTTACCACGTGGGCACAGGAACACTTCAGAAAACCATTGTCAGTTAACACAATTCATCGCTACATCTGCAAGTGCAAGTTAAAACTCTACCATGCAAAGCAAAGCCATACATCAACAACATCCAGAAACGCCGCTGCCTTCTCTGGGCCTGAACTCATTTGAAATGGACAGACACAAAATGGAAAAGTGTGCTGTGGTCTGATGAGTCCACATTTCAAATTGTTTTTGGAAATCATGGATGTTGTGTCTTCCGGACAAAAGACGAAAAAGTTCATCCAGCACTAAGTTCAAAAGCCAGCATCTGAGATGGTATGGGGGTGTGTTAGTGCCCATGGCATGGGCAACTTACACATCTGTGATGGCACCATCAATGCTGAAAGGTACATCCAGTTTTTGGAGAAACACATGCTGCCATCCAAGCAACGTCTTTTTCAGGGACGTCCCAGCTTATTTCAGCAAGACAATGCCAAGCCACATTCTGCACGTTACAGCAGCGTGGCTTCGTAGTAAAAGAGTGCGGTTACGAGACTGGTCTGCCTGCAGTCCAGACCTGTTGCCTATTGAAAATGTGTGGCGCATTATGAAGCACAAAATATGAAAACGGAGACCCCAGACTGTTGAACAATTGAAGTCGTACATCAAGCAAGAATGGAAAAGAATTCCACCTACAAAGCTTCAACAATTAGTGTCCTTGGTTGCCAAATGCTTATTGAGTGTTGTTAGAAGGAAAGGTGATGTAACACAGTGGTAAACATACCACTGTCCCCGTTTTCTTGAAAGGCATCCGTTTCAAAATGAACAAATATTTGCACAAAAACAATACATTTTATTAGTTTGAACATTAAATATCTTGTCTTTGTGGTGTATTCAATTGAATATAGGTTGAAAAGGATTTGCAAATCATTGTATTCTGTTTTTATTTACATTTTACACAATGTCCCAACTTCATTGGAATTGGGGTTGTATATCCAAAAGTGATTGTGTGTGTGCTCAATCATACGGCTGCTGTTTCTCTCTAACCAGGCATGTGGGTCTCTGGCTGTGGCGGCCACTTCAGCTCCACCCGGCCTCACTCCAAATAGTCGCTGAAGAAAGCTTTCCCAGCAGGGTAATGACTGTCATTCGTTCTTCTGCATTTTGCTCCTAATCTTGTTGTGACTCGCAGATTGAGTGTTTTGCTTTTTCCTGTCATGAATCCATGATGGCGATTGTCCGAGTTTCTCACCCACCAGACCCTCCAAAACGGCATATAGTGATGTAGAAATTTCCAACCCCTCTGCGCAACCAGATGCATTATTGTCCCATCCACCTTTGCAATAAATGAGAGTGGATGCAAAAAAAAATGCGTGCACTGCATGTGCCTGAAAGGCTGTTTCATGTTATTAGTAGATCTGCCTCCTTCAGAAACATTTATGATGGAATATTATATTGTTTGTATTTTTTTTTCATGCGGGATGAAATTGAAGTCCAACTTCAATCTCTTGAATGAAGTTGAGTGCCTACACTACACACAAATCTTGTTTCATTTTAACTCCAATGCAGTCATGTAAAAAGCCAATTTAATTATAGATAGAGAATGTGCAGAGCCGGTTGCTTGCAGGATCATTGATATTTGCATTCAAGGAAGCCCACCAGTAGTTAAAGTTTAAATTATATAACAGTATTTCTGTGTTAAGCTCAAATAGTAAATATGAACTAAAAACCCACAACAGTTCTATCACAGCTGATTTTTCTTTTCATGCCTGAGTATGATCAGGGTTGCAAATTTTGGTTCCGACCTCCACAGTAACTAAGGTTAAATCATTTTTCTTGCTTTTAACCCCTTCTAAGCCTGTATATCCCAACGATGGGAAATTTCACTTTTTATTTGTGAGATACTGACAAGCCAAAATGAGACAGGTGGTAGGGGTTTAAATAACATTGCCAACCTGCAGACATGCCATTTTGAAAAAAAAATGTCAGGTCCATTTACTGTTGCTGAGTCTTGAACAGAAAGGCCACCTTTGGATGTTAAAATGTCATACATTGTATTTGTAAAGTATTCACGGTGCTTCACATTCACATTTTCCAGATTTTGCAATGTTTCACCCTCACTGCAAAATGTAGAAAATTACTTTTTTCCCCCTCAAAGTTCTACTCACAATACCCCATAATGCCAGCATAAAAAAAGTTATTTTTTATGTTTTATTTTATCATATATATATATATATATATATATATATATATATATATATATATATATATATATATATATATATATATATATATATATATATATATATATACACACACACACACAAAACAAAACCAGGAAATCACATGTACATGGTAAGTATTCACACCTTTAGCTCAATACTTTGTTGACGCACATGATTTGTTGGTAGCAATTACAGCCTCAAGTCTTCTTGAATATGATGCCACAAGCTTGGCACACCTATCTTTGGGGACTTTTGTCCATTCCTGTTTACAGCACCTCTCACACTCCATTAGGTTGAGAAGTGGCACAGCCATTTTCATATCTCTCCAGAGATGTTCAATCAAGTGCAGGTCTGGGCTGTGGTTCGGCCATTCAAGGATATTCACAGAGTTGTCATGAAGCCACTGCTTTGACATCTTGGGTCTGTGTTTAGAATCATTGTCCTGCTGAATGATGAACCAGTGTTAGATGTGCATGCATGTCACCTGGAATTTGGCCAACACCTGCTGCGAGAGGGTTCGAATGGGCACAATCCAACCACCAGCAGCACTGGGCAGCCACAGTCTGATGCCAGGGGACCACACACACACACAGAACATTGTGTTGTGTCAGACAAACACTGATGCACAGCCAGGCATTCACAGAATGCCACATAAATGATTATCGTTGTGTTGTGTTTCAAGAATTATGGATCCACCTGGACTCAGTACCAAACAACGCTCTGGCTCCAAACACACACACACACACACACACACACACACACACACACACACACACACACACACACACACACACACACACACACACACTTAAGCAAACATGCAGCCATGTGCATCCGAACGTGTATCCGCACACACACACACACACAAACACACTTAAGCAAACATGCAGCCATGTGCATCCGAACGTGTATCCGCACACACACACACACACAAACACACTTAAGCAAACATGCAGCCATGTGCATCCGAGCGTGTATCCGCACACACACACACACACACACGCACACACACACACACACACACACACACACACACACACACACACACACACACACACACACACACACACACACACACACACACACACAGTATTGTTTGAGTGCTGTGTTTGTCCATCTGGTGGTTGGACACAGCCAACGCATTAAACCAAGCTTGAAACGCAGTGTCCTGTCCTGCTCTGCTTCTGTCTGCTTCAGTGTTCCTTCTCACATGTTTTTTGCTCAGCCAAATGGGTTTCTGATGTAAAGTGGAGTACAGTTCTCAAATACCTGAGTCAGTGACATGTTTTTGTCTCACATTTCACACACACAGGACGGATCCTCAACTGTGTTTGCAGCAATGTTCTGAGCACAACTAGGTTCGTTGAGTAAACCAGGTCCAGTTTGTATGGGAGCAAGGTGGCTGTGTACTGCTCCTTCCAGTCAGGCCTGCAGTTTGTCTGGATCTCAATTCAACTGAATTGATTTATTTATATAGCACCAAATCAGAACAATGCTGCCTCAAGGTGCGTCACACAAGTAAGGTCTGTCCTTACCAACCCCAAGAATGCAACTATCTATCTGGCAGCCATGTGATGATATGTCAGATTTGTCCAGTTTCTGGGATCCTCAGCACTGAAACACCTGCTCCTGGATCATGCAAAGGGAAGTGCACCATATGCAGATATTGTTATAAGTGATGGTTCCCCACAGTGTAAACACCACATCTCACCAAAGATTTGCTGGACAGACCCAGTACCAAAGACATGCTGGCATTATTTTAGATCACTGGTTTGACTCCAGCAGCAACACAAACAAGATTCATGTCTAAAACTGTGTACACACAAAGGTCAAAATGTGAATATGCATTGATTTCATAAGTTATAAGGCGACGTATGTGGATTGTGGTCTTGCATGTGTCTCAGTTTCGATGACACTGCATGCACATGCATGACCCTGCTGTCTACTCTCTTTACTAGCCAGGAATTGATGTAGACACAACCTCATTTAATAATATGCATATATGAGAGGTGACTGAAAAGTTTAGACCCTGACCAAGAAAATGTAAGGTGTGGATTCTCTATAGTTCGCATTCTGAGAAACCAACATTTCAATTGAGAATGTGCAAAATTTTGACTTACTGGGTGCAATATTGAGGACACAATATTTCAGTGTCAGCTTGGCAAAATGGACAAAGGTGGTGGGCATGCTGTGATTCAGAATGTTACGAAAAAGGGGCTGTCTGAAGGAGATCCATGAGAACATAGAAATTACATTGGAGGAGGATGCCTCCCTTATGTTTCAGTGAAAAGCTGGTCAGTAAAATTCAAGAGGGGCAGAACAAGCCTTGAATATGGAGCAAGATCAGGAAGAGGTGGCAGCTCATGAACTGCCACCTCAACCAATATAATCCAGAAGATCAATGATATTTTCCTCGCTGACGGTAGAGTAATACCCCCGTCACACATAGCCAGAATCACGCAGAATGGTGTCAGAATGATGCCACATCTGAAAAGTGTCCAGATGCGGTTCGAAAACATTCTGGCAGCCATCTGTGAGAGTCCACACAGTTGCTCAAAATCAGCCGGCGACCTTAGTGTGATGCACATGTTCAAAACCCTCTGGGCGCCATTGAAATGGGACACCTATCCGACGGTGATCCATGTGTAACCTGAGCACTATCTGACTGCAATTTACCTATTATGATGGCATCAAAACAGCATCTGAAATGATCTGATTGTGGTTGATTGAGCATTGAGATCGATCAGTCACAGCAAAGCTTGCCGACATGCTGTGCCACGTTGACCACCTCCACTGGACCCCGGCCAGGGAGGGCGAAGGAAATGTTGATGTGTAATACACACTGTGTGCTCATCACAGGCTCGGTGCAGCGTCCTGCAATGCAGCTGAATGGGATATCACCGCTGTAATGCATGCATTATGGCATGTTCACCTCCTAAGTCTGTAGCAGGTATGATGTGGAGACGTTTGCCCTGCACATCACAACATACCCAACATTCCACAGCGCAGCACAGACACCTGGTGAAGACACCTTTCACTCAGCTGTGCTTTGTGCTGGCAATACCAATCATCTGACAAATACATAATCCACCTCTTGTATAAATAAATCCCATGGGAAGTGCTGTCCCACAACGATAACCCAACTGCAGTTGTTAAGATGTGTATCAAGTAAAATGACAAAAAGTTTTAAAAAAAGATAAGAGAAAGTCCACTGGCTGCATCTGAAGAATGATGCGCACACGTGGGAAGTTGGTGCACTGCCAGCACAGTTCAACAGCAGTTATGGAGTCAAGCCGGACGAATAAAATCTAGCAATGCAAGTATATACTGATCAAACACCGATAGGGATTTTTCACTGGACTGTACACAAGCACATGATCACTGACATTTTTTTTATGCGCTCTCTGGATGGACAGCTCCTGTGGTCACGCACACACGCGTGCGCACAAGTGCCCCACATGTGTATGTGGAGCGGCTGACACAGCATTTATGAACACACATACATGCAGCGGAGTGAACTTTTCAGCCACACACTCGCACACTGCTTTGATCACCTGCTCTACGCATGCAGCCACATGTGTGTGTGCCCGCATAGCGGCTCATTCAGCCAATGTGAACACACGCGCGCAGCTGAGTGGACACTTCATCTGGCCAGACACTTGCATGCTGTTCGGATCACCTGTACTACACACATACACACGCGCACTCCATCATGTGAGAAACACACAGTCCTGCCAGTGCACCCTCTACTTTATGAGAGGTTAGTTTAGCGCTGAAAATGTGAGGACAAGCGGAGATTTGACTGTGGAACAGTCTGTGTCATGTGACTGTTGTCTGTAATATGCTTGGGCTGCATCCTGCACTAGGCAGGGCTGTTCTGACAGGGCTGACCATGTCTATTTTCCTCTTGACTTTTTCCAGATTATGACCATATTTGCTGTGTCGGCCTGGTTCCTGCACATTCTTGCTATGTGTGAGGGGGCTTAAGCATCTCATAGCCAGTGCTGTAGTCATTTCCCAGGAGACAGTTTATTTGGTTGAATGAATGAATTCATTAATTTTTTTCGGCACACACAGACCCAAAATAACAAAATAAACTCACAAAGAAAACAATCCAACAATGTGCCCACGTGCCCGAAAGGATGTAGGGAGAAGCAAAAGCTTATAAAGCCCACCCCTTTTACCAAAAAAGTAAAAATGTATACATATGTATATAAAAATATACATTTACCCATGATAACTAATACAAAATATAAATTAATCACTGAACTAAAATTTCAAAACGCAAACATGCAAACAGCAGCATACCAGGCACAAACCCAAAAACAAATAAAAAATGGATAAACCTAATTCATCACACCATAACAAGTAATTGGATGATTTTTGTAGAGCCTTTTAAAGCCAACCAAGTTACAGAGTGATTTTATGTTATCTGGGCTTAAATTCCAAATATTAACACCTTTAACTGAAACACAATGACTTTTTACAGTAGTTCGAATCTTTGATTTTGAAATAATAATGTTCCTCACAAATTATAACTGGAGTCCTTCATTTTGAACAGATCCTGGACATGTTGTGGTAAAAGTTTATTTTTTACTTTAAACATAATTTGTATTATGCTATAATCAATCAGGTCCCAAAACATTAAAATGTGTAAACAGACAAACAATGGATTTATTGGCTCACAATATGGTTTATTACATATAATTCTTATAATCTTTGTAGTAAAAATACTGAATTTGCATTTTTCCCCAAACTTCAATACAATAGGTCAATTAAGGAACAAGGTTCTGACAGAAGAAATGAGAATGAAGACACTCTTAGCACGATGGGTCCCAAGGCTTCTCAAGGTTGATCAGAAATGCCTGATGTTCCAGATGTCCACGGAGAATCTTTGGCATTTTGAGGCAGATCCAGGTAACTTTATGTGTTAATCCATGAACATAGAGGAGAACTTTGTCCACCATTTCAACTCGGAGTCCATACAACAGTTGACGCAATGGAAACAGGGGTTATAAGAAAGGCAAAGCTGTTTGATCTGCTGGAAAGGTCATGGTCGCTCTCTTCTGTGATGCTGAGGTCATCACATTGGTGGACTATCTCCAAATGGGGCAGACCATCAGTGGGGCCTGTTATACTTCCCTTTTGTGACAACTGCAGGAGAATATAACGCAGAAGCAGCAAGGAATGCCCTGAGATCTAGATTCTAGATTGGGCTGAAAAGTTTTCTTTCATGCCACAGGTTATTAGAGATGGCAGTGAGAGGGAAAAAAAAAAACAAAAACAAAGAAGTGGCACAGTTTCACTGACTGTGAAAAGTCTAAACACAAATTATCACAATACATTCAGTGTTTTGAAATCTGTAAAAATCTGTACATTACATTTGTAGGGCAGCACAGTAGCTTAGCGGTTAGCACTGTTGCCTCACAGTGAGAAGGTCATGGGTTCAATTCCCACCTGTGGCCTTTCTGTGTGGAGCTTGCATGTTCTCCCCATGTTTGCGTGGGTTTCCTCCGTGTGCTCTGGTTTCCTCCCACATCCAAAGACATGCGGGTTAGGTGGATTGGAAACTTTAAATTGTCTGTAGGTGGCTCCAGCCCCCTGCGACCCTTAATTGGACTAAGCGGTCAAAGATGTGTGTGTGTGTGTGTGTGTGTGTGTGTGTGTGTGTGTGTGTGTGTGTGTGTGTGTGTGTGTGTGTGTGTGTGTATGTATTACATTTGTAATATTTGGAAGCAGGTAAGTGCGAGTGACTGTGCATATAGAGGTCGGTCAGATAAGCAGAGCATGAAGCCAAACACATTTTTGACCTCATACTCTGAAGTAAACACCAACTGTGACGAACAAATGGGAGCCTTTTGCTGAAGCCAAATGTCAAACTGTGACATTTCTGAGTTTTGCTTTGAACATAAATCCCATACATGAGTCAGCTCTCAGGCTTCTATGAGTGCAGCATCCTTCACATGGTAAACCAGCATCAGAGAAGATTATTCTTTTTCTTTCCACCAATGGCCAACTGGACTCAAAAGTTGTGGCAAAATCACACTACATCCAAATAGACATCTGGTACCTGATACACATTTTTTCCATACATTCCTGGAGTAATTACATGGCTGGCAAAACCATCAGTACCACCTTCCACGCTGTCTTTCATGATGTTTGACTTTGACAAGGTGATACAAAAGAAGGACTCGTGACTTGATATTCAGTGAACTACTGAGAAACAACTATTTTCTTGAAAATGGGCTTAAGGTGTTCAACTGTAGTTCATATATCCCTTGGATGTGTGCCATTCAGCCATATACGTATGTACATACGTATATACCAGGACTATCAAGTGGTGGAATTTGATCTTCCACCAATATCATCTGTTGACTCTAGTTTGTTTGTTAACTATATCTACTTTTGCACACTTTCTCATATTGTCATCATCATGAGCAGTGTTGTATAAAGTACCGGAAAAATCACACTTAAGTAAAAGTACAGATACCCATTAAAAAAATTACTTTGGTAAAAGTTCAAGTCACTGATTGAAATGCTACTCAAGTAAAAGTCTTTGTTGTGTGTTGGGGGGTTTGGCTGGACATTTTGGTGTTGTTTTCTTTTCTTTGCTCTCCAGGTGGTATGCAAACTGGTTTTTGTCTGTGGAGACGGTGCTGGCAGAAGAGTCCTTCACCCTCATCAGCATTATTAGCTGCACCTGTGGATGATGCTCACGTGTAAACTTTCAGCTGAAGCAGATAATGAGATGGCGTTCTGCATTTAAGCCATGAGTGGTTCAAGCAGAATTGCCGGGAACTCGACCTTGTGACGTTCGATTGTGAGACGCTGAGGACCGCGCCTGGGTTTGACACATCGTGCCTGTGAAGGAGGACGGGTGAGGGACACATGCTGTCAGCACACATCAGAGGTGATGATTGTCTGAATAAGTTTTAACAGTAATTTGGTATTTTGTTACACAGTCTATTTGAACATTGATGAGAATTGTGCAGCTCGCTTCTCACTGCCGTGGAGTACGGACTGATGATCCTCCACCTGTTGTGAGAAGCTGCTCATTTACATAAAGCTTAAATTCAGACCTGAATGTGTTGCTGATAGTGTGTGCCTTTGAAGGATATTTGTTGTAGCTGTTGACGTACCTCACCTTTTCCATCCTTCACAGAGTCAGTTTGTCGTGTCCACCTGGGGGGTGTTCGGCGGTGAGTCTGGGTCCAGAAGCGTCGGGCTTCGATCCTTTTGGGCGCTGGAGAGCGCGCCGTCCTTCACCTCGCCAGACAACCGCATATTTATGTTGTACACAATTATTGCACTGAAGGGAAATAAATTTGTTTTGTTTTTGGAACCGCTTTCTGGTTATTTAGCGCTGGGTTCAGTCAGACGCTGGTCCGCTCCTCAACTCGCGTCTGCACATAACAGTAGTTCCCGGCCATTCTAAAATGGACCCAGCGGCAGAAGCGGTTCCTTTTGCTGAAAGAGTTCAAGAATACTTGGAGAAGATATGGGAGCAATTACGGCCTCTCGCAAATCAATCAATCAATCAATTTTTTTTATATAGCGCCAAATCACAACAAACAGTTGCCCCAAGGCGCTTTATATTGTAAGGCAAGGCCATACAATAATTATGTAAAACCCCAACGGTCAAAACGACCCCCTGTGAGCAAGCACTTGGCTACAGTGGGAAGGAAAAACTCCCTTTTAACAGGAAGAAACCTCCAGCAGAACCAGGCTCAGGGAGGGGCAGTCTTCTGCTGGGACTGGTTGGGGCTAAGGGAGAGAACCAGGAAAAAGACATGCTGTGGAGGGGAGCAGAGCAAATCAAATTAAACAAACAGATGCTCGCATTACGGAGCTTGCAGCGCAAGCCGTTCTGCTTCCTGCTGCTCCAGCTGCGGCACCATCGATACCGGTGCAGATAACACCGTCACCCAAGGGGAGGCGGAGCGCGGCGGATTATTCCGTGGATTTTCAAATTTTTTCTGCTCAGTCCGGTTGGAATGCCACAGCTTTGAGAGGAGTGTTTGTGGATGGTTTGAACGATTCATTAAAAGACGAGCTAGCAGTCCGTGACGAACTAAAAGACTTAGATGAGCTAATATCTTTGGCTATTCGTCTAGATGATAATGGAGCGTGGACGCGAGAGAGGGCGGACATCAGAGCGGGTCTTTTCGTCTCAGGGCTTTCCCCGACACAGATCAGGGCTGCCTCTTCTTCGCCCCACTGAGACTCCTCCGACAGGACCTCTGGCTCCTCTTGCTGATGAGCCCATGCAGCTCAGACGAGCTGAAGACACCATATTGCCCTGGTCACATAAGCGTCAAGAAAGAGAACAATGACGTATCTCCAGGTGTTCTTAGACAGGCATAATAATGGACACAAAAAAAAAAAAAAAAAAAAAGGGGCAGATCTTTGGTTGTTTAGTTATTTGGGCTGTTTTTGTTTTCATGTAAGGGGTTATAAATTGTTTGGGGATTTAGAGGCGGTTCTGGTGGAGTGAACGACTGGCGGTTCGGAGCTCGGCTGGACTCAGGTAATCATTATTTGAAGTTAGGTAATTTTTGTTTGAGGATTGGATCGTTTTGTTTTGTTGTTGTAATTTCCCTGCTTCCCTAACCCCAACCTCACATTGCTCTGAGACCGTTTTGTCTTTTGGGTTGTGGGGTGGTGCAGGTTGGTCACGCTGAGCGTTTCTCAGAAGACCTCTGCACCTAGGGGGGGGGTTGTCAGGGGCGTTTTTTTGAGTTTGGTTAGGGCCCGGTTCCTCTCCAGCCCCGGTGGGCCTTTGACCGTTCGTCATTGGTGTTACCGGGGTGTGGTGCAGCGGGAACATACCTCAGTCTGAGTGGTGGGCCGATCTGTTGCCGTTCGCCATTTCGGTAGTTCCACCCCTCCCGATAGGCTGGTGGTATGGTCGGGTTGGGGCACCGGACGTCTTTCCGGTTTTCCGCTATGCTTCGGGGATGGGACCGGGTTAGTTTTTCCTGTTTCCTTCCCCAACTTGGTAGTTTTGTGCTGTCCGCCAAAATTGAGCTGACGATAGGCTCTGGGAGTGATCTGAGGTCTTTCGGTGTGCTGGGGGGGGTAACAGGGTTTGCCAGTTGTTTTATTTACCCCCCGGGGTGGTTTAATGAAGTCTGCCGGGGGTTGAATTTTGTGTTTTTTATGTTTCCTTCCAGGTTCCACCTCCAGGGTTGATGGGACGGTCCTCTGGGGGGGAATTGGCTTGTGGGGCCAACTAGCCAAGTGTGGCCAGGTCTGGGGTTCCTGGGTTGTGGGGAGGGTGCATCCTGGGGTTGATGGTACGATCCTCTGGGGGGCGCTGTTGCTCCATGAATACCTGGGGACCTCTGTGGGATTCCGGCTTTGGCTGTTACTCCTGGAACTGGCGGTAAAGGTCTTCTGGGGGGTGTTGGGCTCTGCAAGTCGTTCTGGGGGGGTTGTTTGTTATTTTTCTTTGTGAATTTATGTTGGTATTGTGTTGTTGGGGCTATGTTGGGTTTTTGGATTTGGGTGTTTTTCTTTTCTTCCTGGGGTTGGATGGGACGGTCCCCTGGGGAGGGTTTGGGGGGGGTTTGTGTTTTTTCTTGTATGTTGGGTTGTATATGGGACTTTTTGGGGTTTTTTGTTGATGCCAGCCGGCCTTCCAGCCGCGGTGCCCTGTCCTGCTGTCTGCGGTGGACCTTGGGAGTGTTACGCCGTCTGCTTCCTGACGAAGACCCCAGAGGGAGGTGCTGTTCTCGGGCCTGGTCTGTTCGGTCGCCGGGAGGCTTCCCGTTAATGGGGGGGTACTGTTGTGTGTTGGGGGGTTTGGCTGGTCATTTTGGTCTTGTTTTCTTTTCTTTGCTCTCCAGGTGGTATGCAAACTGGTTTTTGTCTGTGGAGACGGTGCTGGCAGAAGAGTCCTTCACCCTCATCAGCATTATTAGCTGCACCTGTGGATGATGCTCACGTGTAAACTTAAAGACTTTCAGCTGAAGCAGATAATGAGATGGCATTCTGCATTTAAGCCATGAGTGGTTCAAGCAGAATTGCCGGGAACTCGACCTTGTGATGTTCGTTTGTGAGACGTTGAGGGCCGCGCCTGGGTTTGACACATCGTGCCTGTGAAGGAGGACGGGTGAGGGACACATGCTGTCAGCACACATCAGAGGTGATGATTGTCTGAATAAGTGTTAACAGTAATTTGGTATTTTGTTACGCAGTATATTTGAACATTGATCAGAATTGTGCAGCTCGCTTCTCACTGCCGTGGCGTATGGACTGATGATCCTCCACCTGTTGTGAGAAGCTGCTCATTTACATAAAGCTTAAATTCAGACCTGAATGTGTTGCTGATAGTGTGTGCCTTTGAAGGATATTTGTTGTAGCTGTTGACTTACCTCACCTTTTCCATCCTTCACAGAATCAGTTTGTCATGTCCACCTGGGGGGTGTTCGGCGGTGAGTCTGGGTCCAGAAGCGCCGAGCTTCGATCCATTTGGGTGCTGGAGAGCGCGCCATCCTTCACCTCGCCAGACAACCGCATATTTATGTTGTACACAATTATTGCACTGAAGGGAAATAAATTTGTTTTGTTTTTGGAACCGCTTTCTGGTTATTTAGCGCTGTGTTCAGTCAGACGCTGGTCCGCTCCTCAACTCGCGTCTGCACATAACAGTCTTAACATATCTAGTATTTATTGTACTTAAGTATGACAAGTAATGTACAAATAAATGTACTCAAGTATTGAAAGTAAAAGTATAAGTAAATGTTAATAATCAAAAATGGAGTTTATCTAAGCTTGTAAACAGGGTTGGGAGGGTTACTTTAAAAATGTATTCCGATACAGTTACTAGTTACCTGTTGAAAAATGTAATCAGTAACATAATCCTTTAAAAATGTATTCCGATACAGTTACTAGTTACCTGTTGAAAAATGTAATCAGTAACGTAATCCAAGTAATATTAATAATAGTAGAAATATTATATCCATAATATTAAAGTAATGTAATTTGATTACTTTCAATTACTTCTGGATTACTCCAATATCAAATATGCTAATACAGACAAAAGAAACTAAATATAGTCTTGACCACATAGTACAGTTTATTAAGCAAAAATAAAACTGTTTCTTTTACATGGCATGCTCTGTTTTACTTCACATTATGAATAAACACGCCCAGTGTTCACCTGCTAAATTTTCAACAAAAAATGCCAAACAAATGAAGGATAATGAAAACTCAGGCGTGTGCAGATGAATTTGTAATTAAAAGTGGCTTGCAGAACAATATACAAAACAAAAAAAAAGTCAACTACTTGTTCAGTAAATTCGCACCATGTTTAACATATCAGTCCACTTATTGAACTTTCAAAATAAGAACAATGTTGTGAAAGTGTAGGGACATGGACCCACAACAGGGGGAGCAAATGAACGGACAATGGAATAAGCCAAAATATAACAATTTAATGTTGTGAATAGTCAATAGTCAATCAATTTATATAGCGCCAAATCACAACAAACAGTTGCCCCAAGGCCCTTTATATTGTAAGGCAAAGCCATACAATAATTACGTAAAACCCCCAACGGTCAAAACAACCCCCTGTGAGCAAGCACTTGGCGACAGTGGGAAGGAAAAACTCCCTTTTAACAGGAAGAAACCTCCAGCAGAACCATGCTCAGGGAGGGGCAGTCTTCTGCTGGGACTGGTTGGGGCTGAGGGAGAGAACCAGGAAAAAGACATGCTGTGGAGGGGAGCAGAGATCAATCACTAATGATTAAATGCAGAGTGGTGCATACAGAGCAAAAAGAGAAAGAAACACTCAGTGCATCATGGGAACCCCCCAGCAGTCTAAGTCTATAGCAGCATAACTAAGGGATGGTTCAGGGTCACCTGATCCAGCCCTAACTATAAGCTTTAGCAAAAAGGAAAGTTTTAAGCCTAATCTTAAAAGTAGAGAGGGTGTCTGTCTCCCTGATCCGAACTGGGAGCTGGTTCCACAGGAGAGGAGCCTGAAAGATGAAGGCTCTGCCTCCCATTCTACTCTTACAAACCCTAAGAACTACAAGTAAGCCTGCAGTCTGAGAGCGAAGTGCTCTATTGGGGTGATATGGTACTATGAGGTCCCTAAGATAAGATGGGACCTGATTATGAATATGTTAGTTTAAATGAGTCAACACCCCCGAGACACACTAACTGTCAGAATGCTCGTAGCACATGCCGAGGCGGAGGATTAGCAGCAATCTTCCATTCCAGCTTATTAATTAATCAAAAACCCAGACAGAGCTTTAATTCATTTGAAAGCTTGACTCTTAGTCTTGTCCATCCAAATTGGAAGTCCCAAAAACCAGTTTTATTTGTTATTATCTATCGTCCACCTGGTCGTTACTGTGAGTTTCTCTGTGAATTTTCAGACCTTTTGTCTGACTTAGTGCTTAGCTCAGATAAGATAATTATATTGGGCAATTTTAACATCCACACAGATGCTGAGAATGACAGCCTCAACACTGCATTTAATCTATTATTAGACTCTATTGGCTTTGCTCAAAATGTAAATGAGTCCACCCACCACTTTAATCATATCTTAGATCTTGTTCTGACTTATGGTATGGAAATAGAAGACTTAACAGTATTCGCTGAAAACTCCCTTCTGTCTGATCATTTCTTAATAACATTTACATTTACTCTGATGGACTACCCAGCAGTGGGGAATACGTTTCATTACACTAGAAGTCTTTCAGAAAGCGCTGTAACTAGGTTTAAGGATATGATTCCTTCTTTATGTTCTCTAATGCCATATACCAACACAGTGCAGAGTAGCTACCTAAACTCTGTAAGTGAGATAGAGTATCTCGTCAATAGTTTTACATCCTCATTGAAGACAACTTTGGATGCTGTAGCTCCTCTGAAAAAGAGAGCTTTAAATCAGAAGTGCCTGACTCCGTGGTATAACTCACAAACTCGTAGCTTAAAGCAGATAACCCGTAAGTTGGAGAGGAAATGGCGTCTCACTAATTTAGAAGATCTTCACTTAGCCTGGAAAAAGAGTCTGTTGCTCTATAAAAAAGCCCTCCGTAAAGCTAGGACATCTTTCTACTCATCACTAATTGAAGACATTAAGAACAACCCCAGGTTTCTTTTCAGCACTGTAGCCAGGCTGACAAAGAGTCAGAGCTCTATTGAGCTGAGTATTCCATTAACTTTAACTAGTAATGGCTTCATGACTTTCTTTGCTAACAAAATTTTAACTATTAGAGAAAAAATTACTCATAACCATCCCAAAGACGTATCGTTATCTTTGGCTGCTTTCAGTGATGCCGGTATTTGGTTAGACTCTTTCTCTCCGATTGTTCTGTCTGAGTTATTTTCATTAGTTACTTCATCCAAACCATCAACATGTTTATTAGACCCCATTCCTACCAGGCTGCTCAAGGAAGCCCTACCATTATTTAATGCTTCGATCTTAAATATGATCAATCTATCTTTGTTAGTTGGCTATGTACCACAGGCTTTTAAGGTGGCAGTAATTAAACCATTACTTAAAAAGCCATCACTTGACCCAGCTATCTTAGCTAATTATAGGCCAATCTCCAACCTTCCTTTTCTCTCAAAAATTCTTGAAAGGGTAGTTGTAAAACAGCTAACTGATCATCTGCAGAGGAATGGTCTATTTGAAGAGTTTCAGTCAGGTTTTAGAATTCATCATAGTACAGAAACAGCATTAGTGAAGGTTACAAATGATCTTCTTATGGCATCGGACAGTGGACTCATCTCTGTGCTTGTTCTGTTAGACCTCAGTGCTTCTTTTGATACTGTTGACCATAAAATTTTATTACAGAGATTAGAGCATGCCATAGGTATTAAAGGCACTGCGCTGCTGTGGTATGAATCATATTTGTCTAATAGATTACAATTTGTTCATGTAAATGGGGAATCTTCTTCACAGACTAAAGTTAATTATGGAGTTCCACAAGGTTCTGTGCTAGGACCAATTTTATTCACTTTATACATGCTTCCCTTAGGTAGTATTATTAGACGGTATTGCTTAAATTTTCATTGTTATGCAGATGATACCCAGCTTTATCTATCCATGAAGCCAGAGGACACACACCAATTAGCTAAACTGCAGGATTGTCTTACAGACATAAAGACATGGATGACCTCTAATTTCCTGCTTTTAAACTCAGATAAAACTGAAGTTATTGTACTTGGCCCCACAAATCTTAGAAACATGGTGTCTAACCAGATCCTTACTCTGGATGGCATTACCCTGACCTCTAGTAATACTGTGAGAAATCTTGGAGTCATTTTTGATCAGGATATGTCATTCAAAGCGCATATTAAAAAAATATGTAGGACTGCTTTTTTGCATTTACGCAATATCTCTAAAATCAGAAAGGTCTTGTCTCAGAGTGATGCTGAAAAACTAATTCATGCATTTATTTTCTCTAGGCTGGACTATTGTAATTCATTATTATCAGGTTTTCCTAAAAGTTCCCTAAAAAGCCTTCAGTTAATTCAAAATGCTGCAGCTAGAGTACTGATGGGGACTAGAAGGAGAGAGCATATCTCACCCATATTGGCCTCTCTTCATTGGCTTCCTGTTAATTCTAGAATAGAATTTAAAATTCTTCTTCTTACTTATAAGGTTTTGAATAATCAGGTCCCATCTTATCTTAGGGACCTCGTAGTACCATATCACCCCAATAGAGCGCTTCGCTCTCAGACTGCAGGCTTACTTGTAGTTCCTAGGGTTTGTAAGAGTAGAATGGGAGGCAGAGCCTTCAGCTTTCAGGCTCCTCTCCTGTGGAACCAGCTCCCAATTCAGATCAGGGAGACAGACACCCTCTCTACTTTTAAGATTAGGCTTAAAACTTTCCTTTTTGCTAAAGCTTATAGTTAGGGCTGGATCAGGTGACCCTGAACCATCCCTTAGTAATGCTGCTATAGACGTAGACTGCTGGGGGGTTCCCATGATGCACTGTTTCTTTCTCTTTTTGCTCTGTATGCACCACTCTGCATTTAATCATTAGTGATTGATCTCTGCTCCCCTCCACAGCATGTCTTTTTCCTGGTTCTCTCCCTCAGCCCCAACCAGTCCCAGCAGAAGACTGCCCCTCCCTGAGCCTGGTTCTGCTGGAGGTTTCTTCCTGTTAAAAGGGAGTTTTTCCTTCCCACTGTAGCCAAGTGCTTGCTCACAGGGGGTCGTTTTGACCGTTGGGGTTTTACATAATTATTGTATGGCCTTGTTAGGGCTACGCTTCCTCCTCATAGTCACCCAGTCAGCCTGCTTTCCCGGCTGCTCGGGATCTGCCAGGGGGTAACTAACGGCGGCTAAGCTACCTTGGTCCGCACCAACTACAGGGGCCTGGCTAGCTGTAGAATTTTCCACGGTGCGGAGCCGAGTCTCCAATTCGCCCAGCCTGGCCTCCAAAGCTACGAATAAGCTACACTTATTACAAGTACCGTTACTGCTAAAGGAGGCCGAGGAATAACTAAACATTTCACACCCAGAGCAGAAAAGTGCGGGAGAGACAGGAGAAGCCGCCATGCTAAATCGGCTAAGAGCTAGTAGCTACGCTAAGCTAGCGGATTCCTAAAAACACGCAAAGTGAATAATGTGTAAATAATTTAGAGGTGATTCAGCAGAAGGAGTGCTTTAGTTAAGGCACGTAAAGATTACACTGGGAAACAAATCGTAATCTAGATAACTAGATCAATCTAACTGCGCAGATTAAACAGCTAACAGATACAGAAAAACACCGCTGTGCTCCGGAACAGGAAGTGATACAATACCACAGTGAGAGCCAACCACCAGTGTGTATATAAATAAATATGTATATAAATGTATTGTAATGATTTTAGGAGCCGCGCTGAACAGCAGCTGCAGGGCGCCTCAGCTCAGCAGCTGGAACAGTGCAGATCCGTGTGACTTTCACCACTAATATTTGGGAATGTGTGTGTGTCAGAGTAAGTTTAATACTTTCCTGACATAATTTAATGTAATTTAATTTTACTGGCTCAATATCCAGGTCAAAATGGCATTTTTTTTAACACGTATTTTGCGAGCATTTTTCTGAGTGTGTCCAGTCGCGGATCTCCATTGAAAATGCATTAACTTCCGGGTACTTCATCAATATTTTGCCCGGTTAGGAGACGTCATGTTGCTGTTCATGAAGGGACGTTTTTGTTTGAAAGAAAAAAAAAAATTATATACAGATAACAGGGTTCTAGCAAGGATAAAATGTTAGCGTAGTGGTAATGTGGAGGGAGCGAAGCGACCGGGGGGGGGGGGGGGGGGTTGCGGAAGGGGGGAAGCTTTTGAAAATTCAAGCTAAAAATTGGCCATTCTCGGGGTACCCAAAAGAGAAAAGCCAGGTACGACCCAAGTCCCTTCATCATGTCCAGAAGGCTGGGGAAGTTTGTTGAGTGGGCAATCTCATTCTGGGTTAGCCAGTACATGGGCCTTAGTGAGGCAGTCGGAGTCCGTGGACATTTTTAAGTCAAGACTTAAAACCTATTTTTATTCTTTCTTATGAGTAGTTTTTATTTTTTATGTTTTATTCTTTTACTTCTGTTTTTAATTAGGTATTTGATGTTTTTATTTTTATTTATTTATTTTAATTTTTTATGTTGAACTGTTCTGTGTGAGGCACCTTGAGATGGCTTTTGTTGTAATTTGGCACTTTCTAAGATGATTAAATTGAAATTGAACATTTTATTGAATCTTAAAGTAAATAAATATGAAATTGGTTACTGGATCCTTAAACTCTGGACATAATAAACTCTAAATGGTGGATCCTTGATCTCTGGACATAAACAGAAATATAATCTGTTAGTTTTTGTCAAAAGCATTTCCTTTCAGACATTATTATTGGCATGAATGTCTTTCCATACCTATGAGCTGAGCTCTTGCAGATGTGTTGCAGGTCAGGTTTAAAAGAATGCAAGATGTCTCATTTTGGGAGGAAAAAAAAAACGTTTTAGTCGATTGTAGTTTATTGTCTGTATTGCAACGTTTGTAAGAGCTGTCATTTTATTTCAAGCGGCGCTACGTGTTGAAGTTATTAATTCCGAGCAGACTCCGCACAGCATTTGAAGCTGTGACAAAACGGAGGACGATTCTCGTTTCTCGACTGCAACAAGACCAGAGTCCCAGTTAATGACTTGAATCCACACAAAAGTGACTCATGATATTTTCATGGCTATCAGAGGGGTTAAGAAGCGGACTTACCGCTTCTGAAGAGCAGCGACTCAAAGAGCCACGAGCCATTGAATCGAAGCATTGCTTCGATTCACGCTTCAAACTGGAGTCGCACTGCAGAAACGATTGAGTACAGACGCTGTACTGAAAATTTTAACGGTCCAAAATTATAGCTTAATAGGCCGTAACGCAAGTTTGCGCTAGCGAGAACCCTGGATAATATCATAAAATGCATTAAAATTGTAATTCTGCGAAGTAATCCCCATTTTTACTAAATATACCTGTAATCTGAATATGTCTTTTTTCTGTAACTGTAGCGGAATACATTTACCTTTTTTTGTATCCTAATTACGTAATGCCGTTACTCCTCAAGCCTGCTTGTTAATGACGTAGTATTAGTCAAAGTACTGAAAATTGTGCACATCACACAAAAACACTTCAGAAACAAGGTTTCAAAACCTAAACGAGAGTAGGCTACTCACTCGGTGTTCACAGGAAATAGTTATTTATTTCTATATGTATTTATTTATTTTCATTGTTACATGGTTTTATCTTTTCTGTTGTGTTTTGTTTCATTATGTTCTTTTGTCTCTTTCTCTAAAATTGTATTGTAACATTATTAGTCTATTATTAGTGACTATTATTGTCTATTATGTAGACTATTATTGTTGTTGCTATAATATGAATAAAAATAAATTTAATAAAATTACAATTTGACTCTTTTACGATAACGAATGCTGAGCCATTAATACAGAATACAAATCAACACAAACATGCTGATGCGAACAGTTTAATGCTAACATTAACATTGAAAACGCCATAGACATGCTAACGCGTTAGCATCTGTCCCATTTTTAAGTTATAAAATACATCTATCAACTGTTTCAGAAGACCATAACAGGTCAGTTTAACATAAAAATATTAACTATTACTCACAGACATATGCTCTTCGGGATTTTTCAAACTTAATTTACAAAAACTCTCAATGGGAGACATCAAAGTTTAAAAACAAAACGACAAAAAAAAAACATTACAAGACAGCTCTGCGGTGTTTGCACATGCACAGTGCGAGCGGTAGAACGCTTGTTGCCCCTCACTCAGCAGCAGGAAACCCTCACGACGGCCGACCAGAATAATATCAATCAGGTTTGATTTTCATTCAACCATACGATCAGCAATCAGGAGGTGGTCATGAGATGTTAAACACAGCTTGTTACTCCATGTACACTAAACGATGCAGAACGCGTGATTAACCTGAAACTCAGTCCAAAAAATTTATTTATTTGTAGAGCACATTTAAAAATAACAAGGTTGACCAAAGTGCTGTACAACAAAGACATAAATAAATAAATAATTACATGGTAAATAACAGTGGCAACAATATAAGTCTTTAAAACAATAAAATCATCAACACTCTAATCAAAAGCCAAAGAAAACAAATATGGCTTTAAGGCACGATTTAAAGACTAGAGCTGAATCCGCCTGCCTGATACAGAGAGGCAGGTCATTCCACAATCTGGGACCAGCAACAGAAAAAGCTCTATCACCTCTAAGTTTGAGCTTGGTGCTTGCTTGTAGTTCCTCAGACCAAGCTCAAGTCAGATTCTGTCAAGATATTGAAGTCCAGACTTAAGATGCATTTTTCTCCCTCACATATGGCTAGCGACTGACATAGTATAGTACTATGTTTCTTATGGGCAGCATGGTGGATTAGTGGTTGGCACTGTTGCCTCACAGCAAGGTCATGGGTTCAATTCCCATCTGTGGCCTTTCTGTGTGGAGGTTGCATGTTCTCCCCGTGTTTGTATGGGTTTCCTCCAGGTGCTCTAGTTTCCTCCTACATTTAAAGTTTAGGTGAATTGAAAACTTTATAATTGTCCAGGTCTCCCTTGCAAAAGAGATCTCGATCTCAACGGGACTAACCTGGTGTGTGGAGAAAAGATTATGTTGTTTTGCCCCTGTCTTAAAGTAACCCTAATGATGTACTTATTATTATTACACTAATTGCACAAATTTGTTTTTGTAGCCACTAACGACTGGGAGTGAAGCATGCTGGGGTCATTCTGAACTGGGAGTGAAGAGCTGGGGTTATTATGTTTTTGCAAGAGGAAATAACTTTCAGATGCCTGTTGATTAAAGGAATTATGTGCGCCAGGGAGTTTGAGATGGCCACTCACCCTCCCTTCGCGCACACACTAGAAAAGAGGGGGCAGAGCCATGCTCCGATAGAGTCTGCTGCGGGTTACGTAAGAAACGCCCAGCCGGTTGACAAGCGCACTCTGCCGAAGGTGTTGGCTCTCCACCTTAAAGGCGTCACGGTAAGAGAGAAAGAGATATTTTATGCGCTGCAACCACTTGTGTTTGATGTAACTGCTTTTGTGGGGAATAAATATGCGCCTGTTTGTTCTAGCAAAATGCAGTCTGTGTGATCATTTCTGTGTGCCGATCTGACCGAACCTTGTTACAAAACATTTTTGGCGTTGTCGGCAGGATAACGAGGGGTGTTCAGACTACACACAGAAATGTCTTGTTTTGGGAAAGGAAAAAGAGATGCAGAGGTGGCATCTCAACAGGAAGAAGTGGTCCCGGGGTGGGATGGGATTACTTTTAAGGAAATAGGCCAGCTTCTACGGCGACGTGGGGGACGCCCTGGGCTGTGGACTGGAGCAATTCCCACCGCGACTCCACCAGTTTTATGTGAGATGTTAAAGCGGGTGGAGGTTAAAATGAAAGCTCCATTGGGAGGTATTTTAGAGATGATGATGGATTTGTGTGCACTCATTTTGACACGTCTGTCATGTTCAGGAATGTTAAACACACCTGCTGTCTTGAGTCTTTTTTTTTTTATGTATAAGTTTACAATGAATTAGTTGCAGAAATGTTATATGTGGAAAGTGGGAATTTATTATTACTAGCACTGTATTTTCTGGTGTATAAGTTGCACCTGTTTAAAAAAAGCCTCTTGAAGATGAAAAAAAAAATTGCCCCTTTTTCTGCATTATCACTACTTTGGGACTTTTGTGCATCTTGTTTTTGGCATTTCTTCTTTTGTATGGGGGGAGGAACAACAATGCTCATTTGATATGGCAAAAGAAGCCATACAGCAGGCTGTGTCCTTAGGAAAAATGCAATCAGGACCAGTAGAACTTCAAGTGTCTGCTCTAAATGATTATGCTAATTGGAGCTTATGGCAAAAACAGAACAGGATACGAAAACCTTTAGGGTTCTGGTCGAGGAAACTCCCAGATGCGAGGATGCATTACACGCCCTTTGAAAAACAGCTCTTGGCATGTTACTGGGCGCTAATTGAAACTGAATCACAAACGGTAGGACATGAGGTAATGATGAGAACACACATACCCATTTTGACATGGGTAATGAGTAATCCTACCACTCACCGAATAGGGACAGCTCAGGAGGCTAGTGTAATTAAATGGAAATGGTATTTATCAGAGCGGGTAAAATCAGGTGAAAAGGAGTTTCATTGCTGCATGAACAAGTAGCTGATACTCCTGAGGAAGATGAGGTGCCTTTTGAAGTTCAACCATTGGAAGAATCTCCTGTAAAAGCGGGGAAAAAGTGGGATGATTTGTCAGATGATGAGAGAAGTCGAGCATGGTTTACTGATGGATCCTGTCAATATCAAGCAGGAAAAGGCGATGGAAAGCAGGAGGTTTTAACCCACAATTAGGTCAGTCTCTGGAAGAATTAGGAGAAGGAAAAAGCAGTCAGTGGGCGGAGTTGAAGGCTGTGCATATGGTGATCATGCAGGTAGGAGAAAAAGGAGTTAAGCCGAGTGCCCCTCCCATTGAGGAGGAAGAGGAGGAGGATTCTGATGACGACATGGTGCACATAGCTGCTACGCGTAAGGTCAAGAAAGATAGAAAGAAAGGAAAGAATAAGGGAAGGCGTTCCCGGAGTCTTGATTGTTATGATGAGGATTAGGAAAATGGTCAAGCTCTTGTGGCCCGCCGAGATTTAACACAATGGTCCACAAGTGATATTAGGCCCTATGTTCGACTGGAAATTTATTGGATTAAATCAGTTCAAGTTACTTCGGCTTTAGTGGACACAGGAGCGGAGGCCTCATTAATTCATGGCAATCCAGAAAAAATGAAGGGACCAGTAGTTCCGCTAACTGGGTTAGGAGGCAAAAACAATATTGCATTCCGGGAGGACAAGCAGAAATTACTGCAACTATTAAAGAGTATTTGCAGGCAGGAGTCCTAAAACCAGTAACGACAAAGTGGAACAATCCTTTATGGCCAGTCCGTAAGTCGGATGGCTCATGGAGAATGACTGTGGACTTTAGAGGTCTAAATAAATATACACCGGTGCTGACTTCAGCTGTACCTGATGCTGTGAGTATCATTGAACGAGTGCAACACCATAGCGGTACATGGTATGCTGTAATAGATTTGGCCAACGCATTCTTTACCATACCAATTCCAGAGGAAAGAATGGAACAGTTTGCGTTTACTTGGGAAGGCCGACAGTATACCTTCACCAGATTACCACAAGGCTATTTGCATAGCCCTACCATCTGCCATAGGGTAGTGGCAGAACATTTGGAACAGTTCCAGATTCCAACAAAAATGATGATCTCACATTACATCGATGACATCATGATTCAGGGGAACACAGAAATGGGGTTGGTACAGGAGATACCAAAACCCGTAGTAATAACTACACGAGGAACGCAAGGCTTTGGTTCCTCAGATCAAGCAGGTGCCAAAGTTTGGGTTAAACAACCTAACGGACCGCCTAAAGCGGCAGAAATTATAGCTCAAGGGAATGATGCAACTGTTAGTATACTCTGTCAGGGTGAAGAAAAATGGGTAAATGTGTCTGTATCAAAGTGTTATGTAAGAGAAGACTAATCGTCGTCATTCTACCCGTAGTTACCCTTGTGTTGTCTAGGCTTGATGACCTGGTGGGAGTTGCTGATCGGGCGATCAAGAACCACAGGAGGTGGGCGCCGCCATGGCAACCAGTGGAAGTCCCGGAATTGGAGGTGTCGGTTGCTGGGTCATACTCCTCCTTGTAGGTGGTGCCATGGTCTCCAGTTGTTGGGGGATGACAGAAGGAAACGAACTTGAAGAGATATCATTGTTTCAAACAGGATGGAAGAACTCTGCCAACAACAGAACGCAAGATGATTCACTAGTGATTGCAAACTATGGCGATGTGTGAACTGTTTTGCCAGACACCATATACCAGTATTTACTATGGGATGTAATGTCACTCTTCGTGCTAGGGTGAACATGTGTGTTTTTAATATGACAAGTTATTCATGTAGTAATGTCAATGGAACCACCTGGACTATTAAACTGTGGAGTAAAGTAATGATCAGCAATAGTACTGAAATTAAAGGGAGGAGATCATTCCTGTATATGCTGTGGGTACTACCAATAGAGGCTAAGGCAACACAAACCCAGGTTGCACCTTTAATTGATACCTGCACCTATTTGGCACAAGCAACAGTGAAGACAAAGGTATATTGGCAAGTTACCTTTCCAAATATTCCAACTTGCAAAAGGCGCCGAAGAGCGTGGTATGACACTTTATTAGGAGGAACAGGAACTGTCCTAGGAGTATCAAATACAGTTGATAATGAAGTGACCAGAACCATGTTGTCAAACACAGGTCAGTATTCTTCTCAGGTATTACATCAGATAGGAGAGTGGTTACCAACAGCACTGGTGGGACAAGTACAAAACGCTGATTTATGGCAGAAGAATTTTCAATGGCAATTGAAGTTATGGAATGAAACATACAATTCATTGAAAAATCTATCCCATATAGGAAATTGGACAGTATGTGCAGTACAAACTATTCATGCAGAAGCTCAAAGAGAAAGATTTCAGCGTATAGTTACCACAGGGAACTATCATGATTGGAGACGGATTTGGAATATAACTGATACCTTATGGTTAAAGTTACATCCAGAATTTACACAATGCAATGAAACAGTGTGTACTGGGCATTGGACCCAGTACAATGTGACACAACCAAAGGTTGTTTGTAAATATCAGGTATTACCTGTAATAACGGCTACTGGTTATTGGTTTTTGCATATGGACGGAGAGTGGTTAGAACCAAAAACCAATACGACTTTTGATACTAAAATGTGTGACATCACTGATAAAGGAATGGCCTGTGTGCTGCAAACTGGATATGCTAATCCATGTCTAACCGACTCAGAGGTTGTACTTTGTGATTGGACTAGGGAAACACCCAGAGAAATGTTGTGGCAAGTTGGCCCACATGCTCTGTGTGTCGCAACAATGAAAAATAATTCACAGGTACCTTTGGTTCCGTATACTGGCTGCCTGAACAATGTGCACTGATGGCATTGGGGAAACCGGACTTATCGTTTGACTAATTATTCTGTATCAAGTCGGCTGACTTCGGTACAATGGGATGTATTGCATTCCCCATGGAGTCTTTCCCTGGAGCGTTTCAAATGCGCATTGGAACAATCTACGGAAATTCAGCAATTAATAGAGTCACATAAGTCCAACGTCTCCAGTCTCATGGTATCCACATTGATTACCAGTGACCGGGTAAAACATGTAGCAAAATTAGTACAGCAAGCATCAGCACACCACTGGTGGGATATCTTTTCAGGGATGTCTCTCACTGCCAGGAGCACCTTAGTGCCACCTTTAATAGTGTTAGTAATAGCAATATGTGTTATGACTTTTTGTAATATTTTTACATGTATATATGTTATACGATTAAGACGGGAAGTGGAATGGGTGATATTTCAACGAATGAGATGAAATTGATTTTGTTGATTCATGATCTCTTTGGAGTAAACCAATATATTGTTTGGAACAGGTATAATCAAGACTATATTACTCAAAATTTTGTTTGTGAATCACTAGAAGAAATGTGGGAAATGCTATGGCATGATATAATCGTTGGAATAGGCTGGAGCCCAGCATTACCTAAATCTGCTAGTGGTTACATAAATTGACTGGTGCAAAACACCAAGAGTGGAATGTGTGGAGAAAAGATTATGTTGTTTTGCCCCTGTCTTAAAGTAACCCTAATGATGTACTTATTATTATTACACTAATTGCACGAATTTGTTTTTGTAGCCACTAACGACTGGGAGTGAAGCATGCTGGGGTCATTCTGAACTGGGACTGAAGAGCTGGGGTTATTATGTTTTTGCAAGAGGAAATAACTTTCAGATGCCTGTTGATTAAAGGAATTATGTGCGCCAGGGAGTTTGAGATGGCCACTCACCCTCCCTTCGCGCACACACTAGAAAAGAGGGGGCAGAGCCATGCTCCGATAGAGTCTGTTGCGGGTTACGTAAGAAACGCCCAGCCGGTTGACAAGCGCACTCTGCCGAAGGTGTTGGCTCTCCACCTTAAAGGCGTCACGGTAAGAGAGAAAGAGATATTTTATGCGCTGCAACCACTTGTGTTTGATGTAACTGCTTTTGTGGGGAATAAATATGCGCCTGTTTGTTCTAGCAAAATGCAGTCTGTGTGATCATTTCTGTGTGCCGATCTGACCGAACCTTGTTACAAAACACCTGGTTAAATAAAGATTAAATTATCCCTGTAACTCATTTTATTAGCAACAGGACAGATCTTGGCCTCACTTCGTCTAAATTCTAGGTCTGTTAGTGAAGCTTAAGGCTCACGGCCAGTGATCACCTTAGTATTCTCTCTGCTGCACTGTTGATTTACTGCTATACCTAAGATGTAGTTTTCTGGTCAATTGATTCTGCTCTTTTTCTCTCTGTCTGAGGCACTGATGATGTTGACCCAAAAAGGCTGGCAGCTGCATATGACAAGGCACTTTGCTGACCACAACACACCGCAGTCTACTTTTGGAATATACTCTGATAGGGTGACAGGTCCACTGATAATGTGAAGAACAGACGCTCGCCCTACACCCCAGGAGCTGGAAGACCACTTGCCAATGATTGTGTGCTCATCTCAACAATGCACTTTGGCCTGACTATACAGGGGAATTGGATGTTGAAAGAAACAGTGTCTCATATGGCTAAGGTCATGAAAGGTGGTTGTCAAGTCAGGTTCTGCATGGATTATTTCGGTTAACTTGTTCAGAGTCTTACTCTTGTAATTAGTGTCTGTACTGTCATGATAGTGCACACATTTTGGATCTAAAAAAAGCCTTCTGCCTTGTTACAGAGGTATAGTGCATCAGCGTCATTATGAGAGTCCAGAGAACAATCTCCCTCAGCGTCTGAGAGAAATTCCTCCTCAGCATCGGAGCAGGTCAGATCCAACTCTAATGAGGGAGGCTTAGAGGGCAAAGAATATTCCAGGATATAAAACCAGTCAAGAAGCCTCCCTTTCCTGAAAAGCAAGTCCACAGTTTTTTTTAACTCAGGAAAAGGTTGATTGTCCTCCAATAATGTATGACTCATCCAAACATTGATATTTATTAGCAGAGCGGGAATGCAAATGAAGGGTTCAAAACAACTGAAATGCTCAAAAAGTGACCATATAACAGAAACATCAGGACTCATGCCTGTGGAGGTCATGTTAATGGACAGATCATACAGTGTGGGGGCGATGCAGACACAAACACACTGAAATAATTTATTAAATATAAAAAAGGAAACAAGACCATTTACTAAGCGTCCGGGATGAAAATCAGCACCTCCAAATCCGAGGCCATGGTTCTCGACCGGAAAAAGGTGCTTTGCCCTCTTTAGGTTGGTGGAGTGTCCTTGCCTCAAGTGGAGGAGTTTAAGTATCTTGGGGTCTTGTTCACGAGTGAGGGACAGATGGAGCGTGAGATCGATAGATGGATCGGTGCAGCATCTGCAGTGATGCGGTCACTGTATCGGACCATCGTGGTGAAGCGAGAGCTGAGTAGGGGGGCAAAGCTCTTGATTTACCGATCGATCTACGTTCCGATCCTCACCTATGGTCATGAGATTTGGCTCATGACCGAAAGAACGAGATCGCGAGTACAAGCGGCCGAGATGAGTTTCCTCCGCAGGATGGCTGGGCGCTCCTTTAGAGATAGGATGGGGAGCTCGGTCACTCGGGAGGAGCTTGGAGTCGAGCCGCTGCTCCTCCACGTTGAAAGGAGTCAGTTGAGGTGGCTCGGGCATCTTTTCCGAATGCCCACTGGACGCCTCGCTGGAGAGGTGTTCCGGGCACGTCCCATTGGGAGGAGGCCCCGTCGAAGACCCAGGATATGCTGGATGGACTACATCTCTCGGCTGGTTTGGGAATGCCTTGGAGGAGCTGGGGGAGGTGTGTGTGGATCGGGAGGTCTGGGCAGCTTTGCTTGAGCTGCTGCCCCCGCAACCCGACTCCGGATAAAGCGGAAGAAAATGGATGGATGGATGGATGGATGAATGAATATAATAAATAATAAAAATTAGTCCAAACTGTGAAATCAAAGGTCAGCTGGGGTGGAGGAGTGCCGGGAACTGTGAGGTTAAGTCTGACATTGAAGTCCTGTGCCTGTGTTGGGCAGAGGGGGTGTGGCCAAATTAAACTTCATTGAGGCCTGTATAAGTTTTGAGAAGACCACATCACCAAGGAGAAACGAGGCATTGCTTTGTCAAAATCACATAGCTGCTTTGTTTACAGCTGATTTATAAAGTATTTTTTATCCACAGAAATATGTAATTTTGGACGTTGAAAATTTCCTCAGCAGAATAAAATCCTCTTTAATTGCTGAATGTTAGGTATCTGTTTTGCCTGAATTAGCTGTTTTCTGAATAGCATCTGTGCTTTTTGCAGATGATGTGGTTCTCTTGGCTTCATCAGACAGTGACCTCTGATGCATACTGGGCAGGTTTGAGGAAGAGTGTGAAGCGACTGGGACGGTCCTCTATCGTCAAAAGGTGGAGTTTCCATTTTGAGTCAGGAGACAAGACACTCGATTTACCCATCAATTTATGACCCTATTTTCACCTATGGGAATAAGCTTTGATTGACAGAAATAGCATCATCACAGATACAAGCTGTGGAAATTTGACTCCTCTACTGTTGTATGCAAAAGCTTGGGCACTCCTGATAATTTTCATGATTTTCCTTTATAAATCATTGGTTGTCTGGATCAGAAATTTGAGTTAAATATATCATATAGCAGAGGAACACACTGATATTTGAAAAGTAAAATTAAGTTTCTAGTATTTACAGAAAGTGTGCAATAGTTATTTAAACCAAATTAGGCAGGTGCATACATTTGGGCACCCTTGTCATTTTATTGATTTGAATACATTTAGCACTAATTATTGGAACACAAAATTTTGGTTTGGTAAGCTCATTGACCCTTAACCTCCTTACACAGGTGAATCCAATCATGAGAAAGGGTATTTAAGGTGGTCATTTGCAAATGTTTCTCCTCTTTGCATCTCTTCTAATGGGTGGCAACATGGGAGCCTCTAAACAACTCTCAAATTACCTGAAAACAAAGACTGTTCAACATCATGGTTTAGGGAAAGGATACAAAAAGCTATCTCAGAGATTTCAGCTGTCAGTTTCCACTGTGAGGAACATAGTGAGGAAATGGAAGACTGCAGGCACAGTACTAGTTAAGGCCCAAAGTGGCAGGCCAAGAAAACTCTCAGATAAACTGAAGCGAAGGATGGTGAGAACAGTCATAGTCAACCCACAGACCTGCTCCAAAGACCTACAACATGATCTTGCTGCAGATAGTGTCTCTGTGCATCATTCAGCTATACAATGCATTTGTACATGGAGATGCTGCATGATGCTGTAAAGCAGAGGAAGCCTTTTCTGCATACACACCACAAACAGAGTCGCTTGAGGTATGATAAAGCACATTTGGACAAGCCAGGTTCATTTTGGAATATGGTGCTGTGGACTTATGAAACTAAAGAGTTATTTGGACATAACAAGGGGCGGTATGCATGGCTAAAAAAGGACACAGCATTCCAAGAAAAACGCTTGCTACCTACAGTCAAATTTGGACGTGGTTCCATCATGCTGTGTGGCTATGTGGCCAGTGCAGATACTGGGAATCTTGTTAAAGTTGAGGGTCACATGGATTCCAGTCACTATCAGCATATTCTTGAGAACAATGTTCAAGAATCAGTGACAAAGTTGAAGTTGCACCGGGGCTGGATCTTTCAATAACACAATGACCCTAAACACTGCTACTAAGGCATTCATGCAGAGGTACAAGTACAATGTTCTGGAATGGCCATCTCAGTCCCCAGACCTGAATATTTTTGAAAATCTGTGGTGTGATTTTAAGTGGGCTGTCCATGCTTGGAAACCAACAAACCTGAGAGGTTTTGTAAAAAAGAATGGTCCAAAATACCTTCATCCAGAATCCAGACTCTCATTGGAAGCTATAGGAAGTGTTTAGAGGCTGTTATTTCTGCAAAAGGAGGATCTGCTAAATATTGATGTATTTTTTCTGTTGGGGTGCCCAAATTTATGCACCTGCCTAATTTTTGTTTAAAGAATTATTGCACACTTTCTGTAAATCCTATAAACTTCATGTCACTTCTCAAATGTCACTGGTTTGTCTGCTATATGTTATATTTAACTGAAATTGCTGATCCAAACAACCAATGATTTATAAAGGAAAATCATGTAAATCATCAGGGGTGCCCAAACTTTCAGAAGGCTGAGGATAGGGAAGTGTGGGATGAGCTGCTTGGACTACTGCCATCACAACCATTAAAAACCAGGCAGCCCAGGGATAAACTTGAGCCTTGGTTTAATGACAGAATGTTGCCGAGCTGAAAAAAAGGACAAACTGCAGGTGTCTCTTCAAATTTTAAAAGACTGCTGGCGCCACTATCAAAGTACAGTTAAAGAGGCAAAAAGGGAATATTTTGCAAATATTATTTCCTCCAACAGGCATAATCCCTTTGTGTTATTTAACACTATTGACTCTGTACTAAATGTTACACAGAATGTCTGTTTGGATGCTTCTCCTGACACATGCAATAACTTTTTGTATTTTTTATTGAAAAGGTTGCCAACATCAGGGCTCTTATCATGGCTCCTGATTCTGACCCCTCTGTCTCAGTCCCTTGCTCTGCTGTTTTTACTCAGTTTGAGTCTGTGACAATTTCACTTTTAGAGGATGTGGTTGGCTGTATTAAACCTTGAGGTTCTCCCCGTGATCCTGTCCATCCACGATTTTTAAAGGAAATTTTAGCTAGTGTAGAGCAGTCTGTTCTCTGGTGTGGTTCCTGTGAATTTTAAACATGCAGTAGTGCAGCCACTGCTCAAGAGATTTGGCCTTGATCACACTGTGCTGGCTAATTATAGGCCCATTTCCAAGTTGCCTTTTCGCTCTAAGATTTTAGAGAAATTGTGTGAAAATTGTGTGTGTGTGTGTGTGTGTGTGTGTGTGTGTGTGTGTGTGTGTGTGTGTGTGTGTGTGTGTGTGTGTGTGTGTGTGTGTGTGTGAATTGAAGCAGTTTTTAGACACGAATGGGATCATGGAGGTTTTTCAGTCAGGTTTTAAAACCCTTCAAAGCACAGAGTCTGCTTTAATAAGGGTTGTTATAACATCCTTCTTGCGTGTCATTCTGGTAACCGCATTATTTTGTTTTTGCTTGATTTAACTGCTGCCTTTGATGCAGTGGACCATTTGTGTCTCAACACCAGTAAGACGAAGGACATGGTGATCGACTTCAGGAGGAAACCACCACGTCACCCACCGGTGAACATCCAGGGGGAGAACATAGAGGCCGTGGACAGTTTCAAATACATGGGTGTTCACCTCAACAACAAACTGGACTGGACTCACAACACTGATGACCTGTACAACAAAGGCTAGAGTCGCCTCCACCTCCTGAGGAGATTGAAATCCTTTGGAGTGAGCAGGCCTCTGCTTAAGACCTTCTATGAGTCTGTTGTGGCCTCTGCTGTCCTCTATACTGTCGTCTATTGGGCCCCGGGCAGCACAGAGCGGGAGAGAAAGAGACTGAAAAAGCTGGTCAGGAAATCCAGCTCTGTCCTGGGCTGTCCTCTGGACTCTCTGGAGGAGGTGGATGAGAGGAAGGTGTTAGCCAAGTTCAAATCCATCATGGACAACTCCTCTCACCCTCTGCACCGGACTGTAGTGGAGCTGTGCAGCTCCTTCAGTGACAGACTGAGGCACCCTCAGTGCAAGAAGGAACGATACCGCAGGTCATTCCAATAACACTGTGAAATAACCACATGCAATAATATGTCCACGAATCATGTGCAATAACAACTCGTTTGCAAATCCCAGCACTAATGTCATCTTACCACATCTAAATTCCACTAAGATGCTCCTGTCTTTTTCAATTCCAATCATGTTTATGTATGCATATGTACTTATATATATTCTATTTCTACCTCATTTTCTTATTTTATTGTATTGTTACAAGTATTATTATTATTGGTTATCCTTGCACAGGCTGTTTGATGCACATTTTCCTCTACTCACACCCATCTTGTGTGTGTTTTTTTAAGAGCTGACATAATGTGAATTTCTCCACTGTGAGATTAATAAAGTCTTATCTTATCTTTACATTTTATTATCTCAACTACATTACTTAGTGGGCATCAGTGGCACTGCACTTGAATGGTTTAGGTCTTACTTGGTAGACAGAACCTTTTCTGTGCATATTCATGGTTCTGGGTCATCTGCAGCTTCAGCATTATGTGGCATCCCACAGGGTTCAGTTCTAGGGCCACTACTTTTCTCATTGTATTTGCTGCCTCTGGGTTCCATCCTTAGACAGCATGGGACTTCATTTCATTGCTATGCTGATGATTGGCAAATTTATCTCCCCTTAGGGAAGAAGGACGTCATTTCCATAAAACAGCTCTTTGTATGCCTACAGGACATCAAAGCTTAGCTGGCCTTGAACCTTTTAAGTTTTAATGAAAAGAAAACAGAGGTGATGGTGTTTGGACCCAGTGGCCCTGGAGGTCCTCCTCCATTGCCTTAGGATCTTTGGAGGTTTATTTTAGACTTGTTGTTAATGATCTTGGTATTAAAGTTGACAGTGAATTGGACTGCCAAATTAAAGCTGTGGTTAAGTCTGGTTTTTATCTATAGCAGTTAGCAACTGTGAAATCTTTCTTGTCGAGACAGCACTTTGATCCAGTGATCAGGCTTTTATTTCATTTCAGCTGGATTATTGTAATGCACTTTTTGTGGGAGTCAGTCAGTTGTTATTTTCACGTCTGCAATTGGTTCAAAATGCCGCTTTACAACTTTTGACAGGAACTCGAAAGCATGATCATATATCTCCTGTATTCGACTCACTTCATTGGCTGCCTGTATGTTGTAGCGTATATTTCAAAATTATTATGTTCATTTTTAAATCTCTTCACAGTCTTGCCTCGCCTTACCTCTCTGAGCTTCTTCATCCTTATGTACCATGTCGGTCTCTTAGGTCAGCTGACCAGCTGCTCCTGGAAGTATCGAGATCCAGAAGGAAGCTCAGAGGGGACAGGGCCTTCTCTGTTGATGCTCCAAAATTATGGAACAGCTTGCGTTGTCTGTGAGAGAGGCCCCTTCACTGCCCATTTTTTAAAGTTTGTTTAAAAACTTATTTTTTCTCCTTGGCTTTCGGCCCCAGCGAGTCTTAGTTTTTAAATTGTACTTCTTATTTATTTATTTAAATGTGTTTTAATGGATGTTTTAGTGTGCAGCACGTTGTGTCAGCAGTGGCTGTGTTAAAGTGCTTTATAAATAAAGTTGATATGGTATGACTTGAACCTGAATGTGAATAAAAAGTAAATGAATTTAAAAAAAATCATGTTATTCTGAGGTATTACTGCACCTCGTGTTTGTTGAAAAGTAATAACCTCATCTCTTCAGACACAGTAATTCTCATTACAAAGTAAATGCACAAGATAAATTTAAAAAAGAAAAATCACCTTAACCCCAAAACACATTTTTTTTTTCAGAAAACATATTCTTATTTTTTTAATCCCCTCCTGTTCACTCAAACACTTATTTTCAGTGCAAAAATAACACAAGTACAGAAGCATATTGAATTCAATTGAGAGTGAATCAGTTATCTTCCTTAAAAAAACAGTACATGATTTAGTTTTTTTTTCTCTCTCAAGTGAATGAATTACATTTCCAAACTTAAGCATTGTTACGGAATGTACATTAAATCTGCCCATGTTGTCAGTATTTATTGCATTACTACTGACAGCAACATTGAAAGCAATTGGCTGGGAAGACTTTACATATCAATGGAGCTTCATCTCACCAGAACTACCTGGGAGGAGTGCAGAAGATGGAGGATTGAGCAGAACCAGGACAACCAGAAACTTAAACAGTGGCAGGTGCATCCACAATCAACAGAATAATCTGCACTTGACTCTCAAGAAGAAAGACCCACAAACACACAGAGACACAGTGACAAACAAGATGGAAATTTTACTGGAAATTCAACTACAACAAAACCAGAGTGAGTACAAAATAGCACAAGACAAGAACAAACAGATAACACTAATGACAACTGAGGAACCGACACAAAGATCAGTGCACAAGAACAATAGTGAAACTCAAGACTGGCTAAAGTAGTAAACAAAAGAACAGTGATTGAAAACCCACAACTATTAACAAATGGGACATAAGACGGACAGGTAGTCCATGAGCCAGTCATGAATTTTTACCTAATGGGTACCACTTAAGAGGGAAAAAAATGACACTTAGAATCCAGCCTCAGTGTATCATGGCCAACACAAAAATGTATGATAACCATCCCAGGGTGGTAGTTGTAGCCAGGTAAGGGTCAATGAAGAATTACACAGAGGTCAAACTTTAAAAATGGTCTAATCATGTTGAAAACTATATCACATTATTTGTGTGATCATAACAATTCCACAAAGGTATAGTTTGGACTATCTAGGACGGAATGTTATGGAGTTGTGGGGTAAAAACAGCAGAAATGGTGACAAAGGTCAGTTTCAGTTTGTACAGGGGTCAAAGCTATAGTTGCTCCGATTCTCAGCAAAAAATGATGCAAATTATTGGTTGAAATAAAATGATCAATAAATGGAATAGTTTTGACTGTGTTGAATGCTTTGTCTCCAAAGTAAAGATCAAACAAAGTCAACATCCATTGAATTCTATGACGTGACATATGTTACCCTGTAACATGATAACTAAGCATGACAGATTGTGCAAACTATTCCTTTTTAGAACCCTATTAACCCAAACAGTAATTTGCATAATTTTTTTACTGAAATTGGAGCAACTTTAATATTTGACCCCTCTACAAACTGAAATTGACCTTTGTCACCATTTTTGCTGTTTTGACACCGTAACTCCAGAACATTCCATCATAGATAGTCCAAACTATACCTCTTTGGAATTGTTATGATCAGACAAGTAATGTGATATAGTTTTCAACATGATTGGAGCATTTTTACATTTTGACCTTGTGTAATTCTTCATTGACCCCGAGCTGGCTACAGCTACAACCCTGGGATGGCTATCTAAGATTCTAAGTGTCGTTTTTTCCCCTTAAGTGTTACCAAAAACCTGTTTGGCCCATGGACTAAAGGGACAGTTTTTGATCACCAGTATGCGTACTGGACTTCTTATACCAGTGTTTCGATAATACTACAAGTGGGTATAGACTCCTGCTCTGGTTGGAAGAAATGTGGATATCAAACTGTCCAGTGTTCAATATCACAATAAGTATTTGACTTTAATTATTTGTTCATTATTAAAGCATTTGACTTTAATCACAGACACCTGGTCTGTGAGTGGAACAGTGAAATTCAGCACTTGGCCACTCAGCTTTCACTCAGTTTTCTCCTGCATGTTGATGACTTGCACCTTAACTGACACAGGACCCTTAGTTCTATGCACGAATTCTTCCTCTGGAATGCGGTTGTATTCTGTTTTCATATTCTTGCTGGCTGGCTCGTCGTCATGAGGTGGAGGAGGGTGGCACAGTGGTGCCAGGGCAGAGCTCAAGGGCTGTGGTGCTGGTAGAACTGCAGCAGGAACCATCACAAGAGGTCTTGGGATCATAATGTGGAATGCTGCCAGCGGCATCGGCACCACATTAATGCGGGGAGGCATGGCATGGCAGGCACTGGTGCCAGAACCTCTCCTGGAGCCAGACGCACCACAGACGGAACAGGCGGCCGTGGAATCGCAGGTACGTCAGAGAGGAGGGTGATGCACATGAGAGGAGCAACAGTGACGGGTGGGTGAGGCACAGCAGTAACAGGAGGAGTGGGCTTCGACAAACTGGACGCAGACAAGGGAATGGCAGGCTGGTGAGGAATTTCACCCAGAACGCTCATAGCACAGGCCGAGGCGGAGGATTAGCAGCAATCTTCCATTCCAGCTTATTAATTAATCAAAAACCCAGACAGAGCTTTAATTCATTTGAAAGCTTGACTCTTAGTCTTGTCCATCCAAATTGGAAGTCCCAAAAACCAGTTTTATTTGTTATTATCTATCGTCCACCTGGTCGTTACTGTGAGTTTCTCTGTGAATTTTCAGACCTTTTGTCTGACTTAGTGCTTAGCTCAGATAAGATAATTATAGTGGGCGATTTTAACATCCACACAGATGCTGAGAATGACAGCCTCAACACTGCATTTAATCTATTATTAGACTCAATTGGCTTTGCTCATGTAAATGAGTCCACCCACCACTTTAATCATATCTTAGATCTTGTTCTGACTTATGGTATGGAAATTGAAGACTTAACAGTATTCTCTGAAAACTCCCTTCTGTCTGATCATTTCTTAATAACATTTACATTTACTCTGATGGACTACCGAGCAGTGGGGAATAAGTTTCATTACAGTAGAAGTCTTTCAGAAAGCGCTGTAACTAGGTTTAAGGATATGATTCCTTCTTAATGTTCTCTAATGCCATATACCAACACAGTGCAGAGTAGCTACCTAAACTCTGTAAGTGAGACAGAGTATCTCGTCAATAGTTTTACATCCTCATTGAAGACAACTTTGGATGCTGTAGCTCCTATGAAAAAGAGAGCTTTAAATCAGAAGTGCCTGACTCCGTGGTATAACTCACAAACTCGCAGCTTAAAGCAGATAACCCGTAAGTTGGAGAGGAAATGGCGTTTCACTAATTTAGAAGATCTTCACTTAGCCTGGAAAAAGAGTCTGTTGCTCTATAAAAAAGCCCTCCATAAAGCTAGGACATCTTACTACTCATCACTAATTGAAGAAAATAAGAACAACCCCAGGTTTCTTTTCAGCACTGTAGCCAGGCTGACAAAGAGTTAGAGCTCTATTGAGCCGAGTATTCCTTTAACTTTAACTAGTAATGACTTCATGACTTTCTTTGCTAATAAAATTTGAACTATTAGAGAAAAAATTACTCATAACCATCCCAAAGACGTATCGTTATCTTTGGCTGCTTTCGGTGATGCCGGTATTTGGTTAGACTCTTTCTCTCCGATTGTTCTGTCTGAGTTTAGGGTTTGTAAGAGTAGAATGGGAGGCAGAGCCTTCAGCTTTCAGGCTCCTCTCCTGTGGAACCAGCTCCCCATTCAGATCAGGGAGACAGACACCCTCTCTACTTTTAAGATTAGGCTTAAAACTTTCCTTTTTGCTAAAGCTTGTAGTTAGGGCTGGATCAGGTGACCCTGAACCATCCCTTAGTTATGCTGCTATAGACGTAGACTGCTGGGGGGTTCCCATGATGCACTGTTTCTTTCTCTTTTTGCTCTGTATGCACCACTCTGCATTTAATCATTAGTGATCGATCTCTGCTCCCCTCCACAGCATGTCTTTTTCCTGGTTCTGTCCCTCAGCCCCAACCAGTCCCAGCAGAAGACTGCTCCTCCCTGAGCCTGGTTCTGCTGGAGGTTTCTTCCTGTTAAAAGGGAGTTTTTCCTTCCCACTGTAGCCAAGTGCTTGCTCACAGGGGGTCGTTTTGACCGTTGGGGTTTTACATAATTATTGTATGGCCTTGCCTTACAATATAAAGCGCCTTGGGGCAACTGTTTGTTGTGATTTGGCGCTATATAAAAAAATTGATTGATTGATTGATTGATTGAGTTATTTTCATTAGTTACTTCCTCCAAACCATCAACATGTCTATTAGACCCCATTCCTACCAGGCTGCTCAAGGAAGCCCTACCATTAATTAATGCTTCGATCTTAAATATGATCAATCTATCTTTAATAGTTGGCTATGTACCACAGGCTTTTAAGGTGGCAGTAATTAAACCATTACTTAAAAAGCCATCACTTAACCCAGCTATCTTAGCTAATTATAGGCCAATCTCCAACCTTCCTTTTCTCTCAAAAATTCTTGAAAAGGGTAGTTGTAAAACAGCTAGCTGATCATCTGCAGAGGAATGGTCTATTTGAAGAGTTTCAGTCAGGTTTTAGAATTCATCATAGTACAGAAACAGCATTAGTGAAGGTTACAAATGATCTTCTTATGGCCTCAGACAGTGGACTCATCTCTGTGCTTGTTCTGTTAGACCTCAGTGCTGCTTTTGATACTGTTGACCGTAAAATTTTATTACAGAGATTAGAGCATGCCATAGGTATTAAAGGCACTGCGCTGCGGTGGTTTGAATCATATTTATCTAATAGATTACAATTTGTTCATGTAAATGGTGAATCTTTTTCACAGACTAAGGTTAATTATGGAGTTCCACAAGGTTCTGTGCTAAGACCAATTTTATTCACTTTATACATGTTTCCCTTAGGCAGTATTATTAGACGGCATTGCTTAAATTTTCATTGTTACACAGATGATACCCAGCTTTATCTATCCATGAAGCCAGAGGACACACACCAATTAGCTAAACTGCTACAGACATAAAGACATGGATGACCTCTAATTTCCTCCTTTTAAACTCAGATAAAACTGAAGTTATTGTACTTGGCCCCACAAATCTTAGAAACATGGTGTCTAACCAGATCCTTACTCTGGATGGCATTACCCTGACCTCTAGTAATACTGTGAGAAATCTTGGAGTCATTTTTGATCAGGATATGTCATTCAATGTGCATATTAAACAAATATGTAGGACTGCTTTTTTGCATTTGCGCAATATCTCTAAAATTAGAAAGGTCTTGTCTCAGAGAGATGCTGAAAAACTAATTCATGCATTTATTTCCTCTAGGCTGGACTATTGTAATTCATTATTATCAGGTTGTCCTAAAAGTTCCCTGAAAAGCCTTCAGTTAATTCAAAATGCTGCAGCTAGAGTACTGACAGGGACTAGAAGGAGAGAGCATATCTCACCCATATTGGCCTCTCTTCATTGGCTTCCTGTTAATTCTAGAATAGAATTTAAAATTCTTCTTCTTACTTATAAGGTTTTGAATAATCAGGTCCCATCTTATCTTAGGTGTTGTGAAAGTGTAGTGACACGGACCCACAACAGGGGGCGTAAATGAACGGACAATAGAAGGAGTTAAATTTGAACACTTTACTGTTGTGAATGCCACAACCACACACAGCAGATTATAGAATAAATACAAAGTCAATGGATAAAGGTGTTGTGTGGGCAGGCTCGACGATAGGAGACGTCCGTCTAGAGAATAACCGGAACCACACGATTTCCTCCACCACCGAACCCGAAGGATACTGGAGCCGCCAGGTCCCGAGTCCCTCAGGTGGCCACCATCTCCGCGTGTCAGATCTGGTACTGCTGGCGAGGAGCAGAGACAATCATGTGTGGGTGTGTGTACACCCAGTAACAACAACGGTGGGAATTCCACCTCCACCTCTAACACACACTCCTGCAGCTCCTGTCTCAACACTTATCTGGTGGGGTGTAAAGAGAAGCTGTCGCCGGTCACGCCAATCTCCAGATTAAACACTCCGCAGGAAAACAGCTGCAAAAACGAGTTCACTAACAAAGTCAGTACGGCACAGATTCAGGCTGAGAATGTTACCTCCATAGAAGAACGATATCTCGGCGACGTAGTGGAGGTGTCATCCTGCTTTTATCTGGGGTGAAGTGCAGATGATCGGTGACAGCTGTCATAGTTGATGAGTGACAGCTGTCACCTCGGCTGTTCCTGTGAGGCTGCAGCGCCCTCTCGTGCATGAAGCCCGCACTTCAGGCAAGGCGCCCTCTGGTGGTGGGCCAGCAGTACCTCCTCTTCTGACAGCCCACACAACAGGACCCCCCCCCAACGGGCACCTCCTGGCGCCCGACCAGGCTTGTCTGGGTGGCGACGGTAGAAATCGGCCAGGAGGGCCGGGTCCATGATGAAGCTCCTCTTCACCCAGGAGCGTTCTTCGGGTCCATACCCCTCCCAGTCCACCAAATATTGGAAACCCCGGCCCATTCGACGGACGACCAGGAGCCGGCGCACTGTCCAAGCTGGCTCCCCGTCGATGATACGGGCAGGAGGCAGCGCCGGACCGGGTGTACAGAGGGGTGAGGTGTGATGTGGTTTCAATCTTGAAACGTGGAATACTGGATGAATCCGCAGTGAGGCCGGGAGTTGGAGCCTCACTGTGGCGGGACTGAGGACCTTGAGGATCTTGAAGGGCACTATGTACCGGTCCTTCAGTTTGGGGGAATCCACCTGGAGGGGAATGTCCCTTGTGGATAGCCACACCTCCTGCCCGGGCCGATATGCGGGGGCCGGGGGCCGTCGACGGTCTGCATGGGTCTTTGCCCTCGTCCGGGCCCTCAACAAGGCCGAACGGGCGGTGCGCCACACCCGACGGCATCTCCGCAGGTGGGCCTGGACCGAGGGTACACCGACCTCTCCCTCCACCACAGGAAACAAAGGGGGCTGGTACCCCAGACACACCTCGAATGGGGAGAGGCCGGTGGCAGAGGACACTTGACCATACTCGAACCAGGCCAGGTGTTCACTCCAAGCCGTCGGGTGTGCGGATGTGGTACATCGCAGGGCCTGCTCCAGCTCTTGGTTAGCCCATTCAGCCTGTCCGTTGGTCTGAGGGTGATACCCAGACTAGAGGCTCACGGTGGCCCCCAGCTCCCGGCAGAAACTTCTCCAAACCTGCGAGGAAAACTGGGGACCACGATCTGAGACGATGTCTGTTGGTATCCCATGCAGACGTACGACATGGTGGACCAGGAGATCCGCTGTCTCCTGGGCCGACGGGAGCTTCGGGAGGGCCACGAAGTGGGCCGCCTTGGAGAACCGGTCCACTATCGTGAGGATGGTGGTGTGCCCCCGGGACGGCGGGAGGCCCGTGACGAAATCCAGACCAATGTGGGACCAGGGGCGATGAGGCACAGGAAGCGGCTGAAGGAGTCCCTGTGCCTTTTGGTGGTCCGCCTTGCCCCTGGCGCAGGTGGTGCAGGCCTGGATGTAAGCCCGGACGTCAGCCTCCAGGGACGCCCACCAGAAGCGCTGCCGGACCACTGCCACGGTCCTACGCACCCCTGGGTGGCAGGAGAGCTTGGACCCGTGACAGAATTCCAGGACGGCAGCCCTGGCTTCTGGTGGGACGTATAGTCTGTTCTTTGGCCCTGTTCCGGGATCCGGGCTCCGTGCCAGGGCCTCCCGGACGGTCTTCTCCACGTCCCAGGTAAGGGTGGCCACGATAGTGGACTCCGGTACAATGGGTTCCGGTGGATCCGACAACTCGGCTTTGACTTCATGTTCATGCACCCGGGACAAGGCATCCGACCTCTGGTTCTTGGTCCCGGGGCGGTAGGTGATTTGGAAGTCGAAACGGCCGAAGAACAGTGACCAGCGGGCTTGCCTGGGGTTCAGCCGCCTGGCGGTCCTGATATACTCCAGGTTCCGGTGGTCAGTGAAAACCATGAACGGCACTGACGCTCCCTCCAACAGGTGTCTCCACTCCTCAAGAGTCTCTTTCACCGCTAGGAGTTCTCGATTGCCCACGTCATAGTTCCGTTCTGCTGGGGTCAACCTGCGGGAGAAATAGGCATACGGGTGAAGAACCTTATCGGTCTCTCCGCTCTGGGATAGCACGGCTCTTATCCCTGAGTCAGAGGCGTCCACTTCAACCACAAACTGGCGACTGGGATCGGGCTGCACCAAGACGGGTGCAGTCGAGAAGCGCTGTTCCAACTCCCTGAACGCGGATTCGCACCGATCCGACCAGGTGAAGGGAACTTTTGGAGAGGTCAGGGCTGTCAGGGGGCTAACTACCTGACTATACCTCTTAATGAACCTCCTGTAAAAATTGGCGAAGCCGAGGAACTGTTGCAGCTTCCTACGGCTCGTAGGTTGGGGCCAGTCTCTCACCGCCGCGACCTTGGCCGGATCCGGGGCGACGGAGTTGGAGGAGATGATAAACCCCAGGAAGGACAAAGAGGTGCGATGAAACTCACACTTCTCGCCCTTCACAAACAGCCGGTTCTCCAACAACCGCTGCAGGACCTGACGTACATGCTGGACATGGGTCTCAGGATCCGGAGAAAAGATGAGTATATCGTCCAGATATACGAAGATGAATCGGTGCAGGAAGTCCCGCAAGACGTCGTTAACCAAGGCTTGGAACGTCGCGGGGGCGTTGGTGAGGCCAAACGGCATGACCAGGTACTCAAAGTGACCTAACGGGGTGTTAAATGCCGTCTTCCATTCGTCTCCCTTCCGGATCCGAACCAGGTGATACGCATTCCTAAGATCCAGCTTAGTAAAGATTTTGGCTCCATGCAGGGGGGTGAACATGGAATCTAACAACGGCAATGGGTATCGGTTGCGAACCGTAATTTCATTCAGCCCCCTGTAATCAATGCATGGACGGAGTCCGCCATCTTTCTTTCCCACAAAAAAGAAACCTGTACCCATCGGGGAGGTGGAGTTCCGGATCAGCCCGGCAGCTAATGAGTCCCGGATGTAGGTCTCCATTGATTCGCGCTCAGGTCGTGAGAGGTTGTACAGCCTGCTGGACGGGAACTCAACGCCCGGAATCAGATCAATGGCACAATCGTGCGGACGGTGCGGGGGAAGGGCGAGTGCCAGATCCTTGCTGAAGACATCAGCAAGATCGTGGTACTCAACCGGCACCGCCGTCAGATTGGGAGGGACTTTGACCTCCTCCTTAGCATGTAAACCGGGAGGAACCGAGGATCCTAAACACGCCCGATGGCAGGTTTCGCTCCACTGAACCACCACCCCAGACGGCCAATCAATCCGGGGATTGTGTTTCAACATCCACGGGAAGCCCAAAATCACGCGGGAGGTAGAAGGAGTCACAAACAACTCGATCTCCTCCCGATGATTCCCAGACACCACCAGAGTTACAGGTTGTGTCTTGTGCATGATTAAAGGGAGAAGGGTGCCATCTAGTGCCCGCACCTGCAATGGCGAAGGAAGCACCACCAGAGGGAGCCCTACCTCCCTTGCCCATCTGCTGTCTAGCAGATTCCCTTCGGACCCCGTGTCCACCAGTGCTGGGGCTTGGAGGGTTAAATCCCCGCTCAGGATTGTAACTGGGAGTCGTGTGGCAATATGTGTGTGTCCCATGTGAATGTTATGACCCCCCCTTAGCCCAGTCTCTAAGGGTGGGTGTTGTCGTTTTGGCCGTTTGGGGCAGTTTTTCTATATGTGCTCTTTTGAGCTGCAGAGAAAACACTCCCCATGGACCAGCCTCCTCATTCTGTCAGCTGTTCTCATTTTGGCCCTGTGCGTTTCCCTAGCAACGTCAGCAGGGGAGCTGTTGCCTCACGGAGCGCTGCGGCTGTGGAGCGTGGGGAGGGCGGAACCTTTTCGAACCCGGAAGGGAGAGGGACGGCGCATGCCCGGCCACGTCCTTCGTCTCGCTCCCGACGGCGTTCTTCCAACCGATTGTCTAACCGTATAATGAGATCGATAAGCCCATCTAAATCATCTAATTCTTCCTTAGCTACCAGGTGCTCCTTCAGGACCGACGACAGTCCATTTATGAAGGCGGCACGGAGCGCAACTTTATTCCAGCCGGACCTCGCAGCCGCGATGCGGAAGTCGACTGCATATTCGGCTGCGCGCCGGCGCCCCTGTCGCATTGACAGCAGCACTGTTGAAGCGGTCTCTCCTCTGTTAGGGTGATCAAACACTGTTCTGAACTCCCTCACAAACCCAGTATAAGAGGTAAGGAGCCGTGAGTTTTGCTCCCAAAGCGCTGTAGCCCAAGCGCGTGCCTCACCACGAAGCAAGTTAATAACATAAGCCACCTTGCTGGCGTCAGACGCGTACATCACGGGTCGTTGTACAAAGACGAGGGAAACTGCATCAGAAAGTCCACGCATGTCTCCACACAACCTCCGTACGGCTCTGGGGGGCTTATGTATGCTTCAGGGGATGGTGGGAGGGGTTGTTGAACGACCACTGGAACATTCATATCTTGCACAGGGTCGGCAGGAGGAGGAGCTGCAGCAGCGCCCTGAGCGCTCGCTGCCACCTGTGCGGAGAGAGCCTCCACCCTGCGGTTCAGGAGGATGTTTTGCTCGGTCATCTGATCCAACCGAGCCGTAAAGGCGGTGAGGATGTGCTGCAACTCACCAATCACACCTCTTGCAGACGCCTGTGCACCCTGCTCTCCCATTGGCCGTTCAATCGCTGGGTGACGCCCCTCGGAGTCCATGACGATGGCCGAGATATCCTGTTGTGAAAGTGTAGTGACACGGACCCACAACAGGGGGCGTAAATGAACGGACAATAGAAGGAGTTAAATTTGAACACTTTACTGTTGTGAATGCCACAACCACACACAGCAGATTATAGAATAAATACAAAGTCAATGGATAAAGGTGTCGTGTGGGCAGGCTCGACGATAGGACACGTCCATCTAGAGAAGAACCGGAACCACACGATTTCCTCCGCCACCGAACCCGAAGGATACTGGAGCCGCCAGGTCCTGAGTCCCTCAGGTGGCCACCGTCTCCGCGTGTCGGATCTGGTACTGCTGGCGAGGAGCAGAGACAATCATGTGTGGGTGTGTGTACACCCAGTAACAACAACGGTGGGAATTCCACCTCCACCTCTAACACACACTCGTGCAGCTCCTGTCTCAACACTTAGCTGGTGGGGGTGTAAAGCGAAGCTGTCGCCGGTCACGCCAATCTCCAGATTAAACGCTCCGCAGGAAAACAGCTGCAAAAACGTGTTCACTAACAAAGTCAGTACGGCACAGATTCAGGCTGAGAATGTTACCTCCGTAGAAGAACGATATCTCGGCGACGTGGTGGAGGTGTCATCCTGCTTTTATCCGGGGTGAAGTGCAGATGATCGGTGACAGCTGTCATAGTTGATGAGTGACAGCTGTCACCTCGGCTGTTCCTGTGAGGCGGCAGCGCCCTCTCGTGCCTGAAGCCCGCACTTCAGGTAGGGCGCCCTCTGGTGGTAGGCCAGCAGTACCTCCTCTTCTGGCGGCCCACACAACATTAGGGACCTCATAGTACCATATCACCCCAATAGAGCGCTTCACTCTCAGACTGCAGGCTAGCTCCTAGGGTTTGTAAGAGTAGAATGGGAGGCAGAGCCTTCAGCTTTCAGGCTCCTCTCCTGTGGAACCAGCTCCCAATTCAGATCAGGGAGACAGACACCCTCTCTACTTTTAAGATTAGGCTTAAAACTTTCCTTTTTGCTAAAGCTTATAGTTAGAGCTGGATCAGGTAACCCTGAACCATCCCTTAGTTATGCTGCTATAGACGTAGACTGCTGGGGGGTTCCCATGATGCACTGTTTCTTTCTCTTTTTGCTCTGTATGCACCACTCTGCATTTAATCATTAGTGATCGATCTCTGCTCCCCTCCACAGCATGTCTTTTTCCTGGTTCTCTCCCTCAGCCCCAACCAGTCCCAGCAGAAGACTGCCCCTCCCTGAGCCTGGTTCTGCTGGAGGTTTCTTCCTGTTAAAAGGGAGTTTTTCCTTCCCACTGTAGCCAAGTGCTTGCTCACAGGGGGTCGTTTTGACCGTTGGGGTTTTACATAATTATTGTATGGCCTTGCCTTACAATATAAAGCGCCTTGGGGCAACTGTTTGTTGTGATTTGGCGCTATATAAAAAAATTGATTGATTGATTGATTGACAAGCTGGGCTGTTCACAGGCACCATTTGGCACCACCTTGGGATTTAAAGCAATAAGTGCCATTTGGCACCATTCTGGTAGTTCTAGTGCTCGAGCAGGGATGGGCAAGTTGTTCCAGAAAGGGCCAAGAGGGTGCAGATTTTCTTTGCAGCCACTGATTCCACCAGGTGATTTCACTGATTAACTGATTCCATCTGCTCAAAGTGATATTAATCAGTGAAATCACCTGGTGGAGTCAGTGGGCTCTTTCTGGAACAAGTTGCCCACCCCTGACCTAGAGCAAATCCCAAAACTCTACACAAAATGGACTAGGAAAGTGATCCCATGGCCTTTTTGATGTGAAGTGTCAGTGCTAACCACTAATCCACTGCGCCACCCATTATTATTCTTATTGTTTTCATGTAAGTGACAGATACTGTGACAGAACGTCACAGTTGGTTGCACCACTACAGCACTTGCAGAAATACACAACTGTACATGTTGAGAGACAATGGAAGCAACTTGTGCTTGCACAGTGCTTCTCCGAAATGTACTTATAACATCGAATTTGCTACAATTTTCAATTTCAATTTATTTTCCTTTTTATAGCGCCAAATCACAACAGAGTTGCCTCAAGGCGCTTCACACAGGTAAGGTCTAACCTTACCAACCCCCAGAGCAACAGTGGTAAGGAAAAACTCCCTCTGAGGAAGAAACCTCAAGCAGACCAGACTCAAAGGGGTGACCCTCTGCTTGGGCCATGCTACAAACATAAAATGCAGAACAATTCACGGACGAATATACAAGAATTGCTGTTGGTGCACAGGACAGGAGGGTCACCAACACAAATACAACTCCCATCTCTGGATGGAGCTGCAGTTTAAACAGAGAAAAAACAGAATCAGGCATCAGAAAGATAAAACATGCTGTATACTTTGCCAGCATTAATCAACAAGAAAAACAGAAGAAATACTAAGGTGATCGCCAGCCACTAGCCCTAAGCTTTACTAAAAGACCCAGAATTTAGGGGAAGTTGAGGCCACGGCCCGTTCCAACGGGTTAATGTGCAGTCTGACTCTGTGTCTATTGCAAGATCTGACTGTCAGTTTGTTCGGTGGGGGGGGGCAGCACAAAGTGTACTCAAAATGCTTGTGATGTCATCAGAGCCAATGAATTGTATATATTCAACACAGTTTCCTGAATGACATTTGTTTCATGAGTTTTTTATATTCTCAACCTTCTCGTCAGCATCACTGTCTCCATTCTGCATCTCTTCATCATCTTCTTTCATTCACATTTTCTTCTTCTTTCATTCACATGTTCTTGTTCTTCCATTCCTGTTCTCCTGCTGTCACTTTCATTCAACACGCTTTTCTTTCCTCCTCCATCTCCTCTCAACCCACTGCCCCTCCTCCGGGCTCCTGGCGTGTGGATGTCAGTGATTAGCCTGATTCGCCTTCATGTAACAGATGGTGTTTGTGCGTCAGGCGCGCTGCTCCCTGTAATGACAGACATGACACCACTGTGCCGTTACAACACACTGACAAATGGAACACACACAGCATCACTCTGCTGCTTGCTCCATTGTCCCGAAAATATCCATGCATTCATAAGAGACGGGCACATTATCTGTTCAGAAACACAAATTACAAACGGGCCGCTTTCAAGCTGACATTGAGATGTAAACGGTGTGAAAAGCGTTGATGCTGCGCGTTAGACGGGCCTGTCACTGTTAACATCCAATAACACTTACATAAAATTCAAGTATTCATATGAAGTAGGCAAATCTGTGCTTCTGGTTTACTGCATGATTTATTATCAGCTGTCATCCAGATGAAGTCAGCTCCTGCTCAGTTTGCCAAGTTTTAAAACCACATTTACTGTTCCAAATCTGGCTCCTCGCACTAAATGTCATCCCCTGATGAGAAACACACAGTGCGCCTGTGTGTGTGTGTGTGTGTGTGTGTGTATGCACACAGTCTTGACAGCTGACAGATACTGCTGATGATGTGTCTGGCATTAATAGTGTATAGGACATGATTGACCAAACTTGGCAGGGGAAGCAGCCTGTGTCCCATCCAGGGAAAGTTGTAGATCCTCATTTGGTTCCTGTTAAGGAATCTAGGGATAAGCACCAGGACCTCAGGGTCTATGTTGGAATTATTAATTCTTCTTCTTCTTCTACAAACAAAAAATTAATAATTAATACTGAATTGAACATCATTTGCTGTGTAGTAAGTAAAATTAAGTTATTTTCATTCTGGGTTGTCACAGTGGATCCACCTGTTGGTTATGGAACTTTTTTTTTTTTTTTTTTTTTGGATGCTGGGTGACCTTCCTGATGCATCTCTACATTTCTTGGATAACTGGGCACTGGTGGTCTTGAACCACCAAGCTTTTCTTGTGGAAATAAATGCACTGACCCAGCACATTGCTCATGTGATATGATGTGTACTTACATAAGCATATTGTTGCATACACAACACACACGCATATCCAGTGAGGAAAATAAGAACATGGTTGATTCCAAACGGTTTTTTCTTCCGGGGGTGCGGCCTGCTGCTGACCCTGCGCTCACTGTTTGTTTCACTGTTTGTTTCACTGTTTGTCTGTTAGCGTTATTAAATTTGTTTTAACTTTTTTTTTTTAAGCAGTTCATTGGTTTAATGTGGATGTGACCTGTCAGAACTTCACTGCACTTTGTACTTTGGACCTTATCGTCGCAATGAAAATCGCACTGCTGTGGATCATTTTCTGCCTATCAGCGTTTGCACACGGGAGCTGCCTCACAAGCCGGCAAAGCTTCCTTCTTACACCAGAGAGCATCTTTTGTCACTTCGCTCACCTGGTGGGGTTCCTTCAGTTTGTCTACCTGCGGACTGTCAGGAAATCCGACAGCCTCTTAAATGTCTGGGGAAGAGGAAAAAGCGTGGCTCCATGGGAGGCGTGAGGCACCGACTCTGGAGACGCCGCAGCAGATTCCCGCTGCCTGTCATCACTCTGTCTAACGTCCGCTCGGTAAGCAATAAACTCGATGAACTTGTGCTGAGAGCCGAGCATGACAGTGAATTTAGACAGAGTAATCTTGTGTGTTTGACGGAAACATGGCTTAAAGATCATCACGATACACCGAGCCTGTCAGGCTACACCGCTGTCAGAGCGGACAGGGACGCGCGCACTGCGCACAAATCCATCGGAGGAGTTCTGTGTTTGTTTGTGGATAACAGCTGGGCCACTCAATACAGCATACGAGAGCAAGTATGCACACCCGACTATGAGATACTGACTGTATCTTTTAGACCCTTTTATCTTCCGCGGGAGTTCGGACAGATCACTGTCATTCTCGTATACGTGCCCGGTCCAGATGACGACGCAGCAGGAGAGAGAATAGCAGAGAGCTATAATAATGCACTCACCCGCTCTGCTGACCAGCCCGTTTTCATTCTGGGTGACTTTAACTCCTGCAGTCTGTCTGACCACCTGCCCACTCTACAGCAATATGTAGACTGTCCTACACGTCGGTATCGCACGCTTGACCGTTGCTATGGCAACATCCCAGAGGCTTATAAAGCGGTATGCAGACCGCCTCTTGGAAAATCTGACCACAGTGTGATTCATCTTTTGCCTAAATACAAAGCTGTGGTCAAAAGAATTAAAACAGTTAATAAGCAGGTACAGGTGTGGTCCGAGGAAAGCAAAGAGCAACTCAGAGACTGTTTTGATGAAACAAACTGGGACATTTTCTTTGAATCCTGTCTGGATGGAGACGAACTCACTGACACCATCACATCTTATATTAAGTTCTGTGAGGATAACGTGTCAGAGACTAAAACTGTGAAAATATTCCCAAATAACAAACCCTGGGTGTCCAAACAATTGAAAATCTGTCTTAATGAAAAGAAGGCAGCCTTCTGCTCTGGTAATGTGCAATTAATGCAAGAAAAAAGGAGACAGCTGAGAGGGAATATATTTAAGGCAGAAATTGAGTACAAGAATAAAGTAGAAAGTAAATTTTTCAGTGGCAATATAAAACAAGCCTGGGAAGGTCTAAATACACTGATGGGCAAATCCAGTAAGAAATGTGATGCTCTTACAACCATTAATCAATGTTTTGTTGATGAGTTAAACCGTTTCTTCTGTAGATTTGATAAAGTGGATGATAAACAGGAATGTGATGAGATCTGTAAAAATCTTCCAGCAGGAGCTCCCACAGCCATCACTGAGGATGAAGTGGCTAAAAGTCTTTCTAAACTGAAGCCAAAAAAGGCCACTGGCCCAGATGGCCTGAAAGCCCGTCTACTCAAAGACTGTGCTCCTCAATTAAAAGGAGTCTTTTCCAGATTGTTTAATTCCCTTCTTGTCACAGGAGTGCCCAAACCTTGGAAATTCTCCATAATAAGGCCTATACCAAAAAAGCCAGGGGCAAGCAAACTTGAAGATTTTCGGCACATTGCCACAACCTCCATATTATGTAAAACTATGGAGAGAGTTTTAGTTGACGTCCTGACCACCACAGTGGTCAGTGAACTAGACCCTCTGCAGTTTGCCTATAAGAGGGACAGAGGTACTGATGATGCTGGATTGATCTTGCTGGACATGATCTCAAAGCAGCTTTCATTTGCTAAAGCATACGAGGTCTGTCAATAAAGTATAGGTCCTTTTTATTTTTTTCAAAAACTATATGGATTTCATTCATATGTTTTTACGTCAGACATGCTTGAACCCTCGTGAGCATGCATGAGTTTTTCCACGCCTGTCGGTGACGTCATTCGCCTGTGAGCACTCCTTGTGGGAGGAGTCGTCCAGCCCCTCGTCGGAATTCCTTTGTCTGAGAAGTTGCTGAGAGACTGGCGCTTTGTTTGATCAAAATTTTTTCTAAACCTGTGAGACACATGGAAGTGGACAATTAAGCTGGTTTTCAGTGAAAATTTTAACAGCTGATGAGAGATTTTGAGGTGATACTGTCGCTTTAAGGACTTCCCACGGTGCGAGACGTCGCGCAACGCTCTCAGGCGCCGTCGTCAGCCTGTTCAAGCTGAAAACCTCCACATTTCAGGCTCTATTGATCCAGGACGTCGTGAGAGAACAGAGAAGTTTCAGAAGAAGTCGGTTTCAGCATTTTATCTGGATATTCCACTGTTAAAGGAGATTTTTTTAAATGAAAGATGTGCGGGCGGATTGCAGCGTCGGCTCGCAGCTGCCGTGACGCTCCGCCACAGGAAAAACACCTCCGTTGGAAGCCTTAAGGACAAGTTGGAACATGTCCAGCTGTTAAACAATTTCTCATATACTCACTCCACTGAAAGCCATCAAAAGCCGCCTGGATTTTACAAATGGTTATCAACACGGAGGTGTTTTTCCTGTGCCGCCGCACCGCGCCGGCTGCGTCCCGACGCGCGGACCCATCCGCACGTCTTTCATTAAAAAATCTCCTTAACAGTGGAATATCCGGATAAAATGCTGAAACTGACTTCTTCTGAAACTTCTCTGTTCTCTCACGACGTCCTGGATCAATAGAGCCTGAAATGTGGAGGTTTTCAGCTTGAAACAGGCTGACGACGGCGCCTGAGAACACTGCACGACGTCTCGCACCGTGGGAAGTCCTTAAAGCGACAGTGTCACCTCAAAATCTCTCATCAGCCGTTAAAATTTTCACTGAAAACCAGCTTAATTTTTCGAACCGTGTCCACTTCGATGTGTCTCACAGGTTTAGAAAAAATTTTGATCAAACAAAGCGCCAGTCTCTCAGCAACTTCTCAGACAAAGGAATTCCGACGAGGGGCTGGACGACTCCTCCCACAAGGAGTGCTCACAGGAGAATGACGTCACCGACAGGCGTGGAAAAACTCACGCATGCGCACGAGGGTTCAAGCATGTCTGACGTAAAAATAAAAAGGACCTATACTTTATTGACAGCCCTCGTATGCTCGGGTTTTGTTTGTAGACTTCAGTGCAGCTTTTAATTCTATGAAATTACATATTGTTCTGAAAAGGCTGGCTGATTTAAATGTTGAAAAGGGGCTGGTGCTCTGGATCAGAGACTTTCTGTCTTGTCGCCCTCAAAGAGTTTGTGCTAACAACATTCTGTCAGGAGAGCTCATCATAAGCACTGGCTGCCCACAGGGTAGCATTCTTTCACCTCTGCTCTTCTCTCTTTTTACAAACGAATTTGCAGTTAATGACACAAACTTTAAACTGATTAAATACGCGGATAACATGGCCCTGGTCGGCCTGCTACAGAAGTGTGACTCCTCTGGCGAAGCCTCCTATCTCGCTCACATTAAGGCTCTTGAAGCTTGGTGTCTCGACAGCCAGCTGGAAATCAATGTGTCTAAGACAAAGGAGCTTGTTTTTCACACAAAGCAAGAACTGACCGTGCAGCCAGTTTCACTCGATGGCCAGCTTGTTGAAACGGTTGAAACTTTTAAATATCTTGGTACAGTTCTTGATAGTCACTTGAGCTTCTTTGAAAACACTGATTTTATCTTTAAGAAATGTTCACAGCGACTCAGTCTTCTCAGAAGATTGAGTTGTCTTGGTGTTAATCCGCAGATTTTAGAGCTTGTGTATTCTGCACATATTGAGAGTATTTTAACATTTCATCTTTGTGTTTGGTTTGGTCACTTGAGTTGTAAATGTAAGGACAAATTAAATAGAATTGTAAAAATGGCGGGGAAAATTGTGGGAAAACCCCAGAAGACTCTGGCCCACATTTACACTGACGGGATGAGGAGGAAAGCTGAGAGAGTCCTGGCAGACAGCTCTCATCCTCTGTCCTGTCAGTTTGAGCTCTTGAAGTCTGGGAGGCGCTACAGAGCTCCTCTGGCCAAAGGTTCTTTCAAAAAATCTTTTATACCAAATGCCGTCACCATAATGAACTCAAAAAAGTGACCACTCCACAAATTAAACCTGAACTGCTTTACTTCTGTTTTATTTGATTTTATTAGATCTTACTGTACGTTTTATTTATCTTACTAGGTCTTATTCTATTTCTTCTTTTACTTCCATGTATTTTATGTATCTTATTTTTGTTTTATTTGTGTGTTTGTATGAATGTTTTATGAATGTTTTTTTGTCTTTTTTGTGGACAATAAAGAATTATTCTATTCTATTCTATTCTATTCTATTCTATTCTATTCTATTCTATTCTATTCTAACACCCTGTGGTTTTGCAAGTTCACCCAGTTAGAAATCATGGAGGGGTCTGAAATTTTCATCTTAGGTGCATGTCCACTGTGAGAGACATAATCTAAAAAAAAAAAAAAAAAAAAAAAAAAAAAACCCACAAATCACAATGTATAATTTTTAAATAATTTATTTGTATGTTACTGCTGCAAATAAGTATTTGAACACCTACCAACCCGCAAGAATTCTGGCTCACACAGACCTGTTAATTTTTCTTTAAGAAGCCCTCTTATTCTGCACTCTTTACCTGTATTAATTGCACCTGTTTGAACTTGCTACCTGTATAAAATACACCTGTTCACACACTCAATCAATCACACTCCAACCTGTCCACCATAGCCAAGACCAAAGAACTGTCTAAGGACACAAGGGACAAAACTGTAGACCTGCACAAGGCTGGGATGGACTACAGGATAACAGACAAGCAGCTTGGTAGAAGACAACTGTTATGATTATTTATTAGAATGTGGAAGAAACACAAGATGACTGTCAATCTCCCTCAGTCTGGGATTCCATGCAAGATCTCACTGTGTGGGGTAAGGATGATTCTGAGAAAGCTCAGAACTATACAGGAGGACCTGTCAATGACCTGAAGAGAGCTGGGACCACAGTCACAAAGATTACATTAGCAACACATGATGCTGTCATGGTTTAAAATCCTGCAGGGCAGCAAGGTCCCCCTGCTCAAGCCAGCACATGTCCAGGCCCATTTGAAGTTCACCAGTGACCATCTGGATGATCCAGAGGAAGCATGGGAGAAGGTCATGTGGTCAGATGAGACCAGAATAGAGCTTTTTGGAATCAACTCCACTTACCATGTTTAAAGAATGAGAACAACCCCAAGAAAACCATCCCAACCGTGGAGCATGGGGGTGGAAACATCATACTCTGGGGGTCCTCTTCTGCAAAGGGGACAGGACGACCACCGTATTGAAGGGAGGATGGATGGGGTCATGTATTGCGAGATTTTGGTAAACAACCTCCTTCCCTCAGTAACAGCATTGAAGATGGGTCATGGCTGGGTCCTCCAGCATGACAATGATCCCAAACACACAGCCAGGGCAACTAAGGAGGGGCTCCATAAGAAGCATTTCAAGGTCCTGGAGTGGCCTGGCCAGTCTCCAGACCTGAACTCAATAGAAAATCTTTGGAGGGAGCTGAAACTCCAAACCTGAAAGATCTAGAGAAGATCTGTATGGAGGAGTGGACCAAAATCTCTGCTGCAGTGTGTGAAAACCTGGTGAAAAACTACAGGAAACGTTTGACCTCTGTAATTGCAAACAAAGGCTACTGTACTAAATATTAACATTGATTTTCACAGGTGTTGAAATACTTATTTGCAGCAGTAACATACAAATAAATTATTAAAAATCATACATACATTGTGATTTCCGGATTTTTTTTTTTTTTTTTTAAGATTATGTCTCTCACAGTGGACATGCACCTAACCTAATTTCAGACCCCTCCATGATTTCTAAGTGGGAGAACTTGCAAAACCACAGGGTGTTTGCTTTGCATGGTAGAGTTTTAACTTGCACTTGTGGGTGTAGCGACGAACTGTGTTAACTGACAATGATTTTCTGAAGTGTTCCTGATCCCATGCAGTAAGATCCTTTACACAATGATGTTGATTTTTAATGCAGTGCGCCTGAGGGATCGCAGGTCATGGGCATTCACTGTTGGTTTTCAGCCTTGCCACTTATGTGTAGAAACTTCTCCAGATTCTCTGAATCTTCTGATTATATTATTGACTGTAGATGATGGAATCCCTAAATTCCTTGCAATTTAATGTTGAGAAACATTGTTCTTAAACTGTTGGACTATTTTTTTTTCACACAGTTGTTCACAAAGTGGTGATCCTTGCCCCATATTTGCTTGTGAACGGCTGAGCCTTTTGGGGATGCACCTTTTATACCCAATCATGACACTCACCTGTTTCCAATTAACCTGTTCACCTGTGGAATGTTCCAAACTGGTGATCTTTGAGCATTCATAAATCATCAATCATCAATTTTCCCAGTCTTTTGTTGCCTGTCCCAGTTTTTTGAAATGTGTTGCTAGCATCCATTTCAAAATGAGCAAATATTTGCACAAAAACAACAACAAAAAAAAGTCTATCAGTTTTAACATAAAATATATCATATTTGTGGTGTATTCAATTGAATATAGGTTGAAGGGGACTTGCAAATCATTGTATTCTATTTTTATTTACATTTACACAACGTCCCAACTTCATTGGAATTGGGGTTGTATGAGTAGTGCAATTCATTTTTTGATCACTGAATAATAGTGAAACAGAATGGATATGTTTTCTGCCTCTACAGGACTTGACACCACACACCAACCATGCAAACTCTACATACGAATATTAGGTCAAAGGAATTTGTTTGCTGAATGGTGGTGCATGTTGTGGACAAAGGGGGTAGTGCTGTTCTAGGCTTTGGGAACTGTTCTGCCTTGGTGATTGGTCTGGCATTGCAACGGACACTGGCGCACTGATTTCTTCGACTTCTTGTACTACCTGCACCTCAATTTTCCAGCCATTACAAATAATCACAAATTCACAATCAGGGAGAGCACCACTTTCAGTACTTTCAAAGGACAACTGAAAACTTGGTTACTGGCAAATCAGACATGCAACCTGTAGCCTAAAAAACAATTCAGCTGTGGAGACAACATTAAAGTTTCTTTTTCAGTTATATGTACACAATGCCCCTGTGTATTTTATTTTATTAAACGGTTCAGTAGTCTTTACACAATAAACTTGTGTATGACACCCAGTGCAATATTTACACTTGTGCATGTGCAAATGAATGTATTGGGCAATGTGCAATACAACCTAGTACTGTAATGTGCAATTACAACCAGGCACTGAAGCACTTGTCACTTTAATACAGTACTTTTTGCACCTCGACACCCATCATAAAACTCTTTGGTTCCTCCACCTGTCGACTGCTTATTAACTATCAATTATTATTACTTTCAATTGTAAATATTTGTATATATATTCTGTTTAATTGTTTTTCTGTGATGATTAATTTATTTTGGTATGTTGTGTGTTCTTGGTCTGTTTCTATGTTACTGGGACTTCGGATGGAAATTAGCATCCTGCTATAAGCCGGCATATTTACATGTAACAATGTTCATTAATATGCATTGTCCCATTTCATATATATAATCACTCATATCTGGCTATTTATTTGGACTTTATATTTTTTATTTGATCATTTATTTATGTTGCTGGCCATGGCCTGTCAGATATGAGGTCTATTAGAAAAGTATCCGACCTTATTATTTTTTCAAAAACCATATGGATTTGAATCACATGTGATTGCGTCAGACAAGCTTGAAGCCTCGTGCGCATGCGTGAGTTTTTCCACGCCTGTCGGTTGCGTCATTCGCCTGTAAGCAGGCTTTGAGTGAGGAGTGGTCCAGCCCCCTCGTCATTGTTTCATTGCCAGGAAATGGCGGAATGATTTGGGCTTTTTTCCATCAGAATTTTTTCAGAAACAGTTAGATACTGGCAGCTGGAAACCATTAGAAAAATTTATCTGGCTTTCGGTGAAAATGTTACGGGCTTGGTAGAGAATAAGGAGTGTTACTGTCGCTTTAAGGACGGCCCCCAGCGGCTGTGGGGCGCGCCGCGCTCCGAAGCCACCATCGACAGGCTGAACGACCATTTCATTTCTAAACGGATGGCTGTCTGGATCCGTGACCATTGTGTGCCATTTCTCTGGTTATCACAAGAGCTGGACATCAACCATTTTCCGGCAGATTTCACTTTTAACAAGAGATTTTGTCATGGAAAGCCGAGCGGAGGCTTCGCGCGTCACGATGGATTCGCTACTGGAGCGAGACAAAACCACCTCCGTTTTGGTCTCACAGGACGGCTTTGAGATGGCGTTCAGACAGCTGTCGGTGGTTTTTCCATCGAGTGATTATCTGAGAAATTGTGGATGTGCCTGGACATGCCAGAACATGTCCCGTGAGGCTTCATCACGGTGTTGCTTTGCGCCATGCGGCACCGCCGCGACGCGCGGAATTCCTCCGCACGTCTGTCTGAATGTGCCGAAAAAGTGATGATGTCCATGTCTTTTCACAATTCCTGTGCTAGTCAGATGATGTCCCGGATAAAACATAGCGTCCAGTTTGGAAATGAACGGCACATTCCACTGTTACAGGAGTTTTTGTCATGGAAAGAGGAGCGGAGGCTTCGCGCATCGCGGTGGTGCCGCATGGCGCAAAGCAACGCCGTGTTCCGTCATGCTGATTCTTTTTGCAAATAGACATGAATACTTTGGTTTTATCAATTAAACATATATAAAAAGATCAGATAGTTTTATCAGTTAAACAGCTGTAAAAGGATCTGATAGTTTTATCATTTGATATTTTATTAATTTATAAACAAATGAAAAGGGACTTACATTTTGATGTGCGTCACTGGTGCTTACCAGTCTAACACCAACGTTAAATATGAGTGAAAAATAGTTCCCAGTTGTCCATGATGCCATTCACTGACTTCGTGTACAGACTGCTGTCTGCTTTCCTCACGCCAGCGAAAAATCACATCAGAAATATTTCCAGCTTTTCATCCTAACTTCATCCTAACAGCGCTTCGTGCCTCCAGACAGCTAATGGCATGGTGGATTTTTTTTGTGTGTGTGTTAGAAGAATTAGTGGCATCAATTAGCACCTTAGTGTGAGCATACACGGTGGTTGGGAAGTGCAATAGCACATTTCGTATATCAGCAAAATTGCACGTTAAAAACAATATTGCACGGTCAATGAAACACAACGGCAAATGGTGACATGGACAATCCATGTCACGTGACTTACAAGCCACCAATCAAATGACAAGGATCAATCAATCAATCAATCAATTTTTTTTATATAGCGCCAAATCACAACAAACAGTTGCCCCAAGGCGCTTTATATTGTAAGGCAAGGCCATACAATAATTATGTAAAACCCCAACGGTCAAAACGACCCCCTGTGAGCAAGCACTTGGCTACAGTGGGAAGGAAAAACTCCCTTTTAACAGGAAGAAACCTCCAGCAGAACCAGGCTCAGGGAGGGGCAGTCTTCTGCTGGGACTGGTTGGGGCTGAGGGAGAGAACCAGGAAAAAGACATGCTGTGGAGGGGAGCAGAGATCGATCACTAATGATTAAATGCAGAGTGGTGCATACAGAGCAAAAAGAGAAAGAAACAGTGCATCATGGGAACCCCCCAGCAGTCTACGTCTATAGCAGCATAACTAAGGGATGGTTCAGGGTCACCTGATCCAGCCCTAACTATAAGCTTTAGCAAAAAGGAAAGTTTTAAGCCTAATCTTAAAAGTAGAGAGGGTGTCTGTCTCCCTGATCTGAATTGGGAGCTGGTTCCACAGGAGAGGAGCCTGAAAGCTGAAGGCTCTGCCTCCCATTCTACTCTTACAAACCCTAGGAACTACAAGTAAGCCTGCAGTCTGAGAGCGAAGCGCTCTATTGGGGTGATATGGTACTACGAGGTCCCTAAGATAAGATGGGACCTGATTATTCAAAACCTTATAAGTAAGAAGAAGAATTTTAAATTCTATTCTAGAATTAACAGGAAGCCAATGAAGAGAGGCCAATATAGGTGAGATATGCTCTCTCCTTCTAGTCCCCGTCAGTACTCTAGCTGCAGCATTTTGAATTAACTGAAGGCTTTTTAGGGAACTTTTAGGACAACCTGATAATAATGAATTACAATAGTCCAGCCTAGAGGAAATAAATGCATGAATTAGTTTTTCAGCATCACTCTGAGACAAGACCTTTCTGATTTTAGAGATATTGCGTAAATGCAAAAAAGCAGTCCTACATATTTGTTTAATATGCGCTTTGAATGACATATCCTGATCAAAAATGACTCCAAGATTTCTCACAGTATTACTAGAGGTCAGGGTAATGCCATCCAGAGTAAGGATCTGGTTAGACACCATGTTTCTAAGATTTGTGGGGCCAAGTACAATAACTTCAGTTTTATCTGAGTTTAAAAGCAGGAAATTAGAGGTCATCCATGTCTTTATGTCTGTAAGACAATCCTGCAGTTTAACTAATTGGTGTGTGTCCTCTGGCTTCATGGATAGATAAAGCTGGGTATCATCTGCGTAACAATGAAAATTTAAGCAATACCGTCTAATAATACTGCCTAAGGGAAGCATATATAAAGTGAATAAAATTGGTCCTAGCACAGAACCTTGTGGAACTCCATAATTAACTTTAGTCTGTGAAGAAGATTCCCCATTTACATGAACAAATTGTAATCTATTAGACAAGTATGATTCAAACCACCGCAGCGCAGTGCCTTTAATACCTATGGCATGCTCTAATCTCTGTAATAAAATTTTATGGTCAACAGTATCAAAAGCAGCACTGAGGTCTAACAGAACAAGCACAGAGATGAGTCCACTGTCCAAGGCCATAAGAAGATCATTTGTAACCTTCACTAATGCTGTTTCTGTACTATGATGAATTCTAAAACCTGACTCAAACTCTTCAAATAGACCATTCCTCTGCAGATGATCAGTTAGCTGTTTTACAACTACCCTTTCAAGAATTTTTGAGAGAAAAGGAAGGTTGGAGATTGGCCTATAATTAGCTAAGATAGCTGGGTCAAGTGATGGCTTTTTAAGTAATGGTTTAATTACTGCCACCTTAAAAGCCTGTGGTACATAGCCAACTAACAAAGATAGATTGATCATATTTAAGATCGAAGCATTAAATAATGGTAGGGCTTCCTTGAGCAGCCTGGTAGGAATGGGGTCTAATAAACATGTTGATGGTTTGGATGAAGTAACTAATGAAAATAACTCAGACAGAACAATCGGAGAGAAAGAGTCTAACCAAATACAGGCATCACTGAAAGCAGCCAAAGATAACGATACGTCTTTGGGATGGTTATGAGTAATTTTTTCTCTAATAGTTAAAATTTTGTTAGCAAAGAAAGTCATGAAGTCATTACTAGTTAAAGTTAATGGAATACTCAGCTCAATAGAGCTCTGACTCTTTGTCAGCCTGGCTACAGTGCTGAAAAGAAACCTGGGGTTCTTATTTTCTTCAATTAGTGATGAGTAGAAAGATGTCCTAGCTTTACGGAGGGCTTTTTTATAGAGCAACAGACTCTTTTTCCAGGCTAAGTGAAGATCTTCTAAATTAGTGAGACGCCATTTCCTCTCCAACTTACGGGTTATCTGCTTTAAGCTACGAGTTTGTGAGTTATACCACGGAGTCAGACACTTCTGATTTAAAGCTCTCTTTTTCAGAGGAGCTACAGCATCCAAAGTTGTCTTCAATGAGGATGTAAAACTATTGACGAGATACTCTATCTCCCTTACAGAGTTTAGGTAGCTACTCTGCACTGTGTTGTTATATGGCATTAGAGAACATAAAGAAGGAATCATATCCTTAAACCTAGTTACAGCGCTTTCTGAAAGACTTCTAGTGTAATGAAACTTATTCCCTACTGCTGGGTAGTCCATCAGAGTAAATGTAAATGTTATTAAGAAATGATCAGACAGAAGGGAGTTTTCAGGGAATACTGTTAAGTCTTCTATTTCCATACCATAAGTCAGAACAAGATCTAAGATATGATTAAAGTGGTGGGTGGACTCATTTACTTTTTGAGCAAAGCCAATAGAGTCTAATAATAGATTAAATGCAGTGTTGAGGCTGTCATTCTCAGCATCTGTGTGGATGTTAAAATCGCCCACTATAATTAGCTTATCTGAGCTAAGCACTAAGTCAGACAAAAGGTCTGAAAATTCACAGAGAAACTCACAGTAACGACCAGGTGGACGATAGATAATAACAAATAAAACTGGTTTTTGGGACTTCCAATTTGGATGGACAAGACTAAGAGACAAGCTTTCAAATGAATTAAAGCTCTGTCTGGGTTTTTGATTAATTAATAAGCTGGAATGGAAGATTGCTGCTAATCCTCCGCCCCGGCCCGTGCTACGAGCATTCTGACAGTTAGTGTGACTCGGGGGTGTTGACTCATTTAAACTAACATATTCATCCTGCTGTAACCAGGTTTCTGTTAGGCAGAATAAATCAATATGTTGATCAATTATTATATCATTTACCAACAGGGACTTAGAAGAGAGAGACCTAATGTTTAATAGACCACATTTAACTGTTTTAGTCTGTGGTGCAGTTGAAGGTACTATATTATTTTTTCTTTTTGAATTTTTATGCTTAAATAGATTTTTGCTGGTTATTGGTAGTCTGGGAGCAGGCACCGTCTCTACGGGGATGGGGTAATGAGGGGATGGCAGGGGGAGAGAAGCTGCAGAGAGGTGTGTAAGACTACAACTCTGCTTCCTGGTCCCAACCCTGGATAGTCACGGTTTGGAGGATTTAAGAAAATTGGCCAGATTTCTAGAAATGAGAGCTGCTCCATCCAAAGTGGGATGGATGCCGTCTCTCCTAACAAGACCAGGTTTTCCCCAGAAGCTTTGCCAATTATCTATGAAGCCCACCTCATTTTTTGGACACCACTCAGACAGCCAGCAATTCAAGGAGAACATGCGGCTAAACATGTCACTCCCGGTCCGATTGGGGAGGGGCCCAGAGAAAACTACAGAGTCCGACATTGTTTTTGCAAAGTTACACACCGATTTAATGTTAATTTTAGTGACCTCCGATTGGCGTAACCGGGTGTCATTACTGCCGACGTGAATTACAATCTTACCAAATTTACGCTTAGCCTTAGCCAGCAGTTTCAAATTTCCTTCAATGTCGCCTGCTCTGGCCCCCGGAAGACAATTGACTATGGTTGCTGGTGTCGCTAACTTCACATTTCTCAAAACAGAGTCGCCAATAACCAGAGTTTGATCCTCGGCGGGTGTGTCGTCGAGTGGGAAAAAACGGTTAGAGATGTGAACGGGTTGGCGGTGTACACGGGGCTTCTGTTTAGGGCTACGCTTCCTCCTCACAGTCACCCAGTCAGCCTGCTTTCCCGGCTGCTCGGGATCTGCCAGGGGGGAACTAACGGCGGCTAAGCTACCTTGGTCCGCACCGACTACAGGGGCCTGGCTAGCTGTAGAATTTTCCACGGTGCGGAGCCGAGTCTCCAATTCGCCCAGCCTGGCCTCCAAAGCTACGAATAAGCTACACTTATTACAAGTACCGTTACTGCTAAAGGAGGCCGAGGAATAACTAAACATTTCACACCCAGAGCAGAAAAGTGCGGGAGAGACAGGAGAAGCCGCCATGCTAAATCGGCTAAGAGCTAGTAGCTACGCTAAGCTAGCGGATTCCTAAAAACACACAAAGTGAATAATGTGTAAATAATTTATAGGTGATTCAGCAGAAGGAGTGCTTTAGTTAAGGCACGTAAAGATTACACTGGGAAACAAATCGTAATCTAGATAACTAGATCAATCTAACTGCGCAGAGTAAACAGCTAACAGATACAGAAAAACACCGCTGTGCTCCGGAACAGGAAGTGATACAATACCGCAGTGAGAGCCAACCAGGATCCACTCAGCTGATATATAAAATCCAATGGATGACACCACTGATGTAGTTTTTGGTGGAAACAAAACCGGCATCAAACCCTGTGTAAGACACATGGGTCCTGAATTAGATCAGACCTTACTGGGTGATCACAGAGCTGATAAAGCAAGTCTAATTTGAAATTGAAGTTTTTGTGTCGACAGGCCAAACCTTTGGATTTTCAGACAATAAAGCTTCTTACATCAGCCACCATACAGCGTCATACCGATTATACCAGCTCTGCTTGGTATTCTGTCCAAACCAAGCAGAATCAGGAGAAGTTAGAGTTAATTCAGAACAAAATCATAGGTCTCCTCCTCTCTGCTCATCACTGGACACACAGTTAGAATTCAGAGGTAAATAAACTGCCTGTGCAGTCTAGAGTTCAACTGTTAAAACTAAGTAATATGTTTAATATTGTAAATCATAAAGTCCCACATTATATGTTCAGTTCTTTCAAACAGAATTCTTTAAAACATAGCATGAACACCAAGGACCTCATGTACAAAGGTTGCGTACACACAAGAACATGACATACATCATTCTCCACACTAACATCCAGATGTATCAACCTGGGGAAGGTGTGCCACATTGTGATAGTTTGTGGTGTCCTCCAGAATGTGGCACACCATCACAGCACACCGCTGCCATAGCAGAACATCCCCACCACCAGAAGAACTGGATGCCAGACCCGTGAACTTCAACCCACCCCCCGAAAGCCATATAGGCCCGGCACCATGTGATTTCAACCATGTAAAGTGGCAAGGACAGAATGCACTTATTCACAAGTGCATTTATTGCTTTACTGATATTACTAAGAACATTAATAATTTGATCCAGGTGATTGTTGATACTATCAGTTGCTCTCACAGTTTCATCTTGTCATTTCAGCACAGGTTTGGTGAGGGACAGACATCAGCTGCTGGCATATTCATCCCAGTTGAAAGGGTACCAAACAAAATATCCCTGTGTGTCTCCACCTTCATTTACTGGTATCTCTCATGCAGACTTGGTAAAATTTAATTTCTTTGTTCATTTGGAATGATTGGACAGACAGGGAAATCCAGGGTCCCAGGGCCTCACTCATTCACTCATCTTCAACCGCTTACTCCAATTAAAGATCACGGGGGAGGGGGGCTGGAGCCTATCCCAGCAGTCATAGGGCATGAGGTGGGGTATACCGTGGACAGGATGCCAGTCTGTCGCTGGCCCACATCAAACAAATTCACACCTGCATGCACACCTACAGATCCACCTAACCTGCATATCTATGGATGTGGGAGTAAGCTTGAGCACCCACAGGGAAGCCACATAAACATAGGGAGAACATGCAAACTCCACACAGAAAGGCCACAGGTGATGATCCTCCTATGACCTACTTGCTGTGAGGTAACAGTGCTAACCACTAACCCACTGTGTGGGTCCCAGGGCTTATTTAAATAAATTTGCAAATTTAAATGGAGGACAGGGAGGAATTTGGTACTTCTGCATGTGCCCTCAATTCCACGTTGATTGGTATGTACAAAAGGAACATGCTCGGATCATGAGTATGCACACATCTGACTTTTTTGTACATACAACAGTTTCTGAGTTTTAGCGTATGCCATGTTTCAGTAGAAAACCTACACAAGTCTTTGTACATGAGGTCCCAGGTCTAATCCAATGCCTTTAGTCATTCATCATGTCCAGTTTTTTGGTGTAATGTTTTATATATGACAGGGCCAAACTTTTTAACAGCGTACCTTGTCAGATAAGGATTTGTGAAAAACAGAGTGAAACAAGCTGAAAATCAATTTATTACTAGTTTTTTTTATCTGTTATTATTTATTACTTAATCATGAGTCATTTTATATTTTTGTTTCAAATTTCATTGAAAACATTACTCTGTATATGATGTTTGCTATATTTACCTTTGATATACCTATGCTGGGCCACAGTGAAAACTAGAGCACCACACTCGTAGAGTGCAAACCTCCGCCAATGCTAGTTTCCAATTCTTCAAAATCTTACCTTGGCAAAGATTTTCAAGGTCAAAGTCATGTTAGAAGTTGCTTTTTAACCTAAACTGGATGTGATCCAGTGTCAGGAGTATGTAATTAGTTCATGTACTTGAATTGTTTTGAAAAGTTTGTTTGTTTGTTTTTTTGGTGTCAGTATTCTTTTTCAACTTTTTCAGTTTCTGAATTTTTTTTTTCAAATAATTTTCACAGAACATTGATTATCTCTACTATGCACAAATTATTATTGCTTTTGGCACTTGGTTTCCGACTGATGACTGGAAGATAGACAAACAGGCATAAAATTAAAACCTCCATCCAATTTTGGTGGCGCAGGTCAAAAAAATGAGAGTGATTGAAGCACTTTTGATTGAGATATAATCCAAAATGTACACCAAATGGGCTTTTCAATTTTAAATGTCCACAAAATCCATAATCCTGATCAGGAGCCTCATGTTCAAAGCATGTGTACACACAAAAATGCGGTGTACGTCCATCTCCATGCCAATGTTCAATTGTATCAAAAGTGAAATGACTGTGGAAATGTGTGGTGTGCCACCCAAAACTCCTGCTTAGCATATGCGTGTGTCTACAGCTATTGTTCCACTGCTGACACATAGTGGTGATGCTGGGAACTGTTAATAGTGTGAAAACAAGAAGTCATCAGAGACACATCAGAGACAGTGTGCACATCACTGGCACATGTCATGTTCTTGGTTTTCTGGGTGGTTGTTGTTGTTCCATCTATCTCTTGTTCTGTCTCTGCTCTATCTTTCTGCTTGGGTTTTCACTGTCTTGTTGTTTCTTGCTTTTCTCTCCTGGTTCTTTGGTGGGTGTCTCTCTCTGTCTGGCCACACCCCGGTTCTGAGAGTTTCTTCACACACCTGTTCTGAGTTTACTGTTAATCACCTGGGTGCTTTATAAGCCTCACAGTTTGTCTCTGTCCTTCGCCAGATCGTTGCACCTTGTGCCTTCACTTCTATGCCTTGTTCCTGTTTTCTAGCCTTGTATTGTTGCCTCATCGGTTTTTTGACTACCTGCCTGTGTACTCCAACCATGCTTTTTTGCTTGATGTTTCTGATCCTGTTGCTCTGTTTGGATTGCTTTTCTGTGTACCGACCCCTGCTTGTTCATCAAGTAAACGATTTGTCTCCACTAAGCTGTGTTCCAGCGTTGTGCATTTGCGTCCAGCTCATCCTGCCTATCGAGCCTGATAGAACGGTCTGGCCAACTATGGACGCAGTGGACACTGACCTCTTCCAGTGGCCGGTACGCCACCATAGTCAGCAATTAGCACAACAGGAGGACCAGCTGGCCGCTCTGAACACCGGACTCAGAGAGATGGCAAGCGGCAAGACACATTTATGGAATCTGTGAGTGCTCAGATGGAGCAACTCCTTATTGCTATAAAACATCAGGCTAAGTCCAGTACGACTCCCACTGTTGCGCCAATTCTGGGGTTGTTAGCTGTCCCACCGGTTCCCGTATCTGTTCCTGAGGTCTGCAACCAACTCTCGTGATCTGAACGATTTTCTGGTGAGTCTGGAGACATCAAACCATTCATAACCCAATGTGACCTACATTTTGAACTGATGGTGCCAATGTTTCCGACCGAGCGGTCGAAGATAGCATTCGTCATCACTCACCTGACCGGTCGGGCGGCAGCGTGGGCCACGGCTGAATGGAGCCGAGATTCGCCATCTTGCTCCTCCCTGGCAGCATTCACCAAATCTCTCTAGCAGGTCTTTCAGCACTCTTCTACGGGGTGTGAGGCGGCACATGAGCTGATGAGGCTGAGGCAAGGCAATCCCCGCGCGGCCGACTATGCTACTGACTTCCGCATTCTGGCCGCGAATAGTGATTGGAATCCCGTGGCACTCCAAGACGTATTTTTCCGGGGATTGAACGAAAGTATCCAAAGTCAGCTCATTGCATTGGATTTGCCCAAAGATCTGGACGATCTCATTGCCCTGGCTATCCGCACGGACCGTCACCTGTCGGACCAGCCATGCCATGAGCGTCATCACGTTCCTTCCTTCGACCAGCTGCCTCGGTCATCCGAGCGCCCTCCCCTCCACTTCCGCAGAGGAGCCCATGCAGGTGGGGCGGGCCTGCCTCACCAAACAAGAGAAGGAGCGCTGCCGTGTGGAGGGACTCTGTATCTATTATGGTCAACCTGGTCATATTCTTCTTCTTTGTCCGGTCAGGGGTGCCCGGTGCGGCCAAAAACGGTAGTGCGGGTGAGTCAAAGTTCTATTATTCCCTCTTCACAGAATGTGATTAATGCTGAGCTAAAGTCTGATTCATCCACTCAAATCTGCCCAGTGTTTATTGATTCTTGTGCTGATTCTAATCTAATGTTATCATCTCTTGCCAGGTCTCTCCATCTTAGGTTGTATCGGCTGCCACGTCCATTGGTTGTGCATACAGTGGATGGTAGTCCATTAGGTCAAATCAGGTTTCAAACACAATCAGTTGGTATGACCATTCCCAAGAATCATTCTGAAAGCATCAGTTTCCACATTTTTGACAAAATGACTCACCCGGTAATCCTGGGGCACCCCCGGTTACAACGCCACAAACCTCGTTTAGACTGGTCCCATGGGAAGATAGAGTCCTGGGGTCCTGCTTGTTATAATACCTGCCTAACTCAGCCTGTCAGCACGTCTAGTGTAGATAGTTCTGATCTAGAAGGAGTTCTCCCATGTTACCATGATCTGGCTGATGTGTTCTGTAAAGGTAAAGCCAAGTCACTTCCACCACACCGCGAGTACAATTGTGCCATAGATCTGCTTCCAGGGGCCACCCCTCTGAGGGGGAAGTTGTTTTCTCTATCGGCACCTGAGCACAAGGCCATGAACACATATATCCAAGAATCACTCACGGCCGGTTTAATTCGCCCCTCCTCCTCGCCTGCCGGGGCAGGGTTTTTCTTTGTAGAGAAGAAGGATAAATCACTCCATCCCTGCATAGATTATCGAGGCCTTAATGAGGTCACGATAAAGAACTGGTATCCTTTGCCACTTATTTCATCTGCTTTTGAACTGTTGGAGGGAGCCAAGATATTTACCAAATTGGATTTACGGAAAGCCTATCATTTAGTTCGCATGCACGCCGGTGATGAAAGAAAAACTGCTTTCAATACTCCCACCTGTCATTACGAATATCTGGTAATGCTGTTTGGTCTCACTAATGCCCCAGCTGTTTTCCAAAATCTAGTAAATGACATATTGTGTGAATTCCTTAACAAATGTGTCTTCGTTTACCTTGATGATATACTGATCTACTCCCCAGATTTGAAGACCCACATTCAACAAGTACTTTCCGTCCTTCAAACCCTATTACACAATAATCTATATGTTAAAGCAGAAAAATGTGAATTCCACAGCTCCACGGTATGTTTTTTAGGTTTTGTGATTTCTGAAGGACAAATTCAGATGGATCTGACTAAGGTGGCCACAGTTCGCGAGTGGCTGGTTTCTAAATGCCGCAAAGACGGTTCCTTGGTTTCGCCAACTTTTATCGCAAATTCATCCGCAATTTCAGTACGGTTGCAGCTCCGCTTTAAAATGTCACTTCCTCACTCTGTTCATTTGTGTGGACCCCCGAATGCGATAAAGCATTCCAGAACCTAAAGAAACATTTTACAACAGTCCCCATGCTGCTCCTTCCTGACCCTGCCCGGCAGTTCATTGTCGAAGTGGATGCTTCCAATGCTGGGATTGGGGCAGTGCTATCCCAAACGGGATCCAATGATAACAAGTTGCACCCTTGTGCTTTCTTTTCCAAGAAACTCACTGCCGCGGAACGCAATTACAGCATCGGCGATCGCAAACTGCTGGCAGTCAAACTGGCCATGGAGGAGTGGCGTCACTGGTTGGAGGGGGCACAGTTGCCTTTGTTGGTTTGGACAGACCATAAAAATCTGGAGTATCTTCATTCCACTAAGTGTCTAAACGTGCGTCAGGCTCGGTGGGCCATCTTTTTCATCCGATTCAACTTTGTTTTGTCTTACCGACCAGGGTCCAAAAATGGCAAGCCTGACGCGCTCTCTCGCTTGTATGACTCTGCTGATTCCACTTCCATTCCTGAATCAATTTTGCCGGCCAAGTGTTTCATGTCAGCCTTAACCTGGAACATTGAATCAAAGATTAGGTCTGCTGTAGGCAACTCTTCTGTTCCCCCAGATTGCCCGAACGGCAAGTTATTTGTTCCTACGTCTCTCAGGGGGGAGGTCATTCAATGGGGACATGATAGTCACTTTTCGTGCCACCTGGGTGCCCGAAGAACAATGTATATCCTCTCCCAACGGTTTTGGTGGCCAAAGATGTTCTCAGATGTCAAAGAATATGTGAATGCTTGTTCTGTTTGTGCAGTGCATAAGACTTCTACCCGTCCACCTGTGGGGGCTCTGTTGCCTCTACCCATTCCCGTTCGGCCTTGGACTCATATCTCAGTAGACTTTGTGACTGGCTTACCGCCCTCCAGGGGCAATTCTGTGATCATGACGGTGGTAGATCGATTGTCTAAAATGGTTCATTTTGTACCGCTACCAAAGCTCCCATCTGCCAAAGAAACCGCTGAGGCATTGTTGGTACATGTCTTCAAGCTGCATGGTTTGCCTCAGGACATAGTGTCGGATCGGGGTCCCCAGTTTGTTTCACATTTCTGGAGGGAATTCTGCCATCTTCTCGGGGTCACTACTAGTCTCACCTCAGGGTACCATCCTCAAGCCAATGGCCAAACCGAAAGCCTAAATCAAGAATTGGAGAAGGGGCTGTATATTTTGTCCTCCCAGTGCCCCACTTCCTGGTCCACTCAATTACCCTGGATTGAACTGGCTCATAACTGCTTACCTACTGCTTCCTCTGGTTTTTCTCCATTCCATGTCGTCTATGGTCATCAGTGTTCTTTGTTCCCCTCTGCTGGTTTGTGCTCGCTGATACCCTCTGCTCTGCGTCTTGTCATGCAGTGCCAACGAACCTGGGTTCGAGCCTGGAGGGCTCCTTTGTGGTCCTCCAAATGTTACAAAGCAGCGGCAGATCGCAGGCGTTCTGCAGTGCCCTCTTACATGCCGGGACAGCGGGTCTGGCTGTCCACGCGGCATCTGCTGCTTTGTGGTGTGCCTCGGAAAATGGCTCCCAGGTTTGTTGGTCCGTTCCCGATTACTAGGATCATTAATCCTGTCTCTGTCCATCTCTGTCTTCCTGGGTCTCTGAAGGTCCACCCCACTTTTCATGTTAGCCATCTTAAACCGTTCCGTTCCAGCCCGTTGTGTCCACCAGCTGTTCCCCCTCCCTCCGCCTGGTTTGTGGGGGGGGGGGGGGGGGGCTGCCTTTACTGTGCGGCGTCTCCTGGGTTCCCGGCGGCGGGGTCGTGGTCTCCAGTACTTGGTGGACTGGGAGGGTTATGGCCCCGAGGAGCAGTCTAGGGTTCCCTCCCGGTTTATTTTGGACCCTGGTCTGGTGCGTGCCTTTCATGCTTCTCACCCCTCTGCTCCTGGGCCGTGGGGGGTCGGCCTTTGAGGGGGGAGTACTGTCAGGTTCTTGGTTTTCTGGGTGGCTGTTGTTGTTCCATCTATCTCTTGTTCTGTTTCTGCTCTATCTTTCTGCTTGGGTTTTCTCTGTCTTGTTGTTTCTTGCTTTTCTCTCCTGGTTCTTTGGTGGGTGTCTCTCTCTGTCTGGCCACACCCCGGTTCTGGGAGTTTCTTCACACACCTGTTCTGAGTTTACTGTTAATCACCTGGGTGCTTTATAAGCCTAACAGTTTGTCTCTGTCCTTCGCCAGATCATTGCGCCTTGTGCCTTCGCTTCTAGCCTTGTTCCTGTTTTCTAGCCTTGTATTGTTGCCTCATTGTTTTTTTGACTACCTGCTACCTGCCTGTGTACTCTGACCATGCTTTTTCGCTTGATGTTTCTGATGCTGTTGCTCTGTTTGGATTGCCTTTCTGTGTACTGACCCCTGCTTGTTCACCAAGTAAACGATTTGTCTCCACTAAGCTGTGTTCCAGCATTGTGCATTTGCGTCCAGCTCATCCTGCCTATCGAGCCTGATAGCACACTGATGAGCAAATAACACACCCATGTGTTTGCAATTATGTGGGTGGATTTAAAAGCATGCGCAAAGTTATGTGTAAAATGGCACTAACAATTAGCGCTATTTGACACTGCAAATGGTGCAATCCAACGTGAGCGTGTATTCAAAGAATGCAAGGATTTACTTGCAAATTATGGTAACTGGCTTTAGGGTTGAGCTGGATCCTCATGTCAGACGAGTATCCGGTAAGGATAAAGCATTTTTGACAAATATGATCATGATATAATCGTACTCATCAATATCTGTGCTTGTGCTGAAGGAAAATTCTCATTTGCTAACTGACTGTCTTCACGCCCTGTGATTGGCCAGTCACACACAGCGCTGCCCTCCCTACAGACATGTCTCACTACAGCTTCTCTCACACACACAGGATCTCTCTCTGTGCTTGGTTTCCATGCTGTGCTCTCTCTTCAGCTCGCCTCTTTTTCGGTTTGTCTGATATTTAAAGTTACTTGGTGAACTTGCTGTGTGGGCGGTACTGCTGGCCCACCACCAGAGGGCGCCCTGCCTGTTGGTAGGTTTCAGGCACCAGAGGGCGCACTGACCAGGTGGATCAACCAGGTGCACCGTATCAGCTGTCAGTCATCTAAACTCATCATCATCTCATCTATAAAAGCCTGGGAGAGACACCACTACTCTGCCGAGTTATCAGCTTACCATACAGGTAAACCAACTCAGCCGTTTTGTGCCATACGCACATTCATTGTTACTGAAGTCTTTGCAGTTGTGACTTACGAGGTCTGTCAATAAAGTAATGGTCCTTTTTATTTTTTTCAAAAACTATATGGATTTCATTCATATGTTTTTACGTCAGACATGCTTGAACCCTCGTGCGCATGCGGGAGTTTTTCCACGCCTGTCGGTGATGTCATTCGCCTGTGAGCACGCCTTGGGAAGGAGTGGTCCCGCCCCCTCGTCGGATTTTCATTGTCTGGAAATGGCGGAATTTAAAGGACTTTTCTTCCATCACATTTTTTTCAGAAGCTGTTAGAAACTGGCACCTGGAAAATATTCGAAAAATTTATCTGGCTTTCGGTGAAAATTTTACAGGCTTCACAGAGAATAAGGACTATTATTACAGCTTTAAGGACCCCTTTAAGGACGCTCGGCGCGCTGCCCTCCGAGCTGCGACGATGCGGCACAAGCCACCGGACCATTTCTAAATGGATGGCTCTGTGGATACGAGACCGTCGTGTGCTCTTTCTCTGGTTATCACAAGAGCTGGACATCAGCCATTTTCCGGCAGATTTCACTTTTAACAAGAGATTTTGTCATGGAAAGCCGCGCGGAGGCTTTGCGTGTAAAGACCGATTCGCTTTGGAAGCGAGACAAAGGAACACCTCTGTTTTGGCGTGTCAGAGGACAAGTTTGGACATGTCCAGCTCTCCACAATTTCTCTGATACTTACTGGACTGGTAAGCATTGAAAGCCGATATAGGCATGTCCAAACTTGTCCTCTAACACGCCGAAACGGAGGTGTTCCTTTGTCTCACTTTCAAAGCGAATCGGTCTTTACACGCGAAGCCTCCGCGCCTCTCACACACATGCTCCCACTAACTCTTTCAATGTTTCATGCTTATTCCAGGTGACAAAGTCACCTGCAAGTCACTCTCAAGTCATGAATCGGTAAGTCACAAGTCTCAAGTCAAGTCCCGAGTCAAGTCTCAAGTCATAATGCCAACCAATTGTTTGCAAGTTGACTTGAGACTTGTGACTTGAGACTTGCCGATTCATGACTTGAGAATGACTTGACAGGGACTTCGTCCCACCTCTGCAGGGTACAAAATAAACTATCCCTGTGTGTCTCCATGTCATTTCCTGTCGTCTGCAGTACACACAGTATAATTTATTTTCTGTGTTCATACTGACTGATCTAACAGAGGGGAATTCCCAGGTACCAGGGCATATTTACATGGATTTGCATATTTAAATGGGTTGTGGAAAGGGAGTAGTTTGGTGCATGTGTACTCATTTCCACATTTAGTGGAAGGTACAAATGGAATATCCTTGCATGATCACACTTTGATACACCAATTTCTGAGTTTTGGCATACGGTATGTTTGAGTAGGAAATCCATGCAAGTCTTTGTACATGAGGCCCCAGATCTGGATCAAACATTGTCAGGTGATAGTGAGTGGCCACAAAATCTGTAGTGTGGATCAGATTCGGACTAAACTTTGTCAGTCGATAAAGGATATCATCCTACATAATGCTGTCAAATATGAAAGAAACTTGATACTCTTTTTCTCTTTTTGCTCTGTATGCACCGCTCTGCATTTAATCATTAGTGATTGATCTCTGCTCCCCTCCACAGCATGTCTTTTTCCCAGTTCTCTCCCCTCAGCCCCAACCAGTCCCAGCAGAAGACTGCCCCTCCCTGAGCCTGGTTCTGCTGGAGGTTTCTTCCTGTTAAAAGGGAGTTTTTCCTTCCCACTGTTGCCAAGTGCTTGCTCACAGGGGGTCGTTTTGACCGTTGGGATTTTTCCGTAATTATTGTATGGCTTTGCCTTACAATATAAAGCGCCTTGGGGCAACTGTTTGTTGTGATTTGGCGCTATATAAATAAAATTGATTTGATTTGATTTGATTTGATATTTATTAACAGAGGTATGAATATTTCAAAATTCATTTATTGTTAAAGATAGGGATTTTTCTCATTTCCCATAATTTTTTGACTTTGACCTTTGACCTTGCAAATTGAATAACTTCAACATCATTTTATGATGAGTATATATGAAAAACTGTGGGGATCCAGGCTGTTCACACACAAACAGATGAACAGACAAGCATAATGTTCACATTGTTTATGCAAATAAAATCAATTAGTCAATCAGTGAACAGTGAAACAATCTTATTTTTTTCTCACAGATATAATTTAATTTTAGTTTAACCCTTATTTAACCAGGTTAGTCTAATTGAGATTGAGTCCTCTTTTGTAAGGGAGACAATTTTGAAGTTTTCAATTTACCTAATCTGCAATACTATATTGGACAGTCTGAAAATATAGTGCAACAGTAGTGTTGCAGAATTGTACAGAAAGTAGAGACATGGCAGTGATTCAGTGGTTAGAAGCCAAAGAGGGCATCACAAGAATGCAGAGGCTGTTCTAGTACAGCAGATAACAAAATATTTACAGAGGAATCCTGCAAATGGTGATACAAGCACCAAATCTGGCACAAATGTTCCGTAGACATTACTCTTCTGAAAAAAACAAAACAAAAGCAAAAAAAAAAAAAAAACAATTGGCCAGTTGAATTTTCAGCAGCCAAATAGGGGTCATTTGAAGAATTACACAAGGGTCAAAATTAAAGGCCCTTCACACATGAAAAGCAGCTGGTACCTGTGGAACCACATCACACCGCTTATGTGGAATAAATAAAACATAAAAAGCAGCTGGTACCTGTGGAACCACATCACACCGCTTATGTGGAATAAATAAAACATAAAAAGCAGCTGGTACCTGTGGAACCACATCACACCGCTTATGTGGAATAAATAAAACATAAAAAGCAGCTGGTACCTGTGGAACCACATCACACCGCTTATGTGGAATAAATAAAACATAAAAAGCAGCTGGTACCTGTGGAACCACATCACACCGCTTATGTGGAATAAATAAAACATAAAAAGCAGCTGGTACCTGTTGAACCACATCACACCACTTATGTGGAATAAATAAAAAATAAAAAGCAGCTGGTACCTGTGGAACCACATCACACCGCTTATATGTACAATAAATAAAAAATAAAAAGCAGCTGGTACCTGTGGACCCACATCACACCGCTTATGTGGAATAAATAAAACATAAAAAGCAGCTGGTACCTGTGGAACCACATCACACCGCTTATGTAGAATAAATAAAACATAAAAAGCAGCTGGTACCTGTGGACCCACATCACACCGCTTATGTAGAATAAATAAAACATAAAAAGCAGCTGGTACCTGTGGAACCACATCACACCGCTTATGTGGAATAAATAAAACATAAAAAGCAGCTGGTACCTGTGGAACCACATCACACCGCTTATGTGGAATAAATAAAACATAAAAAGCAGCTGGTACCTGTGGAACCACATCACACCGCTTATGTAGAATAAATAAAACATAAAAAGCAGCTGGTACCTGTGGAACCACATCACACCGCTTATGTGGAATAAATAAAACATAAAAAGCAGCTGGTACCTGTGGAACCACATCACACCGCTTATGTGGAATAAATAAAACATAAAAAGCAGCTGGTACCTGTGGAACCACATCACACCGCTTATGTGGAATAAATAAAAAATAAAAAGCAGCTGGTACCTGTGGAACCACATCACACCGCTTATATGTACAATAAATAAAAAATAAAAAGCAGCTGGTACCTGTGGACCCACATCACACCACTTATGTAGAATAAATAAAACATAAAAAGCAGCTGGTACCTGTGGAACCACATCACACCGCTTATGTGGAAGAAATAAAACATAAAAAGCAGCTGGTACCTGTGGAACCACATCACACCGCTTATGTGGAATAAATAAAACATAAAAAGCAGCTGGTACCTGTGGAACCACATCGCACCGCTTATGTAGAATAAATAAAACATAAAACGCAGCTGGTACCTGTGGAACCACATCGCACCGCTTATGTAGAATAAATAAGAAATAAAAAGCAGCTGGTACCTGTGGAACCACATCGCACCGCTTATGTGGAATAAATAAAACATAAAAAGCAGCTGGTACCTGTGGAACCACATCGCACCGCTTATGTGGAATAAATAAAACATAAAAAGCAGCTGGTACCTGTGGAACCACATTGCACCGCTTATGTGGAATAAATAAAACATAAAAAGCAGCTGGTACCTGTGGAACCACATCGCATCACTGATGTGGATAAAAAAAAAAAGCTGGTACCTGTGGAACCACATCGCATCACTGATGTGGATTAAAAAAAAAGCTGGTACCTACATAAAAACCAGCTGGTACCCGTGGAACCACATTGCTCTGCTAATGTGGATTAAAAAAAAAAAAAAAAAAACAGCTGATACCCGTGGACCGCATCACACCGCTTATGTGGAATAAATAAAACATAAAAAGCAGCTGGTACCTGTGGAACCACATCACACCGCTTATGTAGAATAAATAAAAAATAAAAAGCAGCTGGTACCTGTGGAACCACATCACACCGCTTATGTAGAATAAATAAAATATAAAAAGCATCTGGTACCTGTGGAACCACATCGCATCACTGATGTGGATTAAAAAAAAAGCTGGTACCTACATAAAAACCAGCTGGTACCCGTGGAACCACATTGCTCTGCTAATGTGGATTAAAAAAAAAAAAAAACAGCTGATACCTGTGGACCGCATCACACCGCTTATGTGGAATAAATAAAACATAAAAAACAGCTGATACCTGTGGAACCACATCACACCGCTTATGTGGAAGAAATAAAACATAAAAAGCAGCTGGTACCTGTGGAACCACATCACACCGCTTATGTAGAATAAATAAAAAATAAAAAGCAGCTGGTACCTGTAGAACCACATCACACCGCTTATGTAGAATAAATAAAACATAAAAAGCAGCTGGTACCTGTGGAACCACATCACACCGCTTATGTAGAATAAATAAAAAATAAAAAGCAGCTGGTACCTGTGGAACCACATCGCACCGCTTATGTAGAATAAATAAAACATAAAACACAGCTGGTACCTGTGGAACCACATCACACCGCTTATGTAGAATAAATAAAACATAAAAAGCAGCTGGTACCTGTGGAACCACATCACACCGCTTATGTAGAATAAATAAAACATAAAAAGCAGCTGGTACCTGTGGAACCACATTGCACCGCTTATGTGGAATAAATAAAACATAAAAAGCAGCTGGTACCTGTGGAACCACATTGCACCGCTTATGTGGAATAAATAAAACATAAAAAGCAGCTGATACCTGTGGAACCACATCGCATCACTGATGTGGATTAAAAAAAAAAGCTGGTACCTACATAAAAACCAGCTGGTACCTGTGGAACCACATCACACCGCTTATGTAGAATAAATAAAAAATAAAAGCAGCTGGTACCTGTGGAACCACATCGCACCGCTTATGTAGAATAAATAAAACATAAAACGCAGCTGGTACCTGTGGAACCACATCGCACCGCTTATGTAGAATAAATAAAACATAAAAAGCAGCTGGTACCTGTGGAACCACATCACACCGCTTATGTAGAATAAATAAAAAATAAAAAGCAGCTGGTACCTGTGGAACCACATCGCACCGCTTATGTAGAATAAATAAAACATAAAACACAGCTGGTACCTGTGGAACCACATCACACCGCTTATGTAGAATAAATAAAACATAAAAAGCAGCTGGTACCTGTGGAACCACATCACACCGCTTATGTAGAATAAATAAAACATAAAAAGCAGCTGGTACCTGTGGAACCACATTGCACCGCTTATGTGGAATAAATAAAACATAAAAAGCAGCTGGTACCTGTGGAACCACATTGCACCGCTTATGTGGAATAAATAAAACATAAAAAGCAGCTGATACCTGTGGAACCACATCGCATCACTGATGTGGATTAAAAAAAAAAGCTGGTACCTACATAAAAACCAGCTGGTACCTGTGGAACCACATCACACCGCTTATGTAGAATAAATAAAAAATAAAAAGCAGCTGGTACCTGTGGAACCACATCGCACCGCTTATGTAGAATAAATAAAACATAAAACGCAGCTGGTACCTGTGGAACCACATCGCACCGCTTATGTAGAATAAATAAAACATAAAAAGCAGCTGGTACCTGTGGAACCACATCGCACCGCTTATGTAGAATAAATAAAACATAAAACGCAGCTGGTACCTGTGGAACCACATCGCATCACTGATGTGGATTAAAAAAAAAAGCTGGTACCTGTGGAACCACATCACACCGCTTATGTGGAATAAATAAAACATAAAAACCAGCTGGTACCTGTGGAACCACATTGCTCCGCTAATGTGGATAAAAAAAACAAAAAAAAAAAACAGCTGATACCTGTGGACCGCATCACACCGCTTATGTGGAATAAATAAAACATAAAAAGCAGCTGGTACCTGTGGAACCACATCGCACCGCTTATGTAGAATAAAACATAAAAAGCAGCTGGTACCTGTGGAACCACATTGCACCGCTTATGTGGAATAAATAAAACATAAAAACCAGCTGGTACCCGTGGAACCACATTGCTCCGCTAATGTGGATAAAAAAACAAAAAAAACAGCTGATACCTGTGGACCGCATCACACCGCTTATGTGGAATAAATAAAACATAAAAAGCAGCTGGTACCTGTGGAACCACATCACACCGCTTATGTGGAATAAATAAAACATAAAAAGCAGCTGGTACCTGTGGAACCACATCACACCGCTTATGTGGAATAAATAAAACATAAAAAGCAGCTGGTACCTGTGGAACCACATCACACCGCTTAGGTGGAATAAATAAAACATAAAAAGCAGCTGGTACCTGTGGAACCACATCACACCGCTTATGTGGAATAAATAAAAAATAAAAAGCAGCTGGTACCTGTGCAACCACATCGCACCGCTTATGTGGAATAAATAAAACATAAAAAGCAGCTGGTACCTGTGGAACCACATCGCACCGCGTATGTAGAATAAATAAAACATAAAAAGCAGCTGGTACCTGTGGAACCACATCGCATCACTGATGTGGATTAAAAAAAAAAGCTGGTACCTACATAAAAACCAGCTGGTACCCGTGGAACCACATTGCTCCGCTAATGTGGATTAAAAAAAACAAAAAAAAACAGCTGATACCTGTGGACCGCATCACGCCGCTTATGTGGAATAAATAAAACATAAAAAACAGCTGATACCTGTGGAACCACATTGCGCAGCTGATGTGGATAAAAAAAAAAAGCATCTGGTACCTGTGGATCCACATCGCACCGCTTATATGTAGAATAAATAAAAAATAAAAACCAGCTTGTACCTGTGGAACCACATTGTGCTGCTTATGTGGAATAAATAAAACATAAAAACCACCTGGTACCTGTAGAACCACATCGCGCCACTGATGTGGATTAAATTAAAAATAAAAAAAAGCAGCTGGTACCTACGTAAAAACCAGCTGGTACCTGTGGAACCACATTGCGCCGCTGATGTGGATTAAATAAAAAATAAAAACCAGCTGGTACCTGTGGAACCACATCGCACTGCTTAAATAAAAAAAAACAAAAACAAAACATACCACTCACAGGATTCGTACCTGCACTTTACTAATTTCCAGCCAGAAACTTTACCACTGAGGTACCATCACTGGCCTGTAAATGGTGCTGGGAAAATGCTTGAAATCAACAAAGAGATGAGTGTATTAAAAAAATAAATAAAACCATACACCATAAAAACACAGCTTTTTGGGGGGGAGTTGATGGTCTAGTAGTTAAGGTGTTGAGCTTGAGACCAGAAGATCCTCGGTTCAAATCCCCGCCTGACTGGAAAATCACTAAAGCCCTTGGGCAGGGTCTTTAATCCCCTATTGCTCCCGGTGTGTAGATAGCGCCTTGTATGGCAGCACCCTGACATCGGGGTCATCAGGAGAGTCATCAAGGGAGCCATCAGGAGAGGCTTCCGTCCCATCATTAGGAGGGACAGCTGCCCTGTCATTAGGAGGGTGCTAACTAGAGCACAATAGGTGCTAATTAGAGCTATTGTTTAGTCACTAGCCTATAGCAGTCGGCCTCTCAGTAGGAGGGGTCTGGTTAGGTTAAAAAAACTCCAGCTTTTGTTGGCTTCTGTTTATTCTTCTCTACAAGAGTCAAGACAGAAGTCAGACTACCAGAGCAAGAATTTTAGCTGAGGAAGCTTCTGCGATTTGAAGCGAAATGTCCTCGCGTTAAGCAACCCAGTCCAGTCGAAGATTCAAGCTTCTCTACTATGGAAACCACCTGGACAACTGAGAGCCTACACATAAACTAGGAATGGCGTTTGTACCCCCTCCAACCAGTGGTGCCACTCCTCCAAGGCCACATTTACCGCCAACCGTTCGCAGTCTCCGATGCTGTAATTTTGCTCAGCTGCAGTCAACTTCTTTGACAGATAGGCACATGGGTGCATTCTATTGTCAGTAGGATTAGGTTGTGAATGAACTGCACCCACACCCACATTTGAAGCATTCATCTCAACCACAAACTGTCAAGCGGGGTCAGGGAGGAGTAGTACGGGGGCCGCTGTAAAGCGTTTCTTTAGAACCTTAAAAGCTTTGTCGCACTCAGGTGACCAAACAAACGGCCAGAGGGATGATGTGACATCGTGTAATGGAGCTGCAATCGTGCTGAAATTGCGAATGAATTTACGATAGAAATTGGCAAAACCCAGGAATCTCTGTACCTCCTTTCGTGAGGAGGGAACAGCCTACTCACATACTGCAGCAACCTTATCAGGGTCCATCTTAATCTCCGTCTCAGCAATTACAAACCCCAAAAATGAAACCGTCGATTTATGGCATTCACATTTCTCTGCCTTAACGAACAGGTTATGGCGTACCAGGGTCTGAAGTAGGGTGTGCACATGTTCGGTGTGGGTTTTTGGGTCAGGGGAGAAAATCAGAATATTATCAAGATAAACAAAAACTAATCTGTTGAGAAATTCACGCAGCACATCAATTACCAAGTTCTGGAACACTGCATGATCATTTGTGAGGCCAAATGGCATGACCAAGTATTCATAATGACCAGTTGGTGTATTAAAAGCTGTTTTCCATTATCTCCTTCTCTTATCCTTACTAAATGGTATGTGTTGCGGAGATCCAGCTTAGTAAAAATCTTTGCTCCTTCCAACAACTCAAAAGCAGTGGAGATGAGAGGTAATGGGTAACGATTTTTAATGGTGACGTCATTTAACTCACGATAATCAATACAAGGGCGGAGAGATTTGTCCTTTTTCTCGACTAAGAAAAACCCTGCCCCTGCGGGTGACAACAAATAACGAATCAAACCAGCAGCGAGGGACTCCTGTATATATTCATTCATGACGCTGCGTTCAGGCACCGTCAGTGAAAAGAGCTTTCCCCGTGGTGGGCTTGGTCCAGGGAGAAGCTTCATTGGGCAATCATATTCTCGGTGAGGCGGTAATGATTTAGCCTTACTTTTGCTAAATACCGGCGCTAAATCATGGTAACATGACGGAACCCCTGCGAGATCCGGGTTAGACTCCAGCTGGGAACACACTGGCTCTGACAGACACGATTTCTTGAAGGCTGAACCCCATGAAACAATCTTTCCCTTTGACCAGTCAAAATTAGGGCTGTGTTGTATTAACCAGGGGTGTCCCAGGATACAGCGGATGAGTCATATTGTTAAATACTTGAAAGCTGATAGATTCGGAGTGGTTTTCTGCCACAGTTAAGGAAACGGACTGAGTATGGTGAGAAATACAACCTAATTCATGGCCATCCATTTGCACGCACCACCAGAGGGCGAGAGAGTTCTACCAATTTCAGGTGCAGAGACCTGGTCAGAGAAGACAAAATTAAATTAGCATCAGAACCAGAATCAACGAAAGCTGACACAGAAACTGACTCAGAGGACAATTTTGCTGGAATTACATTCTGTGCTGTGGATGGACTTATGGAATTAAGACCCACCTGTATGTTGTACTATGGCCACATGGTGGCACCCCTGGCTTGACAACTGGATATCATGTGATCAGAATGTCCACAGTAAAAACAAAGTCTGCCATCTCGGCGTCGCTGCCTCTTGGCGGAAGAAAGACGAGCACGACGTGGTCGCATGGACTCCTCGGGACCGCTGTGTGGAGGACCCACTCTCACATGGTTGGAGGACAATGTGCAGATGGGACGAGTTGCGGAGCGTAGCACAGGCAGCCAGGCAGCATGGCGAGGGTGGTCCTGCAGACGCCGGTCGGTCCGTATGCCGAGAGCGATCAGCTGGTCCAAATTGTCAGGCAAATCTACGGGTATCAGCAGTTCCTGGATATCTTCAGAGAGCCCCTGAAAAAACACGTCATGGAGCAGAATTCCAATCACTCCAGGCTGCCAGAATGCGGAAGTCCACCATGTAGTCGGCGACACGACGTCCACCTTGCCTCAGCTTCATCAGGGATCGAGTTGCTTCTCGCCCTGGAGAGGTGTGTTGGAAGACCAATTGCAAATGCAGAAAGAGAGGCACAGGTGACAGATTGGTGACCCCACTCAGCTGTTGCCCACGCCAATGCATGACCAGCCAGGTGAGTGATGATGTAAGCTATCTTCGCCCTGTCAGACGGGAACTTACATGACATGAGTTCAAAATTCAACTCACACTGAGTCAGAAATGGTCTGACGTTTCCGGCCTGCCTGAGAAGCGTTCAGGCGGTGACAGCATCAGCTCACAACTTTGCAATCACAAGATTGCAGTAGTCTGGTTCGGTTACGGAAGCTAGTGCGGCTGCTGACAGCCTCGGTGGGGGCACACTGGTGCCACTGGTGGCCGGAACAGTAGAAGCCTGATGATTAAGGTAAGACAGTAATTGTCCCATCTGGGTGCTCACCGACTCAATGAATAAGTTCTGGCACTTAGCGAGGTCGCTAAACCGGGAGGAGAGTGCGGTGAGGTGATCCTGCTGTTGTGTGAGCTGCTTACTGTGGTGTTGTACCACCAGCTGAAATGGGTTAGAGCTGGCTGCGTCCATTGTTGGCCAGTTTGTACTATCAGGCTGGATGGTCAGGAATGGCAGGACACAAATGCACAGCTCAAGCAGACAGCTCTGGTTTTCAGAAGACTTTATGATTGTGGTTAGCAGAGGTTGGTACACAAGTAAGCAGTCCAGAAAAAACAACAGTACAAAAATCATCAGGCAAGCAAGCATGGTCAAAGCAACAGGCAGGAGGTCAGGTACACACAAGGAGGCAGGCAAGACTATGGAACGCAGATACAGAGCTGGAAAGAAGGCACAGGGCACGACAAACTGGCGAGAGACAAACAACCTCAGTGAGCTTAAATCACTCCAGGTGGCAATCAGCAAATCAGAAACAGGTGTACAAGGAAAGCACCAGAACCAGGGCGTGGCCAGAGAAAGAGACAGACAACCCTAAGAAGGAAAAACTCAGCAAGAGAATAAACAAATCAGGCCCAACGAAATACACAAAATAACAGAACAAAATAAAACAGACAACCAAAAACTCAACTCCTGACATGATGTACGACTTCAGTTGTTCAACAGTCCGGGTTCTCTGTTGTCGTATTTTGCACTTCATAATGCACCACACATGTTCAATGGGCAACAGGGCTGGACTGCAGGTAGGCCAGTCTAGTACCCGCACTCTTTTACAACGAAGACACGCTGTTGTAACACATGCAGAATGTGGCTTGGCATTGTCTTGCTGAAATAAGCAAGGACGTCCCTGAAAAAGACATTGCTTGGATGGCAGCAGTGGTTTTCTGAAGTGTTAAGATCCTTTACATAATGATGCTGGTTTTTAATGCATTGCCGCCTGAGGGATCAAAAGTCACGGGCATTCAATGATGGTTTTTGGGCTTGCTGCTTATGTGTAGAAAGATCTCCAGATTCTCTGAATCTTCTGATTATATTATGGACTGTAGATGATGGAATCCCTAAATTCCTTGTAATTGAATGTTGAGAAACATTGTTCTTAAACTGTTGAATATTTTTTCACGCAGTTGTTCACAAAGTGGTGATCCTTTGCACAAAAACAATAAAGTTTATCAGTTTGAACATTAACTATCTTGTCTTTGTGGCGTATTCATTTGAATATAGGTTGAAGAGGATTTGGAAATCATTGTATTCTGTATTTATTCACATTTCACGCAACGTCCCAACTTAATTAGAATTGGGGTTATATACCACATCATTTTTATAACCAAAAAGGTCCAAAAAGGTACAGTTTGGCCTAACTATAACTGAATGTTATGCAGTATAGGGGAGGTGATGGTCTAGTGATTAAGCATTGAGCTTGAGACCAGAGGATCCTTGCTTCAAATCCCAGCCTAACCGGAAAACCACTAAGAGCCCTTGGGCATGGTTCTTAATCCCCTAGTTCTTCCCGGTGTGTACTGAGCGCCTTGTACGTACCTTCACTTTGGTGTGAATGTGAGGCATTATTGTAAACCGCTTTGAACATCTGATGCAGATGGAAAAGCACTACATAAATGCAGTCCATTTACCATTTTTATGGGGTAAAATCACCATGAATGGTGATAAAATTCATTTTGTACAGGGATCAAAAGTTAAGCTGACATAACGTGATTTTCTCCACTGTGAGATCAATAAAGTCTTATCTTATCTTAAAGATGGTCTAATTTTGGTTAAAAAAAAAACAAAAAAAAAGTGATGCAAATTATTGGTTGTGTTAATATGGTTTTAATGCTGAGTTATCACATTATGGGGGAACATGTCACATGTCAAAGAATCCAATGGAAGTCAACATTATTTGACCTTTAAGTTGCAGACCAAGTGTTCAACACAGTCAAAACTATTCCATTTATTAATCTTATTAGCTCATCCAGACACTCTGATTCTTCTTTCAGCTTCTCAAGTGCTTCAACTAGTGTATCCGTTGATTCCACAAAGATCAGTACATTGTCTGCAAAGTCAAGGTCAGTAAATCTTTCCTTGCCAACAAAAGCACCCAAGTCATTGGTTTCCACAACCCTACCCAATACCGGTCCATGCATGTACTGAACAGTGTCAGAGACAGAACACACCCCTGATGAATGCCCGTTTCCATTGGGAAAAACTCAGTCTCTTCCTTCACTCTTTGAGTATGCACTCACTGTTGGGGTCTGTGGTGACGTGGCGTGGCAGGCAGGTGGACACCAATAGACTCATTACTCAGATGGAGGATTAGTAAAAGTTTAATCAGAAACAGGCTTGGTCGGTGCACAGGAAGACAATGAGACAGGCGGCGGTTCAGACGGTCGTCAGGCGGAGGCGTGGTCAGTAAACAAGCAGAGTTTCAGCACAGGCAAACAGGTACATAAGAGGTGGCAAAAAACAGAGTCAAAAACAGGCTGGGTTCAGACACGGAGAAGCAGGTTAACTGGCTCAGGCAAAAGACAAGGTCAAGACAGGCGAAGGTCATACACGACAAGGAAACAGACTGAGGCAGAACGAGAGGCTTGGAACAAGGCTAAATGCACACGAACTAGCAGTGAGTTGTGGAGAACAAGTGGTTTAAAAGCAGAGGATAATCAGGGCGTGATGAGATACAGGCGCAGGGAAGAAGGCGTGGCTGAACAGGTGGGCGTGTCAGACAAAAGCAGCCAAAAGAGGAAAGTGATAGTGACAGAACCAATGTTAAACAATTAGGAAATAATGATACCTAAGATACAAATGTGAGGAAAGCAGAATAAACAAGTGAAAAAGCAGAAACAGAACAGAAAATTAAAGGCTGGATCTAAACTAGATGAGAACTCAACATGTGGCCAGAATGTACAGAAAATCCTGAGGGATAAATGTGCTCAAGACAGAGTGACTGAATAACCAGAAAGTAAAGGATGAAGACTAAACTAGAACAGAACTCAATAAGTGGCAGAAGTGTAACATAACTCAAAACCTAACATGATCACACAGAATGACAAATAAAAAGCAAGAGACCAAACTAGAACAGAACATGGCAGAAGTGTAACAGATCACAAAACCAAGACCAAAGTATAAGAAACAGAAAAACACTCAAGGTCGGACAGAAGGACAAAAAGGGGGAAACAGATGGAGACTGGGGGACAAAACCAGATGCTGGGCAGGTCCAGGGCTAAAACATGACACTCACAGTATCTGTATAATGGCTGGCTATTATTTCCAATAGCTTCTTGGAGATCCTACAAATTCTCAGGATATCCCAGAGAGCAACAATCAACTGAATCAAATGCGCTGAGAAAATCAAAACTGCACAGAAGCAATGTTAACATTCACATGTGCGTGAGTTTCCACACACTGTACTTCTGTGAGTACCCGCAGGGCTAAAATGTGGTCAGCAGTTGACTTTGTGGGTGTGAAGCCAGACTGTTCTGGTCACTGAGCATCAAGTAGCTGATACTGAATCCTACTAAGAATGATCCTTGCAAGCACCTTCCCTGGCACAGAGAATAGTGTGATACCCCTACAGTTGTTACAATCCATATAATCACCCTTTCCAGAATGGGACAAGAAGAACTTTCTTTCAATCTGTAGGAATCACCACCCGGCACTAGGAGATCAGCTCCAATGACATAAAATCCCTGGAGTTTTCACAGCCATTCCAATCGCAACAAGATTATGTGGTTCAAAATTGCCTGGAGAGAAAGTTCTCACAACCCTGGTACCAGTAATGTCTAATATTCCAGCAGGAGGATCAGCTTTATATAAATGCTCAACGTAGAAGATGTGTGATCAATATTGAAGCCTTAGTCGCATGATTGGGTGCGGCATATTTGTGTAATCTGACTTTCAGAAAGGCTTCACCACTCTAGCAAACATGATGAGTGGCTCTGCAGAGAATACTTTGTCTGGATTTATTTTATTTTCTAATTCCCACCGTGATACTTCTTTTGGTGTTGTTTCCACTAACAAGGTGGCTTGGTAACTAAAGAGATCTGGCAACATTTGTTAAGGCATTTGAGGATTCTTATTTCTTCAAGAAGCTTATCACATTTCATCCACTATCACTTGTAATGAGAGATGATCAGTGTTTGCCTAATGAGTGGTTCATATTTAATGACATTTAAGGCAGCAGTACTTGAAATAATTGGTGCCAGGACTCACTGGTGATCCAAGTGCCAATTGATGAATGCACCTGATGTTACACTGCATTGATGTGCAATTTCAGGTCCAAGGCAGGTTTTGTAAAAGAAATTAGACCAAGCTGAGATGAGGCCAAATGGGCATCGAGTGCTCATATGCCTTTGAATTTGATTTCACTATTCAGCAGTTTCTTTCTAGACTAAGGCCCCGGCTGACTCTGTGTGCATGTGCATTCAAGAGCTGCTTAACATTATTATTAAAGCACATATGAGAGACAGACACAGATACCACCTGAGGCATAATGAATAGATTCCACAGCCATGTTCTTATGCAAAATTATGCACATACACAGACAAATTGTATAAAGGCTGCAATTGCTCAAGACTGAAAACACAGGTGCTCCATTTGTAACTACACATTCAGATTGTGCTGACACATCTGTGAATACATGTATGCAGACTGCAGGTGTCTGATGGCATGCAACATTTAGTGACACACATACGAATACAAATGCTGTTTGCCACTGATCTGTCATGCTGAAAGTGAAGACGAAACTATAGAAACATTTCATTTGTAATGTTTCCATGGATAAAGATTAAGACCCAGGCTTTCAGTGATTTTCTGGAATCAGCCATCAGAAATGGATCTGGATGTGGTAAAAATGTGGAACTTGCAGAGAAATTGACAAGATTAACTTTCAAGATTTTCAGAAATTTTCAAAGAAAGAAATTTTCAAGTCTCCTATGTGCCTTCCAGCAAACCATAGCTGAAATTTTACACATTCAGTTTGCAGGCCAGCACAGTGTATTAGTGGTTGCTAGGACTGTTCCCTTACAGCAAGAAGATCATGGGATTGTTTGTGTGGGTGCTCTGGCTTTGTCCCACATCCAAAGACATGCAGTTTATGTGAACTGGAATCTTTAAATTGTCCATAGGTGTGTGTGCAGGTGTGAATGTCTTTGTTTGTCTATATGTGGCCCTGCGACAGACTGGCATCCTATCCAGGGTGTACTATGCCTCAAGCCCTATGACTGCTGGAATAGGCTCCAGCCCACCTGTGACCCTTAATTGGAGTAAGCGGGTATAGAAAATGGTTTGATGGATTTTGAAAAATCCTTCCCTGTTCCCATCCACCATACCACTATGTAAGTGGTAATTCCATAGGCAAAGGTTGTGATATGCACAGGTTCTCTAACACACACAGAAGCTTATGCCTTCTTCAGAGTTATCATGGGCATCATTGGATCAGCTGTTGTGGGAGCAGGCATGCGCAGCGCTTTGATTAGCCGCTATGAGCACACACACGTGCAGCAATTTGAGCAGATGTGGGAGCCCCATGCCTGTCCTCTCTCCAGGATATCAGGTCCATAAGTTGACTGCACTGGTTCACGTGTGTGCCCTGGCAGTCAGTCAGTGCTTTGGACTGTGTGGACCTTGTGGTCGTGTGTTATGTGCCGTGATGCACAGCGGGGCCTTGCACTGTATGAGAATTATATTTTATGGTGGACGAGGCAGTTGTGAGCTGATGTTGGCAGCTTACAGCACTGCCAAGATGAGATGGTGGTCATCACAGGCAGCAGCTCCTGCTGGGGTTCGTCCTGCGCTGTGACACGCCCCTGGAGTGGTTCCAAAGGTGAGTTTTATTTTTATTTATGTTGTAAAGGCCTGGCCAAACAGTTGCCCCATCATTCCTCTTACAGATGTACACATACTGTGCCGCACCCCTCTGAACGTGCGACACACATCGACTCACCATGGGACGGCAGCAGGGCACAGCAGACCTGCACGTCATGTTCCAGCTATGATGATCATATCAGTCTATATACATGATCTAATCCATGGGAGGGAATGACAATGCATCTGTATTATGAGGTTCATCATGAGTATGACAGCCCATTCAGATGTACACGCTGTGACTCTGAGACGCATTGACCCGCAGTGACACGCGGTGCTTTCGGTTTGATTGCACAATGTCCATGTCTGGTTCACAAGATGAATGCGTGCCACAGACATTGCACATGACAATATTTTGTTTGCGCTCCTTGAATGGGATCCACAATCGGGACATGGCGAATTACCCTCAAATGCGATCAGACTGTTTCAAATGCTATTTTGACAGCATCAGGACATTTAGGACGCAGTCACACTTTGATCAGACTGCACTCTGATGGCTGTTTGACATTTCCCCAGTTCAAATGCAGCTCGACAGTGGCAATGCATTTGAGCTGGCTGCGCGACTGTGTGGCATGCACTCAAGAATGCTGTAGGAGGATTTTGAATGCAACTTGAATTTGCCTGACTGTAGCTAAAATGTCCATTTGTGCGGCATTCAGCCTCCTACGTGCTCTAGTGTGACAGGGAGGTGCATGCAGGTGTGGTCAAGACATTCAGTCGGGATTTGACATGCTTGAACAATTCAATCAGCTAATCAAATGCTCTCCATCTGCTTTGAATTGTGTAGGAATTGCCGTACAAATGCCTGCAGTCAGATTATGATAGGACTTTACCTGAAACAAGTTCAATTGTTTTTCTAATATGAGTGCAACATAAGTATAGATTGCATGTGCTCTGGTCAAATGAATGTGCCGACTGCTGTAAGAATGCTGTATGAGGCATTCAAGTGCAGCTCAAATTTGCACGACTGTCGTTCGAATCCTTATTCATTCAAGCACGGTATTTGTGCTCATTCATGCGCTAGTGTGACGGGCGTATACATTAAGTCCAAGATCTATTCAATGACTGGTCCCACTACTGTCTTGTAAAGTTTCCCATTTGCTTTTTGCATATACCTTTCTGTCACAAATCACTCCTGCAACTGTGTTCCACCCAGTCCACCCTGCCTGCATTCTCTTCTTCATACCTCTATGACATTCATAACTTTGAACAGTTGACTCCAATAACTTAGCTCATCTTCCTTCCCCATCTCATGCCACCATGCTCCCTTCATCTTGCTCCTACTGACTTTCATTCCCCTCTTCTCTCCAGAATGTATTTTATTAGACAACCTGGATAAATAAAAGCTGCTTTGCCATCTCTCCAAAACATTTCCACGCCTCCAGTGGTACGTAATCTGAGCCAGCTGCCTTTCCACTATTTATCCACTTCATAGTTGTCATTGCTTCATACTTATTATTGTATATCACTGTCTGATTTATTCTCTCTAAATCTTCCAAATTTTCTTCATTCATCAGCTCCTCAAAATATTACATCGACTGTCTCATCAGAGTGTGCATATCATGAATACTTAGTCTTGTTGGATTTGTGAGCATCTACTGCATCTACTGGTACCTTGTTTCCCATGTAACAATTAAATATACTCAAAACCTGGATTAATCTTTTTAGTCACATAGCACTACTATTATTCTGAACACTACTGTGCGTATATATATATATATATATATATATATATATATATATATATATATATATATATATATATACGCACAGTAGTCGTGTGTTTTGATACTGTTTTGATACTTTTGATACTGTTGACCATAAAATTTTATTACAGAGATTAGAGCATGTCATAGGTATTAAAGGCACTGCGCTGCGGTGGTTTGAATCATATTTGTCTAATAGATTACAGTTTGTTCATGTAAATGGGGAATCTTCTTCACAGACTAAAGTTAATTATGGAGTTCCACAAGATTCTGTGCTAGGACCAATTTTATTCACTTTATACATGCTTCCCTTAGGCAGTATTATTAGACGGTATTGCTTAAATTTTCATTGTTACGCAGATGATACCCAGCTTTATCTATCCATGAAGCCAGAGGATACACACCAATTAGCTAAACTGCAGGATTGTCTTACAGACATAAAGACATGGATGACCTCTAATTTCCTGCTTTTAAACTCAGATAAAACTGAAGTTATTGTACTTGGCCCCACAAATCTTAGAAGCATGGTGTCTAACCAGATCGTTACTCTAGATGGCATTTCCCTGATCTCTAGTAATACTGTGAGAAATCTTGGAGTCATTTTTGATCAGGATATGTCATTCAAAGTGCATATTAAACAAATATGTAGGACTGCCTTTTTGCATTTACGCAATATCTCTAAAATCAGAAAGGTCTTGTCTCAGAGTGATGCTGAAAAACTAATTCATGCATTTATTTCCTCTAGGCTGGACTATTGTAATTCATTATTATCAGGTTGTCCTAAAAGTTCCCTAAAAAGCCTTCAGTTGGTTCAGAATGCTGCAGCTAGAGTACTGACGGGGACTAGCAGGAGAGAGCATATCTCACCCGTGTTGGCCTCTCTTCATTGGCTTCCTGTTAATTCTAGAATAGAATTTAAAATTCTTCTTCTTACTTATAAGGTTTTGAATAATCAGGTCCCATCTTATCTTAGGGACCTCGTAGTACCATATTACCCCATTAGAGCGCTTCGCTCTCAGACTGCGGGCTTACTTGTAGTTCCTAGGGTTTGTAAGAGTAGAATGGGAGGCAGAGCCTTCAGCTTTCAGGCTCCTCTCCTGTGGAACCAGCTCCCAATTCAGATCAGGGAGACAGATACCCTCTCTACTTTTAAGATTAGGCTTAAAACTTTCCTTTTCGCTAAGGCTTATAGTTAGGGCTGGATCGGGTGACCCTGGACCATCCCTTGGTTATGCTGCTTTAGACGTAGATTGTGGGGGGTTTCCCATGATGCACTCTTTCTTTCTCTTTTTGCTCCGTATGCATCACTCTGCATTTAATCATTAGTGATCGATCTCTGCCCCCCTTCACGGCATGTCTTTTTCCTGGTTTTTTCCCTCAGCCCCAACCAGTCTCAGCAGAAGACTGCCCCTCCCTAAGCCTGGTTCTGCTGGAGGTTTCTTCCTGTTAAAAGGGAGTTTTTCCTTCCCACTGTTGCCAAGTGCTTGCTCATAGGGGGTCGTTTTGACCGTTGGGGTTTTTCATAATTATTGTATGGCCTTGCCTTACAATGTGGAGCGCCTTGGGGCAACTGTTTGTTGTGATTTGGCGCTATATAAGAAAAAAGTTGATTGAAGTTGATATATATATATATATATATATATATATATATATATATATATATATATATATATATATATATATATATATATATATATATATATATATATATATATATAGATGTGGTAGTGTGGAGTGTGCATGCCCTCCCCTACCTGTGTTTGGAAGTTCTTGGTAGTGCGCATCTGGGTTGATTATGTTTCTGCACGCACCTGGGTTCTGATTGTGTTTGATGTGAGCCAGGGATATAAATTCAGCACTGTTTTGTGGCTTTGTTCCTCTTTTGCTTCCTGGTCTCTCCCGTGCGGCAGCATTGGAGTGGCTTTACATGCTGTGGTGACTGCGTGCGTTCATCATTTTCCTTCCTCTCTGGAGCTTTGAGTGGCTCTTTGTTAGTGGCTTGGAGTGCTACTTTACTCTGAGTACCACTGCGGCTTACAGCTGCTGCTGTTCGCGGGCGTGTTTTGGCCACCAGCGTCTGATTTGGGGTAAGCAACCGGCTTTGCCTTTTTGGCCCATTCAGTTGTCTTTCGTCTTTCTATAATGTCGTTTTTTCTTATAGCGTGGCACTTTGTGCGCTCTTACGCACGTTGTCTGGAGGCTGGGAGTGCGGCTCCACTGGGGTCTTGAGCAGACCGGTGTGTCTTCTTACTGGTGAGTTGCTGGTTTCTGTCTTTTATAAACAATTATAAATTATTTTGGTCTGCTAATGTGGTGTTTACATCACAGCGGGACCAGGCTGCACCGCCCGCGGTGGCTGCTGGGGACAGCTGTGTCGGCTTGATAATTTAGAGGCTGGCCACGCCTTGCGTAACTCCTCCTGCTGCTGATTTTCTGGATCCTGGGTATCTGACCAAGCTGCATCTTGTTAATAGTCTGGTAACAAATTGGACTTTGTATGGACATTGTAGGGGTTACAAAGCCAGAGGTGGGCGAAAAAAAGAGATAACATATCGCGTGCTGGCTTTGTGATCCAAATTTATCCCATACCTGTATTTTATTGTTTGTTTTTTTATTATTATCGCCCTACGTGTTTAATGTAGTTTTTAACTGTAATATATTGGTGTTTGGTTTATTTGCATGTTTTCTTTTTTTCTTTTTTTTGGTGTGGATGAGAGTTTTGTAATTTTGAGTTTGGGTTCATGTTTTTTTTTTTTGTTTTTTTTTTCACTTACAGTGTGTTTTTCTTCTATATTGGTAAATGGGGTGATTTTAACTAATGAAGGTTGGGAATAAATAAAGGCATTCTTTTTATAGCTAATTCTTTTTGGTCTCTGTTCCCCTTAAATCAAAAAGGTAAAAACGAACCTGTGTCTGCCATGTGCAGGGTCCTAGGCCTATCCTAGGTGGCGTTGTCAGCAACTTTGTCAATCTGTTATTAGGTCTCCAACATGAGCGCTATATCGCTCTTCCACTCTCCTGCCACATATATATACACTCAACAAAAATATAAACGCAACACTTTTGGTTTTGCTCCCATTTTGTATGAGATGAACTCAAAGATCTAAAACTTTTTCCACATACACAATATTACCATTTCCCTCAAATATTGTTCACAAACCAGTCTAAATCTGTGATAGTGAGCACTTCTCCTTTGCTGAGATAATCCATCCCACCTCACAGGTGTGCCATATCAAGATGCTGATTAGTGCACAGGTGTGCCTTAGACTGCCCACAATAAAAGGCCACTCTGAAAGGTGCAGTTTTGTTTTATTGGGGGGGGATACCAGTCAGTATCTGGTGTGACCACCATTTGCCTCATGCAGTGCAACACATCTCCTTCGCATAGAGTTGATCAGGTTGTCAGTTGTGGCCTGTGGAATGTTGGTCCACTCCTCTTCAATGGCTGTGCGAAGTTGCTGGATATTGGCAGGAACTGGTACACGCTGTCGTATACGCCGGTCCAGAGCATCCCAAACATGCTCAATGGGTGACATGTCCGGTGAGTATGCCGGCCATGCAAGAACTGGGACATTTTCAGCTTCCAAGAATTGTGTACAGATCCGTCCAACATGGGCCCGTGCATTATCCTGTTGCAACATGAGGTGATGTTCTTGGATGTATGGCACAACAATGGGCCTCAGGATCTCGTCGCGGTATCTCTGTGCATTCAAAATGCCATCAATAAAATGCACCTGTGTTCTTTGTCCATAACAGACGCCTGCCCATACCATAACCCCACCGCCACCATGGGCCACTCGATCCACAACACTGACATCAGAAAACCGCTCACCCACACGACGCCACACACGCTGTCTGCCATCTGCCCTGAACAGTGTGAACCGGGATTCATCCATGAAGAGAACACCTCTCCAACGTGCCAAACACCAGCGAATGTGAGCATTTGCCCACTCAAGTCGGTTACGACGATGAACTGGAGTCAGGTCGAGACCCCGATGAGGACGACGAGCATGCAGATGAGCTTCCCTGAGACGGTTTCTGACAGTTTGTGCAGAAATTCTTTGGTTATGCAAACCGATTGTTTCAGCAGCTGTCCGAGTGGCTGGTCTCAGACGATCTTGGAGGTGAACATGCTGGATGTGGAGGTCCTGGTCTGGTGTGGTTACACGTGGTCTGCGGTTGTGAGGCTGGTTGGATGTACTGCCAAATTCTCTGAAACGCCTTTGGAGATGGCTTATGGTAGAGAAATGAACATTCAATACACGAGCAACAGCTCTGGTTGACATTCCTGCTGTCAGCATGCCAATTGCACGCTCCCTCAAATATTGCAACATCTGTGGCATTGTGCTGTGTGATAAAACTGCACCTTTCAGAGTGGCCTTTTATTGTGGGCAGTCTAAGGCACACCTGTGCACTAATCATGGTGTCTAATCAGCATCTTGATATGGCACACCTGTGAGGTGGGATGGATTATCTCAGCAAAGGAGAAGTGCTCACTATCACAGATTTAGACTGGTTTGTGAACAATAATTGAGGGAAATGGTGATATTGTGTATGTGGAAAAAGTTTTAGATCTTTGAGTTCATCTCATACAAAATGGGAGCAAAACCAAAAGTGTTGCATTTATATTTTTGTTGAGTATATATATATATGATTGATTCAGCACTGGGAGGCGGACAATCCCTCGCAGAAGGAGGATGGCAATGAACGCTATTAGTTCAGGGAGGGCCATGAACCAATTTCCATGCTGGACAGTCCGCTCCTGAATGGTCCGAAGAATTTCCAGAGTTATGAAACAGGAAACTCTGTAAGTGACTCAACACCTTTCTTCTGGACAAGGCTGGTGGCTCTCCATCTGTGGCATGACATTCAATTGGGCTGTGATGCAGAGGCCTTCCGATCTGTTCTTCATGCCACACTGTGCCGTCTTTTGCTGTCTCTGTCAGCCACTCGTGTGTCTCCATGCGACCTCTCTTTTCTGGAGGTGGCGAAGTCTCCTCATCGATAGGGTGATCATGTTTTTTAAGATTTGATTAGTGAAATGTTGAAATGTGAAATCAACACAAAGATATTATTTGAATTATAACTCCAAAACATCTCAAGTATGCCTCCTTTGTATTGATTTAGGATTCTTTTCACACTGCAAAAAGTGACATATTGATTAGTCTTGGGGTGAAGATGTTACTTTTTGCAGTCCATCTCTTCCAAAAACACAACTGCCATAATCAGCAAACGAAAATAGGAAATTTAGGAAATCTTACCAGAAGAAATTTTAGAGCCGGAACCCAGCACAAGGGGTTATTTCTTCTCCATTGGAGTCACAGGGGTTGGCGTTGTTGAGGATCATGTCCAAGCCTGCTGAGTGCTGTAAACTTTCAGCATCTTTGCTTCTCAGTCAACAGAGTGAGTGAAATATGTGTCGTGAGTTGGCTATTTATCCACCTTCCCCCGGATTGTCATCGTTCACACCCACGCCAGTCCTCCACAATTGAGTTTCAATTGAAGGAAATGAAATTCATCCCATGTATCCCATGTCAAATTTTTAGGCATTGTAGTGGATGAGAATCTGAACCAGAAACAACGCATTAGTTTTATCCACAAAAAAAACAGTAAGATCATTTGGAACCATCAGCAAACTCAGACATTTTGTAGATAAGGCTTGTCCATTGATCCTGTATTTTTCTTTGATTCTCACAGTATACAATATAAATATTCATCAGATGTGTGTTTATTTACAAAAACATGTTGTCATCTTTATGTTTACCATCAGCATTTAGAAATTTGTTCATATTAAATTCACAGATTCATTCATTTAACACAAAACAGAATGCTCATCGTCACCTTCCTTTCTATAAAACTAAACATGGTTCTCCATCAGATATTGTCGTACAAATATGGACGGATAAAAGAAATGTAACAGAGAGCATCCCTTTTGGGGATGCTCCTTTTATACCCAATCATGACACTCACCTGTTTCCAATTAGGTTTTCTTTGAGCATTCATCAACTTTCCCAGTCTTTTGTTGCCCCGTACCAACTTTTTTGAAATGTGTTGCAGGCATCCATTTCAAAATGAGTAAATAGTTGCACAAAAACAAAACTTTATCAGTTTGAACATTAAATAACTTGTCTTTGTGGTGTATTCAATTGAATATAGGTTGTAGAGGATTTTCAAATCATTGTATTCTGTTTTATTTACATTTTACACAACATCCCAACTTCATTGGAACTGGGGTTGTATTTATTAGTTTAGCTGCAGACAGAAAGAAGCCGTTTTTGTTTCTTGATGATTTAGTCCTGATGGACCTCAGCCATTTGCCAGAGGGGAGGGTGACAAAAAGTTTGTGTCCTGGGTGTTATGGATCGGCCACAATCTTCCTTGCACACCTCAAGGCCCTGGAGGTTTACAGGTCCTGTAGGGATGGCAGATTGCAGCCCATCACCTTCTCTGCTCCATGGATGATACACTCCAGTCTGCTCCTATCCTCAGCAGCGGCAGCAGCATACCAGACGGTGATTGAAGAGGCGATGATGGACTCAGTGATTGCAGTGGAGAAGTTCACCATCATTGTTTTTGGCAGGTTGAATGTGTCAGCTACTTGAGAAAGCACGCCCTCTTCTGTGCTCTCTTGATGAGAGAGCCGATGTTCAGCTCCCACTTGAGGTCCTGGGTGATGGTGATCCCCAGGTAACGGAAGGACTCCACAATGGTGACTGGAGAGTCACACAGGATGATGAGGTTGGCCAGGACTGGATTCTTTCTGAAGTCAACAACCATCTCCCCTGTCTTGAGAGCAGTGAGCTCCCGAGTGTTCTGTCTGCACCAGTGCACCAGATGGTCGATCTCCTGTTTAAATACAGACTCGCCCTCATCACAGATGAGTCCAGTGACGTTTGTATCATCTGTGAATTTCAGGAGCTTTACAGACTGGTGAATGGAGGTGCAGCTGTTGGTGTACAGGGAAAAGAATAGAGGGGAATGAATGCAGCCATGCAGGGGGATCAGTGTTTTTAATAACTCCCCTCACATTAGACACTCTCACTAAAAGAAATGTAGCAGAGTGCAAGTTTGATGATTATAACTCAGCTTTCAAGCTTCCATTCAGGCTTGCTGAATCAGCGATAGGCAAATTTCTTATCAGAAGCAGTGGGTCCACAATTTATTCATAAACATCCATTAAGCCATTTAGTGATGTCAGTCATGACTCACATTACTGCTGATTAAAGTCGTTAACCAGGACTCATCTGTTGTTGCAGGCAAGAAACAATCATCTACCATTTCATGTCATACAGTTTTTTATTTGTTCCTCATGAACGTGTCACAAGGGCGGCCCACAACAGTTCTCTTTGTGAGTTCATAAGCTGATGTTATGGACCCTCGTGTAAAGGAAAAACAACAATAATAATAATATCTTTTGTGCGTTGCTTTTGTGGGCCATGATTGATTAAGCACACTTCCTCCAAATTCCGATGCTCTTTGCCACTGTTACTGGTTCACCAGTAAGCTGAATTTATGGTCCCTTGTGTAAACATCCTTTGTGCATTGTTTTTGTGAGGTTACACTAGGACAGGCTGCCAGTCCATTGCAAGTCAAGTCATTAATTACATTACAGTAATTAGTTAAATTATTAACAGATTTTTAAAAAAATTCTAGTGTTAATACACTGTGCTTTTAGTTAACCCTCTGGGGCCGATGCCGTCATATACAATGGCTGAGACCAAGCTTTACTAAATTATAAATAACTTTTTTAATGATATGAGACAGAAACTTACTTTTTTGCTGAAAAATTAACTCTGCGGACTTTTGAGCCACCGTCCACCATCTTTGTACTCCTCAAACAAGCTGTGTGATGACGTGTGCAATGTGAGTGTCCAATTGGAATTGGTGCACCGTCACATGGTTTTCCAAAATCCAATCGTAGGGCAGATTTACCTCATGTGATAAACCAAAGATAGTTTTTAGGAGTGATGTGTAGTTGGCCCATTTGAATAGCCATCTCGCTGTTGGCTCCAATGCGCCATGCGCCATTATGCACAGCGATCGGTGAAAGTAAGCAGATTAAGCAGATGGAGGGCCTCTCACATAATCTCATGTGCTCAAACACAGAGTGTGCGAGTTTCAAAGATGCTCCACTCCTCATTACCTGTGAATGTTATTGAATAACCATGTGGCAAGCTCTCTCACTCTGGTGTAAATCACTGTCCACCATATTAATGGAGCAACGTGGGAGGGGCTGCTCCTCAGAGTGTAAGGAGCCAAAGTGGGCCAAAGTGTGAAAACTGCTTTCAGAGTAGGACAGAGCACTCCAAAACATAGTAGAAGTAGAAGTGGAAGTTTATGATGTGACCTTTGTGTAATAGCAGACAGAAATTGCTTTGAGATGAAGACAAACAAAATGCATAGACCATTTTCTATATATTGTTCAAAATGTGCATTTATGTTTATTGTTTGAACCTTTTTGTTGTACTGTCTTTCACACAAGAGCCCAAGTTACTTCTATAAAGTGTCAAAACAATTTAGTTGCATAAACAAATTTAGGTCAGCACATGCTGATGAATCCCAGATTGGGGTGCTTACACACTATGAATGAGGCCCAGGGTAATTTGTGTGCCTCATCTGAGTCTCAGTATCTGTTTGTTTGACATAAAATCCTTCCAACATCATCCGTTGATAAGTTAATTTCTTTACAAGCTTCACATTTTCACTGCATAAAGATGTGACAACCTTCAGCCTACTCAGTAAGGGTAGCATTAGGACATTACAGCCAGCCATGGAGCACATGATTTGAAAGCCTGGCAGATATACTTGTAATATGGGTGTGGAATCCAGTAGTTCAGTGAGGAAATTGTTAAAGATTTTGTATATATGTTATCACTGTTAAACGTTTGTACATTTGCCTTCTTTCTCTTGAGAACGGTGTTGTGCTGTTTTGCACTTCACCCTGAGAATGTATGTGTTATTCAACCTTGTTTAGCTTTGTCTTCTTTCTCATGAGAACGGTGTTGTGCTGTTTTGCACTTCACCCTGAGAACGTACGTGTTATTCAACCTTGTTTTAGCTTTGTCTTCTTTCTCATGAGAACGGAGATGTGCTGTTTTGCACCTGTCTTAATGCAATCCTGAGAATTTAATTTTGTTTTAGCACTCTGGGGTCAATCTGAGCTGGGAATGAAGGGCTGGACGTACTTATTATTATAATATAACTTTGTTTTCGCAGCCTCTAACGACTGGGAGCAAGAGAACATTTTGACTATTGTGATGTGGTGTTTAGTGTGAAGGAGTGTGGAAGACAGGACACTTCAGGCAGATGCAGAACAGCTGATACCTGCAACAGACGAACGAGATGTGCTGACCTGAAGTGTTCTTCCTTACAGCTGCACTTATTGACGTATGCGTTTATGTTATGGGAAGAAACTTGTCTTGCGTCATTACCCCCACCCTTAGGACAAGTTTCTTGTTTATGTGATGAGGGCGTCTCTTAATAAAAAGAGCGGAAAAGCAGGCCAGACTTTAGTGTAGCCTTGGTGTACAGCCTGGCCGCACTCCGCGCGTAATATTTGACTTTCTGTCTCACTGGTGTTTCTTGACTCTGTTTGTCTTATCAAAGGTTTTAAGAATGTTTGGAGGAGAAAATACCCAACATTGACTGGGGGCTACGTCCGGGAGCTCAACAACACCGGAGGTGTCCAGCGGAGGTCGTCAAGTCCAGACGTAAATCCTTGGCCAAGGTCTGATCGATCGATTGATCGTGTCTGCAATTGTCGACCACCGTTGGCATCGTCTGGTTGACGAGATTTTCCCGAAGAAGACAGACAGGAAGTCGAGTCAGTGAGTAAAATTTCTTTGTAAACAGTACTGAGTGAGTGGTGATCAGATCACATAAACAGTTAAATTCCGCAAGCGATGATGCAAAATCGCCTGTTAATGCAAAGCAGTTAAACTCTGTAAGGAGGGTGCGGACTCCTCTGTTTATATACGCGTACCGGTAGGGGATAAAAGTGATCACATAAAACAGTTAAACTCCGTAAGCGATGATACAGAATCGTCTGTTAATGAAACACAGTTAAACTCTGTAAGGAGGGCGGACTCCTCTACGGTTGCGAGGGACGCAAGTAGTTAAATTCCGGAAGGAGGATACGGACTCCTCTGTTTTAATACGTAAAGGAAATCCCGGGTAGAAATATGTGCACTGTAAAAAAGCAGTTAAATCTGGCAGGGACGGCGGAGTCCCCTAATGCAGGACATTAGTTAAATTTCACGGGGAGGGCGAGCTCCCCTGGCATAAGAATACGCGTACGATTATTAGTGTTTCTATGTGTAAATAGTGTTTTGCGCAAGTGTAAATAACTGTGTGAAAGTGTAATACTTTGGACAACGTTAGTGACAACCGTGTGTGTGGAAGCAGCAGGCAAGTGATTCCGCTTCCTACGGGGAGGTGAAAGGAATCAACCACACGACGGCAAATTAATTGTCACGTCCAAAGAAAGTGTGAAAACTTCAGATTTAGAACACCCTAGGTGTGCCCCCGTCTGAAGTCCAAATTATAACAAGGGATAAAAAAAAATAATAAAAATGGGGGGTAAGACGTCTAAAAATAAGGAAAATTTATCAACTGACGACTGGAAATTTATGGAGGCAAAAAATCCAAAAGCAACAAAGAAATTGGAGACCTGGATAAATAAACATGACTTTGACGGACGACTGAACCTGATCAGCATACAAAAGCTGAAGAAGGAGTTAGAACGGGAACATAAAGGTGATGAGGAAAAGATGCAGAAAGTAGGGGCAGATTTAGTGGCATTTTGGGAGGAGGAAGCAGAGAACAGACAGAAAGGAGCAGAGAAGCGACGATTAGAGAAAGCGAGGAAAAAGAAAGCTGTAGGTAAGGCAGAAGAAGATGTGATAATTCAGCACAGAGAACCAGAACAGCCTCAACAATCACCACCGGCTGGATCGTCGGTGACAAAGAGACCAAAAAGAAGTAACAAAGACCCCAGTCCGATAATCAATGCCACAGTACATAGCTGTGATGGGAATAATGCATACCGATTTGGTGTACAGGCCTGCATTCCTAGAAATACTTCTGTGATCATCTCTGTACCATATAGTGCTCTTACCCATGGAATGCCGGATGGTGACAGAGGGACTAATTACGGAAATAGTTTCTCATGGTATATGACCAACGATCAACAAGATAGGAGATGGGAAACGTTGGTAGCCGATGAATGGAGTAGATGGACACCAAGATGGGCACAAACCGAGTGGGCTAAGTACCAGAGTCAAAGTCTCAAAATGTATCAATCAGATGATAAGCTGTCTATAGTGGTGAATACCACAGAAAAAGGAACCATATTCCCACCTGATATAGAGGGAGACTGTTGGTTGTTCCTCCTTTGGGTATACAAACAAGGAAAAGATCCGTATTTCCATTTCTTCCTCTGTGAGACAGATAGAGTACAGCAACCAATATTGACCAAATTAAGTACGTCAAAGGGGGTGTCCATACAAGCAAAGGGGGTGCCCATACAAGCAAAGGGGGTGTCTGTACAAGGCACAAAAGACATGAAGGCAGATGACTGGTTCCTAGTAACTACAGGAATTAGTGGACAAAATAACAATTGGCTTTTAATGGCAGAACAAGCAGGACTAGCAGCAAAGAAGGACTGTGTTGTGTGTATGGGACCCAGACCTATATTACAGGTAATACCGGCAGCATTACCCAAAGACTGTCTACTGACTGCTATGACACAGACATACATTGCGGCAAACAACAAATGTTTTAAGTGGGACAAGATCTATCCAGTGACCAAATTAACTAAGATCAAACCTTTCTTCTCAAGCAAAGTTGGGCATGCTAACCATACATGTGTACACTTGACAGGGACAAGTAAGACTTTGGGTAGCTTAAACCACACCGCCTGGTGTAAGAATGTGGTCCATAGTACTCCCACATTCAAACCTGTCGGGAGGAGTGACGTATGGTGGTGGTGTGGGGATAACAGAATCTTTGACAGACTGCCACGAAATGTGTCAGGTTATTGTGCATTAATATCATTATTGTTACCAGTTGAAGCCATACCCATGACCCCTGAAGACGTTACGACATATGCAGCCTCTCTTATTCCTGAAGATTGGCAGAAAGGCATAGCCAGACATAGAGTGAAAAGAGATTGGAAAGGAGTGGGTAATCCAACATATATTGACGCAATAGGAGTCCCCAGGGGAGTGCCTGACGAGTATAAACTGGTTAATCAAATAGCAGCTGGATTCGAATCTTCCATCTGTTGGTGGTGCTCAATTAATAAAAACGTGGACAGAATAAACTACATCCACTACAATGTACAGAAATTAGGAAATTGGACTGAGGAAGGATTTAAGGCTGTCCATTCACAGTTAGAAGCCACGTCCCTTATGGCCTTCCAGAATCGTATTGCTCTGGATATGTTGTTGGCAGAGAAAGGAGGTGTTTGTGCCATGTTCGGAGAACAATGCTGCACATTCATTCCCAACAACACGGCTGCAGACGGCAGTCTCACTCAAGCCACTGACGGGCTGAGGACGTTGAACAGGAAGATGAAAGAGCACAGTGGAGTAAACACCGAAGGCTGGGATTGGTGGCTGGAAGGGATGGGAAAATGGAGGTCTTTGATTTCTTCACTATTAGTGTCTATAGCAGTATTTGCTGCAATTCTAACATTGTGTGGATGTTGTTGTATTCCATGTCTCCGAGGCCTTGTAAATAGAATGATAACCACAGCAATAAGTCCAGGACCAGGAGGGGGTCCAGCATCATATCCACTTCTGGGGACAGATGACGACAAGGAGGACGATGGCTCTCCTGACCTGTACCCAGACCAATGGAAGTATGATGACCCAGACACCGATGATGGTGACAATGATGACATCACCTCTAGGGTGTAAGCCTAGAGAAAACATACCATGATGAACCTCTTAGTGAAAATCTCAAAAAGAAGTGCTAAGCTGAGTGATGCCTACTGTATGTTTAACAGGCGATAAACAGGAGGGGAATGTTAAAGATTTTGTATATATGTTATCACTGTTAAACGTTTGTACATTTGCCTTCTTTCTCTTGAGAACGGTGTTGTGCTGTTTTGCACTTCACCCTGAGAATGTATGTGTTATTCAACCTTGTTTAGCTTTGTCTTCTTTCTCATGAGAACGGTGTTGTGCTGTTTTGCACTTCACCCTGAGAACGTACGTGTTATTCAACCTTGTTTTAGCTTTGTCTTCTTTCTCATGAGAATGGAGATGTGCTGTTTTGCACCTGTCTTAATGCAATCCTGAGAATTTAATTTTGTTTTAGCACTCTGGGGTAAATCTGAGCTGGGAATGAAGGGCTGGACGTACTTATTATTATAATATAACTTTGTTTTCGCAGCCTCTAACGACTGGGAGCAAGAGAACGTTTTGACTATTGTGATGTGGTGTTTAGTGTGAAGGAGTGTGGAAGACAGGACACTTCAGGCAGATGCAGAACAGCTGATACCTGCAACAGACGAACGAGATGTGCTGACCTGAAGTGTTCTTCCTTACAGCTGCACTATTGACGTATGCGTTTATGTTATGGGAAGAAACTTGTCTTGCGTCATTACCCCCACCCTTAGGACAAGTTTCTTGTTTATGTGATGAGGGCGTCTCTTAATAAAAAGAGCGGAAAAGCAGGCCAGACTTTAGTGTAGCCTTGGTGTACAGCCTGGCCGCACTCCACGCGTAATATTTGACTTTCTGTCTCACTGGTGTTTCTTGACTCTGTTTGTCTTATCAAAGGTTTTAAGAATGTTTGGAGGAGAAAATACCCAACAGAAATTAAGTCAGGATGACCATTACGGTGATAGTGTTGAATGTGTTATTGAGTAGGGAAGAAACTTTTTTATACTGACATATTTTTAAAGTGAGACTGTCTTGTTTCTTATCTGAGGACACTCGAAATGTCATCCAGACAAGTCATGCATGGACTGATGGAAATTCTAGGCTATACAGGGAGCTAAAACAGTGGGCTGTGATGGCCCCAAGAATCAACAAGGAGATGTTTGTTAGAGAAATTTGTGGTCAGGTGATACACCATCTGTGTTTGAGTGACCCTTGACATGCTTACAGAGGCATCAAAGCACTTTGTTGCTCCAAACCTATGTCTCATACCACAATAGTTATTGTTATGGGAAAAGATGGTTCATTCCTGATAGATGCCTCTGCTGTACTGACATGCTGAGCCAGTTATTTTGAGCAGTTGTATAAGGCTGATGTGAGACATCTCTGGCACCAAGGTTCTTGTTATTAATTGTCCAGTCATATGTGAACCACCACATGTTGGTGAGATTGCAAAACCCGTGAAGCAGCTGAGGATAGGGAAAGGTCTAGTGATCTGTGGCATTAAAGCTGAGCTACTCCAGGCAGGTGGAGATGCTGTTCTCTTGGCATTGTGGACCATCTTTGTGGACCATGTTTGTTTCAATCATCCCTACAGATAAGAAAGGATATTGTTAGGGTTTGACCAGATAGTCAAACATAGGACCCCAGGATGCAGGCAGCGGGACACAGGGATTATGTGCCAAAAATAATATGATTTGGTTATAAAATGAATTCTAAAAGGTTACAAAAATCTACATGGTAAAAAAAGAGATAATTACAAACAAGAATCACTTGGGAATAAGACCCCAAAATACTCACTAGGAAAATTACCGGGGAAGCCACAAGGATCAGACAGATGGAGAGAAACAACTGGCAAAGAAACAAAAACTGGTGAGGGTTTAAATAACAAACTGATCAGTGACAGGTGAGAAAACACGAAGGAAACAGAGGAAGCCCAAAGCACCTGAGACCTATCAGAACGTAAAGTGACAAAAATAAAACCGACTCAACAAAAAAGATAAAGCATAACAATAAATGTAACAATACTACAAAAGATGAAGTGACAAAAATAATCATATACTCCAAGTGCAAATCTAGAGAAACTAACGTGGAAATAAACCTGTGTAAAATCTGAATTGAAATGTGAAAAATACAGAACTAATACTATCAGAAGATAATATGACAGAAAACACCACAATAACATAAACTAATACCAAAACACAAGTACAATATTCTTGTGGAACATAAACAGAGACAGAGCAAAACAGAGGCAAAAATAACACAAGATGACTCCTGTAGGACTCCTGTAGGACAAGGGCAACACCACAAAGGGACCTAAGGGCAGGGACACTCGGATACAGAGGAGTCAGAAACACAGAACTACAAGCATGGTCCTTGTGTGGGCACCAGGAAGCTGCCCACACAACTGACTGACAGAGACAAAGGAAATGTGATCATGGACCTCAGAGAGTAGAAGGAAGACAGACACCACCAAGACAAAGACAGATCCAAGACAAAGAACTAAGGTGAACCACATGGGGAACCAAGATCAGGAGTGCACCAACAACTAAACACACCCACACAGATGCACACAGAACAGACATGTTGTCCAAGTCTGGAAAAGAGAGGGTGATCATATGAACTGAGAGAAATTTAGGGGTATCGCGCTGGTCTTTCTGCCAGGGAAGGTGCTTGCAAGGATTTTTCTTAAAAGGACTTAGTTCCATCTAATTCCTGTTCCTTGATACTTGGAACAGTCAGTCTCCATGACTTAAGAAGTCAAATATGGAGTGCATTATAGCTCTGAGAGGACTCACAGAACAAAAGCGTTAATATGAGCAGTGCTTCTTCACAGCCTATGTTGATTTTCACAAAGCATTTGTTTCGGTTGATAAGACTGCCCTCTGGGACATCCTGAGAATTTGTGGGATTGCCAAGAAATTACTGGGCATCATATCCAGCCCGTATAAAGGTACTGTGAGACCCACAGTTTTTCACAGTGAAAACTGGTGTTCATCACAGATGTGTTCTGGCACTAACACTCTTCAATGCTTACAGGGACTGGGAATTTGGAGAGGGTTGAGGAAAATAGTGATTTTGGTGCTTTTGTTGGTGAGGAAAAGTTTTCTGACCTTGACTTGACTCCCATTGTAAGAGTAGAATGGGAGGCAGAGCCTTCAGCTTTCAGGCTCCTCTCCTGTGGAACCAGCTCCCAATTCAGATCAGGGAGACAGACACCCTCTCTACTTTTAAGATTAGGCTTAAAACTTTCCTTTTTGCTAAAGCTTATAGTTAGGGCTGGATCAGGTGACCCTGAACCATCCCTTAGTTATGCTGCTATAGACTTAGACTGCTGGGGGGTTCCCATAATGCACTGAGTGTTTCTTTCTCTTTTTGCTCTGTATGCACCACTCTGCATTTAATCATTAGTGATTGATCTCTGCTCTCTTCCACAGCATGTCTTTTTCCTGGTTCTCTCCCTCAGCCCCAACCAGTCCCAGCAGAAGACTGCCCCTCCCTGAGCCTGGTTCTGCTTGAGGTTTCTTCCTGTTAAAAGGGAATTTTCCTTCCCACTGTCGCCAAGTGCTTGCTCACAGGGGGTCGTTTTGACCGTTGGGGTTTTTACGTAATTATTGTATGGCCTTGCCTTACAATATAAAGCGACTTGGGGCAACTGTTTGTTGTGATTTGGCGCTATATAAATAAAATTGATTGAATTGATTGATTGACTTCACAGACAGTGCTGTGATTTTTGTGGAATCAATGGATAGCTTCAGAAGCTGAGTGAGGAATCAAAGTCTCTGGTTTTGTCAAGATCAGGAAACAAACGAAAAGTCAAGCAAACAAAAAGTCAAGCTCAGCAAACAATAATTTCAATGTGCAAGCCATAACTTCTGTAGTTCAAAACAACATGCAGTTACTTATATTTGCTTATGCACTACTAAATAAATCAGTCTAAAATGTCAATTCAAAAAACATAACTTGATTGCTTTTGATTTGAACATTTTGTGTCTGTTCATGTACCATTAGGTGTTCTGAGTTGTGATCTTGTTTTTTGTACTGTGTTTATTTAGTTTTTTTCCTGTGACACTGACTCAAAATGATTATTTCATCACTAGCTCATTTAAATGGTGGTGATGGGGGACTTCCCATATGGTGCTTATTTCCATCCGGTTATTTCTCTCTGGTGGAACTTAACAGATTACCATAGCAACTCCATGCAATGTTAATGTGGTCTGAATCTGTGTCTTATTGGATCTTTAATCAAATTTCAATTAAGCACCCGCTGAATTGACTTCTGAATTAACACCCAGAAAAAAGTTTGGCTCGCCTTGTTGTTAACTGTGTTTTTTGTTTTATTTTGTTTTTTAATCAAATTCAATTCATTATGCAATAATCTTATCCCATTACAATGTACATTATCAAACATAAGCAAGTCAGTTCAAGTTTATTTGTCAATTCTACAATGCATACCAGCAGTGCAGCAGTGTATTGTAATCACGTGTGTGTGTGTGTTTGTCTATGTGCAATATAATTCAGCTGTTCCATGGGTGTTTCTCGATGACTACATTTGGAGCAGAGTTGTCAAAGGTGCTGGAGCATGCACTAGTCCCGCATGCCACAACATCCACCACATCAGGGAATTGGCTTGGGTCTTAGATGGCTACCACCCATTCTCAAAACTAACCCATCCTCACCTCTCAAACATCCATTTATCTGCCACTGCCAGCTGAACCATGGGCATCCCTTTGGCTGTTTCTAGTAGCGAGGACCCTCAACACGAGGGCACCTGCATGCTACATCAAGCTAAATGTGCCACATGGATGCTCCCTCAGAATGCAAGTAATACTCTTCTGAGTCGCCATGAAATGGTCTCCCATTGCTGATTTTTGCCCAAATTTGCATTCTGAATAAAAAAAAAGAAAAAAAAAGGAAGTCAGCTTTATTAAAAGAACAGACTAAACTGATGTTTCCTACTACAACTTCAATTCCAATGAAGTTGGGACATTGTGTGAAATGTAAATAAAAACAGAACACAATGATTTGCAAATCCTCTTAAACCTATATTCAATTGAATACACCACAAAGACAAGATATTTAATGTTCAAACTGATAAACTTTATTGTTTTTGTGCAAATATTTGCTCATTTTGAAATGGATGCCTGCAACATGTTTCAAAAAAGCTGGGACAGTGGTATGTTTACCACTGTGTTACATCACCTTTCCTTCTAACAACACTCAATAAGCATTTGGGAACTGAGGACACTAATTGTGAGTGTCATGATTGGGAACATATATTCAATTGAATACACCACAAAGACGAGATATTTAATGTTCAAACTGATAAACTTTATTGTTTTTGTGCAAATATTTGCTCATTTTGAAATGGAAACACATTTCAAAAAAAGCTGGGACAGTGGTAACAAAAGACTGGGAAAGTTGATGAATGCTCAAAGAACACCTGTTTGGAACATTCCACAGGTGAACAGGTTAATTTGAAACAGTTGAGTGTCATGATTGGGTATAAAAGGAGTATCCCCAAAAGTTTCAGCCCTTCACAAGCAAAGATGGGACAAGGATCACCACTTTGTAAACCACCATGTGAAAAAGAGTCCATCAGTTTAAGAACAATGTTTCTCAACGTTCAATTATAAGGAATTTAGGGATTCCATCATCTACAGTCCATAATATAATCAGAAGATTCAGAGAATCTGGAGAACTTTCTACATGTAAGCGGCAAGGCTGAAAACCAACATTGAATACCCGTGACCTTCGATCCCTCAGGCGGCACTGTATTAAAAACTGACATCATTGTGTAAAGGATCTTACCGCATGAGCTTGGGAACACTTCAGAAAACCATTTTCAGTTAACACAGTTCCTCGCTACATCTACAAGTGCAAATTAAAACTCTACCTTGCAAAGCAAAAGCCATACATCAACAGCATCCAGAAACGCCGCCGCTTTTTTGGCCCGAGCTCATTTGAAATGGACAGATGCAAAGTGGAAAGTGTGCTGTGGTCTGATGAGTCCACATTTCAAATTGTTTTTGGAAATAATGGACGTCGTGTCCATGATTTCCAATCATTATATTCTGTTTTTATTTACATTTCACACAATGTCGCAACTTCATTGGAATTGGGGTTGTAAGTATTCACACCCTTTGCTCAATTGTATGTGCAGAATGTATGCATTATGTGGTTTTCTTTGCAAAGAGGAGGTAAACTATGCTGGTCTTGAGATCAGGTATGTACTGGCCTATGCTACAATCCCTTTCTGCTGCCACATGATGATACACAAGCACTGTGCCTGACCACAGTTCAGTTAGTGCACAGGTAGGTGGAGGAACCTGATGGGCATGCTGCCTGTCACACCTCTTCTGATGCCTATGGATCATCTGCAAAGTCATCAGCCAGGACCCACAACTCACCAACAATACACTCCTTTAATCCTGGAACGTCTCCTGGTAGCGGAGCAGTGTCTCCCTGTCTCCCCCTGCAGCTGACGGATGTTATCCTTCTGCAGCTGTTTTTTGGGTTAGGTTTCTTCCCCCAGCTATTATCCTTCCTCTTCAATGAAATCTAAAAGCTACATTTCTCCATTTCCTCTACCAGTTTCTTTGTTGCCTTCTGTAGTTTTTCTGTAGTCACCCCTGCATCCCTCAGGAGGCGTATGACAGACAGCCCCACAAAGCCTCGGTATCCAGACTCTATTGGGTAGATGGTGGGCTTCCAGCCAGCCTCCCAGCACATAGCAGCAAGCTCTGAGTACTTTGCAGTCTTCCACTCAAAGGTAGCCTCAATACCTTCCTCACTTCAAACTTTGACCTCAATAAGGAGTACAGATTTTGCTTTGGCAGACCACACAAGTATGTCAGGGCAGAGAGAAGTGGTGGTAATCTCAACGGGTAACTACAGCTGCCTGCCAAGGCCAACCCTCATGTCAGAGGAAAAGGTTCTTGTTTCTCTTGGATTGGTGTTACTTCTTCTCCCACTGTCCATGACAAAGATGATGTGACCTTCTGCTGATGGTGGTCCGTTGCTGCCCTGTTGACTGGGGGTTCAGGCATAGTGTTTGTACAGTGCATCCTGAAAACATTCACAACACTTCATTTTTTCCACATTACAATTACGTTACAGCCTTATACCAAAATGGAGTAAATTAATTTTTCTTTTAAAATTAAAATTAAAATTTCAAACAATGTCGGACTCTGTAGTTTTCTCTGGGCCCCTCCCCAATCGGACCGGGAGGGACATGTTTAGCCACATGTTCTCCTTGAATTGCTGGCTGTCTGAGTGGTGTCCAAAAAATGAGGTGGGCTTCATAGATAATTGGCAAAGCTTCTGGGGAAAACCTGGTCTTGTTAGGAGAGACGGCATCCATCCCACTTTGGATGGAGCAGCTCTCATTTCTAGAAATCTGGCCAATTTTCTTAAATCCTCCAAACTATGACTATCCAGGGTTGGGACCAGGAAGCAGAGTTGTAGTCTTACACACCTCTCTGCAGCTTCTCTCACCCTGCCATCCCCTCATTACCCCATCCCCATAGAGACGGTGCCTGCTCCCAGACCACCAATAACCAGCAAAAATCTATTTAAGCATAAAAATTCAAAAAGAAATAATAATATAGCACCTTCAACTGCACCACAGACTAAAACAGTTAAATGTGGTCTATTAAACATTAGATCTCTCTCTTCTAAGTCCCTGTTAGCAAATGATATACTAATTGATGAACATATTTATTCTGCCTTACAGAAACCTGGTTACAGCAGGATGAATATGTTAGTTTAAATGAGTCAACACCCCCGAGTCACACTAACTGCCAGAACGCTCATAGCACGGGCCGAGGCGGAGGATTAGCAGCAATCTTCCACTCCAGCTTATTAATTAATCAAAAACCCAGACAGAGCTTTAATTCATTTGAAAGCTTGACTCTTAGTCTTGTCCATCCAAATTGGAAGTCCCAAAAAACAGTTTTATTTGTTGTTATCTATCGTCCACCTGGTCGTTACTGTGAGTTTCTCTGTGAATTTTCGGACCTTTTGTCTGACTTAATGCTTAGCTCAGATAAGATAATTATAGTGGGCGATTTTAACATCCACATATATGCTGAGAATGACAGCCTCAACACTGCATTTAATCTATTGTTAGACTCGATTGGCTTTGCTCAAAATGTAAATGAGTCCACCCACCACTTTAATCATATCTTATCTCTTCTTCTGACTTATGGTATGGAAATAGAAGACTTAACAGTATTCCCTGAAAACTCCCTTCTGTCTGATCATTTCTTAATAACATTTACATTTACTCTGATGGACTACCCAGCAGTGGGGAATAAGTTTCATTACAGTAGAAGTCTTTCAGAAAGGTTTAAGGATATGATTCCTTCTTTATGTTCTCCAATGCCATATACCAACACAGGGCAGAGTAGCTACCTAAACTCTGTGAGTGAGATAGATTATCTCATCAGTAGTTTTATATCCTCATTGAGGACAACATTGGATGCTGTAGCTCCTCTGAAAAAGAGAGCCTTAAATCAGAAGTGCCTGACTCCGTGGTATAACTCACAAACTCGCAGCTTAAAGCAGATAACCCGTAAGTTGGAGAGGAAATGGCGTCTCACTAAATTAGAAGATCTTCACTTAGCCTGGAAAAAGAGTCTGTTGCTCTATAAAAAAGCCCTCCGTAAAGCTAGGACATCTTACTACTCACCACTAATTGAAGAAAATAAGAACAACCCCAGGTTTCTTTTCAGCACTGTAGCCAGGCTGACAAAGAGTCAGAGCTCTATTGAGCCAAGTATTCCTTTAACTTTAACTAGTAATGACTTCATGACTTTCTTTGCTAATAAAATTTTAACTATTAGAGAAAAAAAATTACTCATAACCATCCCAAAGACATATCGTTCTCTTTGGCTGCTTTCAGTGATGCCGGTATTTGGTTAGACTCTTTCTCTCCGATTGTTCTGTCTGAGTTATTTTCATTAGTTACTTCCTCCAAACCATCAACATGTCTATTAGACCCCATTCCTACCAGGCTGCTCAAGGAAGCCCTACCATTAATTAATGCTTCGATCTTAAATATGATCAATCTATCTTTATTAGTTGGCTATGTACCACAGGCTTTTAAGGTGGCAGTAATTAAACCATTACTTAAAAAGCCATCACTTGACCCAGCTATCTTAGCTAATTATAGGCCATTCTCCAACCTTCCTTTTCTCTCAAAAATTCTTGAAAGGGTAGTTGTAAAACAGCTAACTGATCATCTGCAGAGGAATGGTCAGACAGTGGACTCATCTCTGTACTTGTTCTGTTAGACCTCAGTGCTGCTTTTGATACTGTTGACCATAAAATTTTATTACAGAGATTAGAGCATGCCATAGGTATTAAAGGCACTGCACTGTGGTGGTTTGAATCATATTTATCTAATAGATTACAATTTGTTCATGTAAATGGGGAATCTTCTTCACAGACTAAGGTTAATTATGGAGTTCCACAAGGTTCTGTGCTAGGACCAATTTTATTCACTTTATACATGCTTCCCTTAGGCAGTATTATTAGACAGCATTGCTTAAATTTTCATTGTTACGCAGATGATACCCAGCTTTATCTATCCATGAAGCCAGAGGACACACACCAAATAGCTAAACTACAGGAATGTCTTACAGACATAAAGACATGGATGACCTCTAATTTCCTGCTTTTAAACTCAGATAAAACTGAAGTTATTGTACTTGGCCCCACAAATCTTAGAAACATGGTGTCTAACCAGATCCTTACTCTGGATGGCATTACCCTGACCTCTAGTAATACTGTGAGAAATCTTGGAAAAATTAGAATGGTCTTGTCTCAGAGTGATGCTGAAAAACTAATTCATGCATTTATTCCCTCTAGGCTGGACTATTGTAATTCATTATTATCAGGTTGTCCTAAAAGTTCCCTGAAAAGCCTTCAGTTAATTCAAAATGCTGCAGCTAGAGTATTGAGGGGGACTAGAAGGAGAGAGCATATCTCACCCATATTGGCCTCTCTTCATTGGTTTCCTGTTAATTATAGAATATAATTTAAAATTCTTCTTCTTACTTATAAGGTTTTGAATAATCAGGTCCCATCTTATCTTAGGGACCTCATAGTACCATATCACCCCAATAGAGCGCTTCGCTCTCAGACTGCAGGCTTACTTGTAGTTCCTAGGGTTTGTAAGAGTAGAATGGGAGGCAGAGCCTTCAGCTTTCAGGCTCCTCTCCTCTGGAACCAGCTCCCAATTCAGATCAGGGAGACAGACACCCTCTCTACTTTTAAGATTAGGCTTAAAACTTTCCTTTTTGCTAAAGCTTATAGTTAGGGCTGGATCAGGTGACCCTGAACCATCCCTTAGTTATGCTGCTATAGACGTAGACTGCTGGGGGGTTCCCATGATGCACTGAGTGTTTCTTTCTCTTTTTGCTCTGTATACACCACTCTGCATTTAATCATTAGTGATCGATCTCTGCTCACCTCCACAGCATGTCTTTTTCCTGGTTCTCTCCCTCAGCCCCAACCAGTCCCAGCAGAAGACTGCCCCTCCCTGAGCCTGGTTCTGCTGGAGGTTTCTTCCTGTTAAAAGGGAGTTTTTCCTTCCCACTGTTGCCAAGTGCTTGCTCACAGGGGGTCGTTTTGACCGTTGGGGTTTTTCCGTAATTATTGTATAGCTTTTCCTTACAATATAAAGCGCCTTGGGGCAACTGTTTGTTGTGATTGGCGGTATATAAATAAAATTGATTTGATTTGAAAATTCTACTCAGAACACACCATAATGACAACATAAAAATATTTTTGGAATTTATTTATTTTTTTTTAAACTTCATTAAAAATACAATACTAAGGAATCACGTGTACATAAGTATTCACACCCTTTGCTCAATACTTTGTTGATGCACCTTTGGCAGCAATTATAGCCTTAAATGTTGAATATGATACTACAAGCATGGTGCACCTACCTTTGGCCAGTTTGCTCATTCTTCTTTGCAGCACCTCTCAAGTTCCATCAGATTGGATGTGGAGCATTAGTGCTCAGCCATTTTCAGATCTCTCCAGAGATGTTCAATCAAATTCAGGTCTGGGCTGTGGCTGGACCACTCAAAGACATTCACAGAGTCGTCCTGAAGCCACTCCTTCGATATCTTTGGCTGTGTGCTTTCGGTCATTGTCTTTAGAAAAGATGAAACATTTCCCCAGTCTGAGGTCAAGAGCACTCTGGAGCAGGTTTTTATCCAGCATGTGTCTCAACCTTGCTGCATTCATCTTTTCCTCAATCCTGACTAGTCTCCCAGTTCCTGCTACTGAAAAAATCTCCACAGCGTGATGCTGTCACCACCATGCATCACTGTAGGGATGGTTTTAGCTAGGTGATGGTTTTGGCTGGTAATCTCAGAAAACATTTCTTCACATTATCATTATGGAGTATTGTTTGTAGAAGTGAGATGCAAAAAATGAATTTCATCCATTTTGGAATAAAGCTGTAACATAAAAAAAATGTGGAATAAGTGCAGCAATGTGAACACTTTCTGGATTCAATGTATGTTGCTGTTGTGAGGTGGTAGAAATTGATTATGCCGTAAACCACTAAAAATCAGTGATGGCCTAAGCAGTGGGTAACTTCTCTGAGTCTGATCTTCTTGATGCTTCTTCCTTAAAAAACACCAGACTGAGAATTTCCTCACCACTGTCACTGTGCTTTTGCTCAAGGGGCTGGTAAGGTTAGACCTTACCCATGAGGCAGCGTTGTTGTGATTTGATGCTAAATCATTAGAACTGAATTTATGATCACAAAACATTTTCTGTTTTCTTCTGAGCCCAGAAGATGGCAGTCTCTTAAAACAGATTTGAAACAAGGGTTTTAAAACTGCTTAAATACAAACGGTATGCTTTTCTTTGCCACTTGGCAATACAACAGGCAAATGTTGCTCTATGCACAGTTTCTCCAATAAGCCTACAACTCCTGAAGAGTTGTCATGGGTTAATGGTCTTAATGGTTTCATCACTAATTTCCTTACACAGTCACTCATTTTTTGCTGATTGTATTTCCTAACCCTCTGAGATCCTTGGACACACTGGCACATCCAATTTGTGTCCATGAACAAAATGTGTCACCTGTAGTTTCAATTCCTGTTCTGTACGAGTGTTGCCTCACAGCCAATCCTAGACCCTGGACAAGTTCACATGGACAAGTTCACACACTCTCTCTCTCTCTCTCTCTCGCTCTCTCTCTCTCTTTGACATTGTCATTGTCAAAGGTGTTACCAAACAGATAGAGACATTTGTTGATGTTGGTCATGCTGTCAAAGTCATTTTGGGTGTTTGTGATTTGATTTGACAATTCATAATGCAGGTTATCGAGACCACACCAACCCACTGTTCATTAAATCTCAAATATTAAAACTTAATGATGTGATTTCGTTCAAGACTCTTCAATTAATGCACAAAGTGAAAAATAAACAAGTGCCATTTAGAATTCAAGAATATTTTAGTTTAAAATTGCTGGCACTCGGACGACCAGGAAAAGTTTCTGTGTCTCCATGTGTGGCCCTAGACTATGGAATAACATGACGATGTCCAAATATCAATTAGTTTAAAAATCAATATAAAAAAACTGATGTTTCCAAGATATGAATATAATGAAGTACGGTGAGTTTTGTGTTGTCAGTTGTAATTGTGAACTCGGTAACATTCATTTGTGTATGTGCATGTATGTACGAGGTCTGTCAATAAAGCAACGGTCCTTTTTATTTTTTTCAAAAACTATATGGATTTCATTCATATGTTTTTACGTCAGACATGCTTGAACCCTCGTGCGCATGCGTGAGTTTTTCCATGCCTGTCGGTGACGTCATTCGCCTGTGAGCACTCCTTGTGGGAGGAGTCGTCCAGCCCCTCGTCGGAATTCCTTTGTCTGAGAAGTTGCTGAGAGACTGGCGCGTTGTTTGATCAAAATTTTTTCTAAACCTGTGAGACACATCGAAGTGGACATGGTTCGAAAAATTAAGCTGGTTTTCAGTGAAAATTTTAACGGCTGATTAGAGATTTTGAGGTGATACTGTCGCTTTAAGGACTTCCCACGGTGCGAGGCGTCGCGCAGCGCTCTCAGCCGCCGTCGTCAGCCTGTTCAAGCTGAAAACCTCCACATTTCAGGCTCTATTGATCCAGGATGTCGTGAGAGAACAGAGAAGTTTCAGAAGAAGTCGGTTTCAGCATTTTATCCGGATATTCCACTGTTAAAGGAGATTTTTTTAATGAAAGACGTGCGGACGGGTCCGCGCGTCGGCACGCAGCCGACGCGGTGCGGCGGCACAGGAAAAACACCTCCGTGTTGATAACCATTTGTAAAATCCAGGCGGTTTTTGATGGCTTTCAGTGGAGTGAGTATATGAGAAATTGTTTAACAGCAGGACATGTTCCAACTTGTCCTTAAGGCTTTCAACAGAGGTGTTTTTCCTGTGGCGGAGCGTCGCGTCGGCTGCGAGCCCGTCCGCACGTCTTTCATTAAAAAAAATCTCCCTTAACAGTGGAATATCCGGATAAAATGCTGAAACCGACTTCTTCTGAAACTTCTCTGTTCTCTCACGACGTCCTGGATCAATAGAGCCTGAAATGTGGAGGTTTTCAGCTTGAACAGGCTGACAACGGCGCCTGAGAGCGCTGTGCGACGTCTCGCACCGTGGGAAGTCCTTAAAGCGACAGAATCACCTCAAAATCTCTTATCAGCCGTTAAAATTTTCACTGAAAACCAGCTTAATTTTTCGAACCGTGTCCACTTCGATGTGTCTCACAGGTTTAGAAAAAATTTTGATCAAACAACGCGCCAGTCTCTCAGCAACTTCTCAGACAAAGGAATTCCGACGAGGGGCTGGACGACTCCTCCCACAAGGAGTGCTCACAGGCGAATGACGTCACCGACAGGCGTGGAAAAACTCACGCATGCGCACGAGGGTTCAAGCATGTCTGACGTAAAAACATATGAATGAAATCCATATAGTTTTTGAAAAAAATAAAAAGGACCGTTACTTTATTGACAGCCCTCGTATATATATATATGTATGTATGTATGTATGTGTGTGTAATTATGTATGTATGTGAAGGTGTATGTTGGTGTGTGTATACTGTATATGTATGTAAATATGTATGTAGACGAAGACACGGTGTTCACTTGATATGTTTATGATAATGGGATTTGAGTTTATGTTGTTAAATGTATTTGTAGCATGGCCTAAGCAGAGGGTCACCCCTTAGAGTCTGGTCTGCTTGAGGTTTCTTCCTCAATACATTAGAGGGAGTTTTTCCTTACCACTGTTGCCTGTGTGCTTGCTCTGGGGGTTGGTAATGTGGATATATGTATATATATGTATGTATGTATATGGGGGGTGGGCGTTTATAAGCTTTGCTTCTGCTCACCCCTTTTTGGTCGCATATGTCACTGTGGAATTGTTTTGTGTATCAGTTTTTGTTGTTGGTGAGTTGTGTGCCAAATAAATAAGTTCAAGTTCAAGTATGTGTCTGTGATGTTTTGGTACAGTAGGCAGGTGGTTAGGAAGTGCAGCTCAGTCTCTACCTTGTGTTGTGAGCAGTGGGTGCACAGTCTGTCTTCTCTGGGGAGCCAGGTCTGTCTGTGGCGGCCTAAATTTCTCCACAGCAAGCCTGTGCTCACTGAGTCTTTACATGGTCAAGGATTTCCTGAGGTTTTGGTTGGTCACAGTGCTCACGTATTCTCCCACAGAGTACTGTTTGTGTTGGGTATTTTCTCCTCCAAACATTCTTAAAACCTTGATAAGACAAACAGAGTCAAGAACCACCAGTGAGACAGAAAGTCAAATTTTACGCGCGGAGTGCGGCCAGGCTGTACACCAAAGCTACACTAAAGTCTGGCCTGCGCTTCGCTCTTTTTATTAGTGAATCCCTCATCACATGAACAAAAACTTGTCCTAAGGGTGGGGGAATGACGCAAGACAAGTTTCTTCCCGTAACATAAACACACACGTCAATAAGTGCAGCTGTAAGCAAAAACAGTTTCTTTCTTTTACTCTTATCGTCGAAGGTCAGCACATCTCGTTCGCAGTTATCAGCTGTTCTGCATCTGCCTGGAACACTAAGCATCACATCATAATCAGTACACTTTATCAGAGCAGAGAGAACTACATTATACCAGAGCAGAGAACACAAAACATGCATGATAAAATAAAACAGTGTATCTACAGAATAACTCCAACATTCCCCTCTGTTTATCATGCATTCCAACGGTATTACAGCTTCACCTAAAAGTAAACAATTGTTACTAAGCAACCACTTCTTATTCAGATTTTCAGCTGCAATTTTCAGGCACCACAGACTTTAGGTGCGTCAACAAGTCCTTGGCTAAAATGGGAATGGCTTTTACTGGGAGGAGTAGGGACACTAAAGCACAGTAGCCTGACACATTCCTAGGCAATCTGTCAAAAATTCTATTATCTCCACACCACCACCACACGCCACTTCGGCTGACTGGTATAAATGAACCGTTTATCTGTATTATTCGACTACACCACTTGTCTTACTACATTTTCAGCTAAAGCTTCATAGGCTAAGAGTGTGTTAACTCATCACGTCAACAGTTCAAGCTTGAACTGGAGTTGTGAGCTTTTCAATATCATCATAATTCTCAGTACAGTCATTATAGTTTTCTCCACTAAGGTCTGACTGTTTCAATGCTTGATATCTTGGCATAGTTTGTTGGAAGGCCAGATTACACTGTACAAATGTATTTGACACCATTTTGCCAACCATTGTTTTGATATAAGGGATCACACAACACATGCAAAGTCCAATCAGAATTAGGACTATAATAACTGGTGTCACCATTTTCAATAGTAACTGCCAACATGGTCCTGAAGTCAACCAGGACCAGGGATTCCACCAGTTCATGGCTAGGGTGTCTTTATGCATTGCATCACGAAGTTTATTCAGCTCTTCCAATGCGTCCTGCATATCCACTGAATGAATGGAGTCTGGGATGAAAGTACAGCATGTTGTGTTCAGCAGAACACAAACTCCTCCCTGTGAACCAGTAAGCAAGTCTAAAACCATGCGATTTTGCATCACCATGATACGTAAAGCATCTATTTCAGTGTTTTGAGCTGCTACTATTTTTTTAGTTACATTCATGAACAGACCCAATCGATAATTCAGAGTTTCAATCATTAATGAATTTTTTCCCACTCCTATCCAGGGGAACAATGAATGTGCTATTTTATCTCCTACAGACCACAATTTTTGGTCCTTTGGTACATCCGAGCCCCACATGTGATCATGTGGTAACACATCTGGGTATATCAATCTCCTCTGTCTGGTGCTGCCATTCTTCTCTGTGGAGGTCCTTGGCACTACCACATATGTATGGTCAGTCACCTGGGTAGGTGCACACACACCACCCCAATTTGGTGGGAGACTCATGTACAGTCTGGAACCACAAAGCCAATAGATGTCATCATACACCGGAGTACCATTTACAGGTGGTAGCAAAAACTTACTAACATAAGCACATGATTCATCCGTTCCCCATGGACAGGAGCCTGTATAATTACATCCCCGTCCAATGTGATGAAGATAAGTACCATCCACATATTATGTTTTGGCTAGGCTTAAATTATTTGATAAAACATACGTTTGGGTACACAGACGTTTCTTAATTTTACCTACAGTTTTATTCCCTGTCCCGTAAAAGCAATTTGGGAATGGCCGTTGTGATGACAATTTAACGTGATGATATTTTTGCGTTTCCCTTCAGTCTAGTCAATGGAGCAGCACTTGGGCACGCTTGTACGTCCTCTGTTGAAATCCCTATCATATAAGTGGTTGCACTGAGGCAAGTGGTGTTAGAACTGCCCCCGAAATACAGTTTGATTATGCATCCGTATGATAAGACATTCTGTCACCCTAGCAGGGTACGGTTTAGCCGTCAGAGCTGGGTGTGTTGAGGATATAGGTATTTGCGAACAAACATAACAATTAGTAACGTAATTCTATAGCCAATAAATGAACATATCTGTACCACATATTAGTATGGTATATATGAGGGTGTCCATCTGTCTCGTTCACATTATGAATAAACCTCTTCTGACGTTGCTTGCGTTGTTCTCTGGCTCGGTCCACAGTGAGCTGCAATTCTTGGGTCAACCACCAGGCCAGGAATCCGAGGAGCACGAAACACACTAAGATCACAACGCAACCGGCTGCCCTACCAACAGTCCGGCAGCGGCGGCGCTGAGCATGCCGCTCCGGGGTCTGCTGTAGTTCAGTCATGATTGCTAGGATACAGTGTTGTTAACCACCTCACCTAATAGTGCAAGGATCTCCCTGCTTCACTGGCATTGAGACAATCTATTGCTAATTAAATAGACTCCCTTTGTAGCCAGACTTCCCCTTACACTGTGGAGGCCGCCAACACACGCTGTATCTTACAGTGATGTATCCACGTTGATCTCTCCGCTATCTTTACTGCAGTTGGTGTTGTTAACAGCACTTGGTATAGACCTTCCCAACGAGGACTGGACTCTGATGAACACCCAGTCTCCTGGCTAGACTACTGGAAGGCCGTCCTGTGGAAGATCAAAATTATTCGGCAGTAAATGTGTTTAAGTTATCTCTTTCTGTGTTAATGTCTTTTTCATAAAATTTGCTAATGTTTGTTCCTCATCTGCTGTTTTAGTATCCATGTCAAAATTGGTAGACGATATGGTCGTCCATAAAGTATCTCAAATGGTGTTAACCCTGATGGTGTTGGTGTTATTCTCATATACAATTTTACTAGGTCCAACATTCAATCCAGGTTCGTTTTGTCTCTTCTATACATTTCCTTAATCTTATTTTTATTGTGCCCTTTGTCCTTTCCACTAATCCGGCACTGTGTGGTTGATAAGCACAATGATTTTTGAGATTGACCTGTAGCGCTTCTCCTACGTATTGCACTATTGTATTAACAAAATGCGCTCCATTATCTGAATAAACTGTTTCTGGTATTCCAAATCGTGGAATGATGTCTTTGCACAATGCCTTAGCCACTGTAAGTGCATCTGCATGTTTTGTAGGGAACAATTCTACCCATTTTGAGAAGGCATCAATTATGACTAAACAAAATTCCTTCCCTTCATGTTTACTCAGCTGTATATAATCCATATGAATCACTTGAAAGGGATATTGTGGTGTTGGAAATTTGCCTCTTTGGGGTCTCAAATTGCCTTGTGAGTTGTGTTTTGCACATGTCATGCATGCTCTACAATGCTGTTTTGCATATGCATCGAACCCATAAAGACAAAAATAGATTGCAATTGCGATATCATACCCCCTGATGAGACATGCGTCACGCCATGGCTCATAATAGCTGCCCATTTAAACATATTTTTTGGCAATATGGGTTTCTTTTGTGGTCATACGTACAAATCATTTGCATACGTAGCCCCTTTAGCTATCCACATTTGTTTTTCTCTGTCAGTTGCCTGCTGTTGCATGTCAGCAAGCAGTGTATGACCTAAATGCAAATCTGGAGTAGTGTCCTGTACAACAAAAATAGAAGAAGCTGCTGCTGCCTCTTTTGCTGCTCTGTCAGCAAAATAATTTCCTTTTGAAATACTGTCAGAGCCTTTGGTGTGAGCCGCACATTTGCATATAGCAATTTGTTTAGGCAATTTCACAGCCTTCAGTAGTGCAGTTAGGAGTGTGGCATGAGTCACTGGCTTTCCAGATGATGTCACCATTCCACGCTCTTCCCACAGTTTTGCAAACACATGCACTGTGCTGAAAGCGTACTGGCTGTCTGTATAAATTGTTACAGCCGTACCTTTAAACAGATAGCAAGCTGCAGTTAAAGCAACTAATTCAGCTGCTTGTGCTGAAAATGACGATGGCAATGAAGCAGAATCCAATACTTCTGAATTTGTGACAACAGCATATCCAGATTGTGTTTGTCCGTAAGCGTTTTTAGTGGAAGAACCATCCACATACACAATTGTACTGTTTGGGATGGGTGTGTCCTGGAGGTCTGGGCGTGCTTTCGTACAGACCGTAGCTACATCAAGACAATTGTGCGGCTCACCATCCTCAGGTAAAGGTATCAATGTGGATGGATTCAATGTTGTACAGCGCTCTACCGTAAGGTGTGGTTGTGACAATAGCAAGGACATACACGAAAGATGTCTTGCTGGGGACAAAAGGCTCATGTTTGTCTGCAACAGAAGTGCAGAAACTGCATGTGGAACTTTCAGTGTCAACTGATGGAATAGAACAACATTACTGCTACTTTGAACAGCCATAGAGGCTGCAATAACAGCCTGTACGCATGGTGGTAGAGCACTTGCTACTGCATCCAATTTAGATGAGTAGTAGGCAACTGGCCTCAATTTTGAGCCATATACTTGAACCAAAACACTAGTCATGAACTTATTCTTACAATCAACTGTTTGAATGAATGGTTTACTATAATCTGGTAGTGCCAAAACTGTGGATGACACTAATGTTTGTTTTACTTTTACAAAAGCTTCCTCAGCTTCTTTGTTCCATTCCAACACGGTTGACATTGAAATATCATCTTTGTACATCAAATCAGAAAGTGGACTAGTCAATTCTGCATAGCAGGGAATCCATGCCCTGCAGTAATTAGTCAGTCCAAGAAATGACATCATCTGTTTTTTGGTTTGTGGTTTTGGAGCGTGCAAAATTGCTTCCTTCCTGTCAGACAGGATCGTGCGCCCTGTGGCTGATAATTCATGTCCTAAATATTTTACTTTATCCCTACACAACTGAACTTTGTTTTTACTGACTTTGTGGCCATTATCAAATAAGAAACATAATAATGCTACTGTGTCAGTTATGCAGTTTTCTCGTGTGTCAGAAGCAATCAAAATGTCATCAACATACACTAATAGTTGGCTATCTGCCGGTGGAACGAAATTGGCTAAACATGCTGACATGACTTGAGAATAAATAGTTGGACTCTCTGCGTAACCCTGCGGTAATCTGGTAAATGTATATCGTTGTCCTTTAAAGGTAAAAGCAAACCAGAATTGACTATCTGGGTGTACTGGCACAGAGAAAAATGCATTACTTATGTCAATTACTGAGAAACTATTAGAATTTGGTCTCAGCGAATTTAACAAGGTGTGTGGATCTGGGACACATGGTGCTCTTTTAATCACAGCAGCATTTACTGCCTGCAGATCTTGAATCATTCTCCACCCCACTGAGGGCGGAGCCTTTTTTTACAGGAAATATGGGTGTGTTACATGGTGAATCTGGACATGGCACTATTACTCCTGCTGTTAATAAATTCTCTATTACTGGCCTGATTCCTTCAATTGCATCAGGTTTCAATGGATACTGTCTTACACATGGTCTGTATTCTGTTTTTGGTCTTATAACTACAGGTTGTGCATTTTTTATCAGTCCTACGTCTGAAGGACCTGTTGTCCACAATCCTGATGGTACAGAAGAGAGAAGATCATCCTCTTCAGGACTCAACTGAAACACTCAGGATTGTGAAGTGGACACATCAATGTGTGTTCCAGCTGTCAGCACCAATGAGACATTAACTGGCACTTTATACAATTTAGTTGATGGACTGAACTCCGTTCGTGGTCCAACTCTGCTCCAATCAGTGGCTGACAAAGCTGTTATGACTGTCAGTCCCAATTCTTGCCATTCTGTCAAATATGGTTTACAAAGTGACACATGTAATGGCATACCTGTGAATCTCAATTTTAAAACATCTTCAGTGGCACCTGTTACTGTTATGACAGCTGTTGAGTTGCCATCATGAATCAAATCGGTCATTGTCAGCTTCACAGGTGAAATATTTTTCAATTTGTTTTCATACACTGGTGTTCCTGGCAATATGCCACTATGGACCCTAAATACACTCTCAAATCTGCATCTAAACTCTGTCCATGGTTCTCCTTCTTTCTGAGTTGTCCTGGTAATTTCAGTATAATTTATCTTTGGTCCTAACACACCTTTTGCTTGTGTAATCATAGCTTCCACTCTTGTTTTCAAGACTGGATCATCATGTGGCAACGGTACGCCATCCTGGTCTGCAGGATTCCAGTCTCCGCGTATCTGACTCCATTTAGGGCCACATGCTTTCATCCACACCTGTTGGACTTCAGGTCCACTAAGGTGGTAAGAACTTCTAATGTTTTCTATATCCTGCATAAATCCCTCAATATCGACATGTGGCGATGGTATCATGTCGACTGCTGCTTTGATATCATCAGCATTCCATGTTCGATATACGAGCATGGTTGATCGATATCCTGCTGTTCCTGCACGAGGATTTGGTACTTCTATCATAGGATAGGCATCTCCCTGGTCACTGTGTTCCACCATGGGAGGGGCTGTAGGCACTTTCGCTTGACTGCGTGTTTGTGGTTTTTCTGGTTTTTTCTGGTTTTTCACTTTTTACCTTAGGTTTTACTGCCAAATCATACTGTGGTGGCGGTACATCGTCATCCTCTGGTAGAGGAGATAAGGGTGTTGTTGTCACCGACGATCCAGCCGGCGGTGGTTGCTGAGGCTGTTCTGGTTCTCTGTGCTGAATTATCACATCTTCTTCTGCCTTACCTACAGCTTTCTTTTTCCTTGCTTTCTCTAATCGTCGCTTCTCTGCTCCCTTCTGTCTGTTCTCTGCTTCCTCCTCCCAAAATGCCACTAAATCTGCCCCTACTTTCTGCATCTTTTTCTCATCACCTTTATGTTGCTGTTCTAACTCCTTCTTTAGCTTCTGTATACTGATCAGGTTCAGTCGTCCGTCAAAGTCATGTTTATTTATCCAGGTCTCCAATTTCTTTGTTGTTTTTGGATTTTTTGCTTCCATAAATTTCCAGTCGTCAGTTGATAAATTTCCCTTATTTATAGACGTCTTACCCCCCATTTTTATTTTCCCTTGTTATAATTTGGACTTCAGACGGGGGCACACCTAGGGTGTTCTAAATCTGAATTCCTTTCACCTCCTTTCACCTCCCCGTAGGAAGCGGAATCACTTGCCTGCTGCTTCCACACGCACGGTTGTCACTAACGTTGTCCAAAGTATTACACTTTCACACAGTTATTTACACTTACACAAAACACTATTTACACATAGAAACACTTTAATAATCGTACGCGTATTCTTATGCCAGGGGAGCTCGCCCTCCCGTGAAATTTAACTAATGTCCTGCATTAGGGGACTCCGCCGTCCCTGCCAAATTTAACTGCTTTTTTACAGTGCACGTATTTCTACCCGGGATTTCCTTTACGTATTAAAACAGAGGAGTCCGTATCCTCCTTCCGGAATTTAACTACGTGCGTCCCTCGCAACCGTAGAGGAGTCCGCCCTCCTTACAGAGTTTAACTGTGTTTCATTAACAGACGATTCTGTATCATCGCTTACGGAGTTTAACTGTTTTATGTGATCACTTTTATCCCCTACCGGTACGCGTATATAAACAGAGGAGTCCGCACCCTCCTTACAGAGTTTAACTGCTTTGCATTAACAGACGATTCTGTATCATCGCTTGCGGAATTTAACTGTTTATGTGATCTGATCACCACTCACTCAGTACTATTTACAAAGAAATTTTACTCACTGACTCGACTTCCTGTCTGTCTTCTTCGGGAAAATCTCGTCAACCAGACGATGCCAACGGTGGTCGACAATTGCAGACACGATCAATCGATCGGACCTTGGCCAAGGATTTACGTCTGGACTTGACGACCTCCGCTGGACACCTCCGGTATTGTTGAGATCCCGGACGTAACCCCCAGTCAATGTTGGGTATTTTCTCCTCCAAACATTTTTAAAACCTTTAACAAGACAAACAGAGTCAAGAACCACCAGTGAGACAGAAAGTCAAATTTTACGCGCGGAGTGCGGCCAGGCTGTACACCAAGGCTACACTAAAGTCTGGCCTGCGCTTCGCTCTTTTTATTAGTGAATCCCTCATCACATGAACAAAAACTTGTCCTAAGGGTGGGGGAATGACGCAAGACAAGTTTCTTCCCGTAACATAAACACACGTCAATAAGTGCAGCTGTAAGCAAAAACAGTTTCTTTCTTTTACTCTTATCGTCGAAGGTCAGCACATCTCGTTCGCAGTTATCAGCTGTTCTGCATCTGCCTGGAACACTAAGCATCACATCATAATCAGTACACTTTATCAGAGCAGAGAGAACTACATTCTACCAGAGCAGAGAACACAAAACATGCATGATAAAATAAAACAGTGTATCTACAGAATAACTCCAACAGTTTGTTTCAGGCCAAATCCCATTCCAATTTACTCTGGTTTTTGGTTGATTTTTTCCAATGTGTCACATATAGTTTTCTTTTTGTTTTCTTATAATTTGGTTTAATTGAGTAGGGTTTGTTTTTAGTGGCTCTGCTTGTGTTTGAGAGTCCCAGAGCCAGTTGGCTGAGGGGGCATCTCTCTACAATCTCTCTGTGGATCAGGTCTTGGTTATGGAGCATGTTGGGGTCAGTATTTTCAAGGTGGTCATAAAATTTAATTGCACTGGTTTGAACTTTATTAATTACTGGGTATCTTCCTAATGCTGCTCTCCATGCATTGTTTGCTGTTTTCTGTTGGACATGGAGGACGGATTTGCAGAAATCTGCATGCAGAGTCTCAATTTGGTGTTTGTTCCATTTTACAAAATCTTGGTTGGTCAGCAGGCCCCAGACCTCACAACCATAAAGAGAAATATGTCCTATGACAGAATCCAATATTTTGAGCCAGATTTGAATTGGGATGTCTACTTTGATGTTGTTTTTGAATGCAAAAACAAAAACGTTTTTGCCTCATCTCTCAGGTCATTTACAGCTTTGTTGAAATTGCCTGTGGTGCTGATGTTTATTCTGAGGTCGGTGCAGTTTTTTGTGGGTTCTTGGACCATTCAATCAGGAAGACATTATATTTGTGTGACTGGAGGCTGAGTACCTTTTGGAATATTATAATTTATATCTTGGTTAGAGTCACTGCCCACATCCAGGTTTGGGAACAATTGTGTAGGAGGTCAAGTTGTTGCTGTAGCCCTTCTTTGATTGGAGACAGCAATACCATGTCAGCTGCAAAAAACAGGCATTTTATTTCTGTGTCCACTATAGTGATGCCCGGTGCTGCAGACTGTTCTAATGATTTGGCCAATTTATTGATGGATTTGTTGAAGAGGGCTGGGCTCAACTGCATCCCTGTCTAACTCCCCTGCTTTGGGGAAAGAAGTCTGTGTGTTTTTTGCCAATATTAATGGTACACTTGTTTGTGTGCATTGACCTTATTACTTTATTTCATGTTTGTCCTCCAACCCCGCTTTACAACAGTTTGTACAGCAGCCCTTCTGCCAGATTGAATTGAATGCTTTTTTGAAGTCTGGAAAACAGGAGAATAGTTTGCCTTTGTTTTTGCTTATTTGGTTGTCAGTCAGGGTGCTGAGAGTAAATCTGTTGTACAATAATTTGTTTAAAAAAAAAAAAATTGCTCAGGATGTTGTTTTCAGTAAGGAAGCGAAGGAGTCTGTGGTTGATTATCATGCAGAAGATTTTCCCGAGGTTGCTGTTGACACAGAGTCCACGGTAGTTATTAGGGTCGCTTTTGTGGAGCTGCATTATCAGTCCTTGATTCCAAATATTGGGGAAGACCCCAGAGATAAGCTAAAGATGTCAACACCACAGGCCTTCCTGCAGTTCTTTTAGGGTAATGGGGCAATCTAGTGGGTTCTGGTAATATTTTATGGCTGACTCAAAGCTTCGTAGTTTGTCTTATATGTGTTGTTTGTCACTGTTTTTCTTTGTTGAACCAAATAGCTTGGTGAAGTGTTTTACCCATACATCTCCATTTTATATGGTAGATCATTATGTTTTTGTTTATTTATGCTGTTCCAATTTTCTCAGAATTCTCTTCAATAGGGTGTAGGTGGTTTCTAACATGCTGCCCCCCCCCCCCTTACTGTGTATTTATACTGTTTTAATGTTTGGCTATAGTGAAGGAATGTGTTCTGGTTGTCTCTGTGTTTTTGGTTTGATATGTTTCTTTACTTCTTTCTGAGATTTTTACATTCACTTTCAAGCCATTTGTCATGCTTTTGGTTGTTTTTAGCCTTTTTGTTTGGGGCTTTTAGGTTTTCTAGAGATGCTGACAGATCAAATACTATTGAGGATTTCAATTGGAATTTTTCAATTCAATTTCAATTTATTTTCATTTATATAGCACCAAATCACAACAAGGTTGCTTCAAGGTGCTTCACACAAGTAAGGTCTAACCTTACCAACCCCCAGAACAACAGTGGTAAGGGAAAAACTCCCTCTGAGGAAGAAACCTCAAGCAGACCAGACACAAAGGGATCACCCTCTGCTTGGGCCATGCTACAGACACAAATTACAAAACAATTATAAAACAAACATACAGGAAATGTTGCCACTGCACAAGGTGGTTTCTGGAACCGATACCACACCTATCTCTGGATGGATCCACACCGCAAACAGAGAGAAAAGAAAAAAAGCAGAATCAAGCATCAGAAAGATAAATACAGTGTAATTTGTCAGCATTAAGCAACAAGAGAAACAGAAGAAATACTAAGGTGATTGCCGGTCACTAGTCCTAAGCTTCACTAAAAGACCCACAATTTAGATAAGTTGAGGCCGAGTAAAAAGAGTAAAAAGCATAGCATTGTATGGCTAGCCAGTATGCTAGCTAGCCATACAAAAGAGAAAATAAATGCATCTTAACTCTAGACTTGAAAGTCTCTACATCTGACTGCTTTATTGATGCAGGGAGAGCATTCCACAGAACAGGGGCACAATAAGAGAAAGCTCTGTGACCCACAGACTTTTTATTCACCCAAGGGACACAAAAGTAGTCCTGCACCTTGAGAATGCAAACCCCAGGTCCATACATAGGGTTTAATTAGGTCAGCTAGGTAGGGAGGTGCCAGTCCGTCAGCAATTTTATAGGCGAGTAGCAAAACCTTAAAATCTGATCTCAATGGGACAGGAAGCCAGTGAAGAGATGCCAAAATGGGTGTAATGCGGTCAAATTTTCTGCTTCATGTCAAAACTCTGGCAGCAGCATTTTGAACCAATTGGAGAGCCCTAATGCTGGACTGCGGTAAACCAGAAAATAGAATATTGCAGTAGTCCAAACTAGAAGAGATGAACGCATGGATCAGGGTCTCAGCATCAGCATCTCCTCACTTTGTTAGTGTGATGTATGACACACGAGCCTAGGCTAACCGTTAACTGGTCAAAATGATGCCGATGTCTCACCAAGAACCATCATTTCAGTCTTATCAGAGTTTAAAAATAGGAAGTTTCTGGACATGCAGCTTCTCACTGATGCAAGGCAATCTTTTAAGGATTTTATGTGGATGAGATTACCAGCAGTTATCGGCGTGTAGAACTGAGTATCATCAGCATAGCAGTGAAAGGTAATCCCAAAATGCTGCAACATGTGCCCAAGGGGTGCTATATAAAGGGATCAAAGCAGGGTGCCTAAGATGGACCCCTGTGTAACCCCAAATTTCATGTCACTAAGGTTAGAGGTAGTGTTACTGTACAAAACACAGTGAGAACGACTGGTCAGGTATGACATCAACCATGCAAGAGCACTCCCAGTAATGCTAAAATGATTCTCCAGCCTATCGAGTAGAATACGATGATCCACAGTATCAAATGCAGCACTGAGATCTAACAGCACCAAAACTGCAGTGGTGTCTGAATCCATTGCAAGTAAAAGATCATTCACCACTATAGTGAGAGCTGTCTCTGTGGAATGATATTTTTTAAAAGCAGATTGCAGTGGCTCAAAAAATATTATTCTTGGTAAGGTGGTCCATGAACTGATAAGAAACCACCTTTTTCCAGAATTTTAGAGCCAAATCATAGATTTGATATTGGCCTATAGTTTTTTCAATACACTAGGGTCAAGATTAGATTTATTAAGTAATGGTTTAATTACTGCATATTTCTAACATTTAGGAACAGATCCAGAAGTTAATGAGAGATTAATCATTTCCAGCACAGTCGGCCCAAAAGTGGGCCACAGGTCCTTAAACAGTTTTGTTGATATAGGATCAAATAAGCAGGTTGTGCTTTTTGGAGACCTTATGAGTTTTGTCAGCACACCTAGTGAGATACTATCAAATTCTGTAAATCTAGGTAATACCTCAGTAATGGCACCCACCTCAATAGCAGAGTGTAGTGGCTGGGTTAAGGCATGCTGGGATATGTTTAACCTAATGTCTTCTATTTTCTTCTCAAAGTAATCCAGGAAATCTTGTACTGTAAAAGGAGAGTGAACTACAGGTGGTTGTCCATGTATAAGTGTTGCCACTGTGTCGAACAAGAACTTTGATTTATGCTTGTTTGTTGAACGCATCAGAGTAATCAGTCTGCTTTGTTGCCAGTAGTGCATGCTTATATGAATGAAGCGGCGCACAGCAGCACAAAGCTCACTCATGGTACAGGGCATCCTAAACAGGAAGTGCCAAAATTGAAATCCACAGTAAAACAGGAAATGTTCAAATGTCAAACACTTCCTGAATTAACAGACGAGATCCCATGGAATCTCATGGGAACTCAGAGGCAAGCTCACACTCAAACAGGAAGTGCTGAATTCTCAGTCACAGTGAAACAGGATATGTCCAATGTTGAACACTTCCTGGCATGGTTGGAGCTAGAGCGGAGGCCGGGGTTTCACTGGACTCCCTGAAATGTGATTGGACACAGATGATTGACATGTCACGGCACCACACGTCTGGTTGAATGACATGCATTTTCAAATCAGTGAGTCACATTGACTGCTAGGTTCCTCCTGTCCAGTAGTTTGTGCTGTGTACCACAACAAGTTCTAATCCACCTTAGTAGAAGAAGAAAAATGTTTGCTTCAGATTTGAACTGAACACGTCGTTTGAACTATGGACTTCTAATCACACCAAACTTATACTGGTGAGTGAACAATCATATTTTATGCCAGAAATGAGGTCCAGGTTGTTAAAAACAGCATTTCTCCTTTGATTCAGGTTGCCTTATATACACGTTTAAGCTAACAGACAGCAGCTGGTTCATGCTCTGTTGGCTTATTAGTGCAGCAGGTAACTGAAACAATCCTTCAAATGGTGATACAAGCATCAAATTCAGCACAAAGACAGCTGGAGCAAAATGAATGGAGCAACTTTAACTTTTGACCCCTGTGCAAACTGAAACTGACCTTTATCACCATTCTTACTACTTTTACCTCATAACTCCATAACATTCAGTCACAAATTGTCCAAACTATACCTTTTTTGGAATATTTATGATCAGGCAAATAATGCGGTTTAGTTTTCCATATGATTGGAGCATCTTTTAATTTTGACCCCTGTGTAATTCTTCAATTGACTCCTACCTGGCTGCCTATTGAAAATTTGTGGCCAATCAATTTTTCAAAAGAGTTCAAGTCTATGGATTATTTGTGGTAAATTTGATGCTTGTATCACCATTTGCAGGATTCCACTCTCAATATTCTCTTATCTGCTGCACTATACAGTTGTGCTCAAAAGTTTACATACCCTGGCAGATTTTTTTTGTTTTCTTTTGTTTTTGTTTTTTTTGTTTTCTTTTGTTTTGTTTTTTGTTTGGCCATTTTTCAGAGAATAAGAACAATAACATAAAACTTTTTTTTACTCATGGTTAGTGGTTGGGTGAAGCCATTTATTGGCAAACAACAGTGTTTACTCTTTTCAAATCATAATAACAACAGAAACTGCCCAAATGAACCTGATCAAAAGTTTACATACCCCTGTTCTTAACCCCTTAACGCCCATTGTCGCATATATGATACAATCTCTGACTCAAATATGCAACTTACCAAATTGACCTGTATGCCCGTTGCCGCAAATCTGCAAAATACCATCATTATTATTATAACATTATAACATAGTAGAGAAGCTTGAATCTTCGACTGGACTGGGTTGCTTGACGTGAGGACGTTTCGCTTCAAATCACAGAAGCTTCCTCAGCTAAAATTCTTGCTCTGGTAGTCTGACTTCTGTATAAACGATATTTGTATTTATTTATTTATTTTTATTTATTTATTATTTTATTATATCGTTTATTCTTCTCTACAAGAGTCAAGACAGAAGTCAGACTACCAGAGCAAGAATTTTAGCTGAGGAAGCTTCTGTGATTTGAAGCGAAACGTCCTCACGTCAAGCAACCCAGTCCAGTCGAAGATTCAAGCTTCTCTACTATGGAAACCACTTGGACAACTGAGAGCCTACACAGAAACATAACATTATAACATAAAGTCATTACCACAATACCCAATATTACTATCTAGTTTTTGTGCAAAAGAGAAATTAATAATCTCAACATTATTTACCATCTACTTAAAGGCAAAAACACACACAAAACATTTTTTTTATATACAGCTATATAAATTTGGGCGTTAAGGGCTTAATACTGCATATTGCCCCCTTTGACATCATTGAACAGCTTGGAGTCTTTGCATCACCATTATCCATCTTCATGATGAAGCGGTATAGAGGAGGATTTTCTTAAAAAGAAGACCTGAAAGTTTAGTTACAAATTGGCAGAAGGTACATCTGAGATGCAAGCCTGGATTTAATCTGTTTTGGTGAAAGAAAATCTTTCTCTGCTCTACTCCACTATGAAGCTAAGAGTAGTGATGCAAAATGCAAAGCTTGCACTGTGCACAATTTCTCCAATCACAGCCACATACAGTAGTGTTCAGAATAATAGTAGTGCTATGTGACTAAATAGATTAATCCAGGTTTTGAGTATATTTCTTATTGTTACATGGGAAACAAGGTACCAGTAGATTCAGTAGATTCTCACAAATCCAACAAGACCAAGCATTCATGATATGCACACTCTTAAGGCTATGAAATTGGGCTATTAGTAAAAAAAAGTAGAAAAGGGGGTGTTCACAATAATAGTAGTGTGGCATTCAGTCAGTGAGTT